>NC_142149.1:45144806-45444806 GCF_024610735.1 Ursus americanus | reverse complement strand
GAAGGGATTAAGAGGCATCCCTCTGAATGCACATTAAAGGTCTCTGCTTTGCTGTGTGAGTTTCTCTTCTTGGGAACTTGCTGTCTTATGAGGCACTATGTTAACTAGCACATTACACATTCGTTTCTTATTCATTTCTCACGAGAACCCTATGAGGAATATATTTTTATTCCTATTTTACAAAGAAAGAAACAGGCTCAAAGAAATTTAATAAATGCCCAGGTTTACACAACTAATAAAAGTAGTCAGGATTTGAACTCAGGTTTTCTGACTCTAAAGCCTTGCTCTTAATTACTTTGCTCTGTTGCTTTATAGTATGTATATGATACCATAAACCCAAACCTCCTCAGTCCATCCCAGTGGACAGAGTAACTTGGATACAGAGCTCAACTCTGGATGCTGCTTTATTCTTTTTCTGCATCACGAGTTCAAGTTGGAAATATGACCTTGCTTCCCGTGCAGGCTGGGTTTCCAGGCATCTGCTTGAGTGGATTTCTGTTTTAGGAAAACAGAACAGCTGTGCAGCTTGGCATTCATGTGCCTGCCTATACGGTCTAGGCTCAAGTAGAGCTCTGAGGCCTCTCACAGCTCCACCTTTAAGCACCATCGTTTTACCACACCTGTTTACTTCTAGTCCTGTAAACGTTTCTTGTGACATCTTTTTTTTTTTTTTTTTAAGGTTTTATTTATTTGTCAGAGAGAGAAAGAGAGCACGCGCCTGCACACAAGCATTGGCGGGGAGTGGCAGGCAGAGGGCAAAGCAGGCTTCCCCCGCTGAGCAAGGAGCCTGATGCGGGGCTCATCCAAGGACCCTGGGCTCATGACCTGAGCGGAAGGCAGACGCTTAACTAACTGAGCCACCCAGGCCTCCCATCTTGGGACATCTTGCTCTGATCTTATTCATGCCTTTCAGTTTGCTGCAGATTAGCCCTTCCTTACCCCATGCTTTATCTGGTTCAGATGTCACTTCCTCCTCCGTAAAGCATCCTTAATCACCCACTCAAATTTCTCTCTCATCACTGTTGGAACTCTTTAGCATGCTAAGCCCTCCTGGAATTCAGTCTCAGTTTCTTTGTGAATGTGGGCAAGTTATTGAACCTTTTTAGGTCTCAGTCTCCTTGTTTGTAAAGTGGAAAAATGATACCTACCTGAAAAGGATTACTCTCAGAGTTAAGTTTTAATCTAAAAAAAGAAGTTTTTGTTTTGTTTTTGTTTCTGTTTTTTTGGAAAAACAGTTCTGATTTCATGGTTCTAAAGATATTTCTAAAAAGCAATAGATCTGCCTGGGATGTCAGCTAGAGCAAGTTGCTCATTACAACTTGTTTCTCATCTAGGAGGCAGCATGGCCTAGGATTGGTTGCTGAACTCTGGAGAACCCTGCTGCCTCTCCCAGATCAATTTAAATTAGAATGGGAGTGGGGTTGTAAAGGTCCCAGAGATAGTTCTTTTGTGTCTCCCCAGGTAATTCTAATGTATAGTCAGGATTGAGAGCCTTTTATGTTGCAGTTAAGAGCATGGATTCTGAAGCCTGACCTGTCACTTCCTAGCTCTGTGACCTTGGGCAAGTTATTTAGCCTCTAAACCTCAGGTTCCTCATCTGGAAAGGCAGATTAATGATAGTTTTTATAGGGTTATTGAGAGGCTTTATTAAAATGTTACAGTTCTTAGAGTGGCATATAATAAATGCCCAATAAATGTTATCATTATCTGATGTTCTCCATCTTCAGGCAGTCATCTAAGTGGCCTAGCCTCTTGGGAGAATGGGGACATTGGAATAAGTATCTTGACTCCTGTAGCCACACCAGGTTTCAAGTTATTTCTTCTTATTATTATTAATTCTAATAATAAAGATACCGCTTGATAAATGTGTATTATGTACTGGTCACTCTGCTATGTGGTTAACTTACCCTTTGAGCAATGCTGTGAAGGGAGAATAGTCATCATTTGTTTTACTGATGAGAAAACTAAGGTGCTGAGTTTGAGAAGCTCCCTCAGGTCCTACAGCTAGGTAAGTAGCAAGGCTGGGATTTGGAGGCTGGTCTGACCAAGGCCTGTGTTGCTAACCTCTCTGCCAGCATTCAGGGACGTAGTTTGTGATATGTTGCACTAGACCATTCTGCATCAAGAGTTCTTGCTACTCTTGAGTGACTCAGTGTCAAGCAGCTTTAGTCTCCTTATCCCCAAGATCAAAGCTCTCATGGTTGGAAGGGACTTAGAGGTTATCTAGACCAACCTCCTACCCAGTGCTGCAGGCCTTTTGGCAAGGTTCTCAATGGTCTTTTGGCCTTTACCTGAACATTTCCTAGTGGTGGCACGAGAACTATGTATAAGTGTCAGTTTTGATGTTGAGCAGAAATTGCTTTCTAATAATTTCTATTAGTTACAGTGTGACTCTTAGAACAACATTAAGTCCTTTCTTTATTCACACGGTAAACCTCTGGTGAGGGAATAGGCAGGCTGTGCCCTAAACTTTCTTTATGTGACATGACTTTCTGGTCTCCTTCCTCTAGACTCTTTCCAGTCTCAAAATGCCCTACGTAACTTGAGGTGTTGATTCCAGATATGGTTGGATTCATGGGGAGTGTGGCAGGACTATTACTGTAGTCTCTGTCCTAGCTGTTTCATAGTGTTGTATTAATCTTCTAGTCAACCTAAGCACCCAGGGTTTTTCCCTAGGAATTGCACCCATCAAAACAGTCTTCTCATCTTGTACTCGAGACACTTTTTAAAAATTACCTTTTTATTTATCCTTATCAATTTACATCTTGTTGATTTCAAGACTATTTCAGCCTGTTGAGTTGATTTTATAACTACCTTTCAACATTTTAGCTATACTTACCTCCTCACTTTGGTATGCATGGCTTCTGCATCCACATCTTGTTGGTAAATCTTAAACAAGATAATCCTATATCATGCCATGAAACAAGTCCATGAATTATTAGTCTTACTCTGTTATCAGGCCCACATTTCATTTTATTGTCATGAGGCACTAGATTACATATTTTAATAAACCTGAGGTAAGAACACCATCTATAGTATTCTTTGAATTTCTAGGTCTGGATAATCCTATCAAAAAAGAAAGAGATTAGTGTAAACTCTTGTCCTTTCTTATGGGAAAGACTTGGTTTCTTAAGGGATCATAGATTGTCTGATAAGCTTTTTTTTTTTTTTTTTTGGCAAATCCAGAATCTGTTTATTGGGATAGTGTCCCACTCATCTTGATTCAGGATGCTTTTAGTGCTGCTTCCGCCTGAAGGAGCATCCTTCTGTAAACCTTGCTTTTCCTCCTGTGGGCCAGCAGAGGACAGTGGAACGGCCAACACACATAACTACCGTTTGTGTGTGGCCAAAGACGGTGGTGCTTTTTAGCATCCCGGGCACTTGACGTCCATGAAGTAGGAGTTGGGGCTCTGCACCAGCTGCTTCTTGTGTTTCCTCTTCCCCTCTTGCGGCCACGGGTACAGGAGGTCCTTGTCGAGGGGCATGGGCTTATGGGGAGGTCGTCACCTCCGGAAACGTTTTTTGGTTCTTTTTTTGTCTCTTTTTTTTTTTAATTTCAGAGAATTACATCTTTTCAGTCTGTGATTTGGGAAATAATTTCTCTTTTCCTTTTATGAGAATCAGTACATGATTAGTCTTTCTTAAGGCTTTATGGTACTTTACTCCTTCTCTGCAACTTTCTAGAGATTATCTACCTCATTTAGAGATTACTGCTTAATTCTGAAATCACAGCTGAGTGTTTGAGTTGGTGCAATGGGATGTAATTTTTGACTAGAAGATTTAAACCTATTAAAACTAATTCTTAGCTGTTGTCATCTATCTTGGGTTTTAGTTCTTATGTAATAATAGCTGTTCTGTCAATTATTAGAATAGCACAATAGAGCAACAGTTCTGCCCTTTTTCTTGCATCATCTTCCCAAAGCAATGTTGTTCCAAACACTTAAAAACAAAGCTGTTGGCATTTTTGATGAGCCTGTTTATTCTGGACTATAACCTTTTCCTCATTAGATATTATACAAACAATTCATGTTCACCAAAGAAATTTGGAAAGTAGAGTAAGAGGAAAGATTACCCACAGTCCACCACTCAAACCCAGTCATTGTCAGTATTTTGTGTATTTCTTTCTAATCCTTTCTGGGTGTGGACTTTATTTTTGCTTTTCCTTCTGTAGTCCTATTGGTTTAGCTGATCATCAGGATTTTCCATGTCATTATATAGCCTGATGTTAGTCGCTTTGATTTTTATATTTCTTACACTTACTGTTTTATGTTAGTCAGTAGTTTACTCTTTAGCATCTGTGTTTGTTCTTTGGCAAATTGTGCTCCCCTAAGCTCTGCTGCCTTTTCTTTTTTGGGGATCACCTCTCATACTTGAGTTACAATATTTAGTGTATTCCAAAGTTTTTGATAATTTTATTTTTATTTATTTATTTTTAAGATTTTATTTATTTCAGAGAGAGGGAGAGACCACAAAGGGAGAGTCAGGCTCCCTGGGGAGCCCAGCGTCGGGCTCGATCCCAGAACCCTTGAATCATGACCTGAGCTGAAGGCAGATGCTTAACTGACTGAGCCACCCAGGTGCCCCAAGTTTTTGATCATTTTAATCTGAGGCCTTGGAATTGACTGCTTTTTCTCTGGATTTTCAGAAATCTGCTTTCCTAAAAACTTGAGTTTTGTGTCCTACGATTTGTCATTCATTGTCTTCTTTCCTGCTGCAAAATCCAAGATAATGCCCTCACCACCTTGCTTATAAGTCAGTACTCAGTAAATGTCCAATCCTCATTCCCCAGTGCATATGTTCACTGCCACCTCATTAGCCCTTTCTCATTGGCTGAATATAAATCCAGATGCCTTTTTTGTTGTTTTATTTTAGGCAGTGACGTTGTCAGCAAGGTGAGGAAGTATTGAGCACTCTTTTTTGGTAGTCTTCCATCAGATCTTGAGCTTAACAGAGTTTCCACCTCCGGTGGATCTGGCCACTGTCACTGTCAGTTTGATTCTCTTTTAAGGATGAACCTTTTTATCCTCCAGCTGACTGAGAGGGCTTTTGCATCCCTGTTTTACATCTTTACCTGCTTCTTCTGACCTAAGATTGTCCATTGCCCATTCCTAGATTTTTATGTCATTCTCTCTTCTTCAAAATAGAGACATCTGAGGTTAGAAGCTTTGTTCCTTATACTATTTTCCTTTTATTTTTAATCTGTTTCCTCACCTGTAGGGTTTTTATTTAATGTTTTGATAGAATAGTGCCATGATATTCTTGATATTTATTTTTGTCATTTTTCTGATCTTTATTTTCTCTGCTTGTCTCATTTATGACTAAATCCTTGTTATCAGATCAGCAAGTCTCCTATAAGGTATTTTCTCCCTGATCATCAGTCTGTGCCCTCTGCCATCACCAGGAGTTCTCCCTGTTACTTGTTACCTTCTTCAGAACTATGTCTTTACTTCCCATAGGATTTTTTTCTTCCGAAGTCATGATTTAGCTTAAAGAACTAAGAAGGCTCCTGTCCAGTGCGGACATCCGTCTCAGGTGTATTTGGGCTCTGTTCACTGTTGAAGTACTGGTCACTAATAAGGACTTGCCAGAGTTCGTAAGTCTTGATGAATCTGGCTGGCAGGAAAGCACTCACCTGATTTAGTCTGACCATATCTATTTGGCTTCTAATTAAACCTATCTTTTACTCTTCAAAATGACAAAACGGCAAGTATTTAAACATTTTTGTATCCGAATGTATTCGCATACTTTTAAGTTCATTTGTTTTGCTTTTGTTTTTTGGGTTTTTAAAAAAGATTTATTTACTTATTGAGTGAAAGAAAGACTGTGTGCAAGCAGGGAAGGGGCAAAGGGAGAGGAGAGAGAGAATCCCAAGCAGACTCCCTTCTGAGTATGGAGCCCGACTTAGGGGCTGGATCCCATGACCTGAGCTGAAATCAGTAGTTGGGGACACTTAACCGACCCAGCTACCCAGGTGCCCCTAGGTTCATTTGTTTTAAATAGACATATGAAAACATGCTTGAGGGTAATGGACATTGAATTCCTAACAGAATTACTTCAGAGAAGGGATGTGGAGGAGTTACACAGGCCTGTTTTGTATGTAATGTTTTATTTGCCTCAAATCTTTTTAAGAAATTAAGCATAAAGTTAGGTTGTTGATACACAGGTATTTTTAAAAAATTATTGATATATTTGCATATTGCACAACTACACAGATTAAGTGAGCTATGTACTGAAGTATTTAGTAAAAAAATAACACAATCCTGGTAAGGCTGAGGTTCTTTTTTTGGAGGGACTGACTTTTATTTACTTTATTTTTTTTCATCATGATACATGTATTCTTTAATCCTTATCACCTGTTTCACCCATCACTCCACCCCCATCCGCTCTGGTAACCATTAAGAGTCTGTTTCTTGGTTTGTCTCTCTCTTTCTCTCTCTTTTTTTTTCTTTGCTTGTTTCTTTTGTTTCTTAAATTCCACATGAGTGAGATCGTAGGGTGGTTTATCTTTCTCTGACTGAATTATTTCGCTCTGCATTATACTCTCTAGCTCTATCCATGTCGTTGCAAATGGCAAGATTTCATTCTTTTTTATGACTGAATAATTCCTCTGTGTAGTGGGTACACCACATTTTTTTTTAAGATTTATTTATTTATTTGAGAGAGAGAGAGCATGAGCAGGAGGGGCAGAGGGATAGGGAGAGGGAATCCCAAGCAGACTCCGCTCAGAGCCCAACTACAGAGCTCGATCCCACAACCCAGAGACCATGTTCAGAGCTGAAACCAAGACTCAGTTGCTCAACTGTGCCATCCAGGTACCTCTGTATACACCACGTCTTTCTTTATCCATTCATCTATCAGTGGACACTTGAGCTGCTTCCTTAATTTGGCTATTATTAATAATGTTGCATGTATCCCTTTGGATTTGTGTTTTTGTTTTTTGGGGGTAAATACCAATAGTGTGATTACAGGATGGTAGGGCACTTCTATTTTTATCTTTTTGAAGAACCTCCATACTGTTTTCCACAGTGGCTGCACCGGTTTGCATTCCCTCCAACAGTGCATGAGGGTTCCTTTTTCCCACAACCTCGCCAGCTCTTATTGTTGTGTTGTTGGTTTTAGCCATTCTGACAGGTGTGAGGTGATATTTCATTGTAGTTTTGATTTGTATTTCCCTGATGATCAGTGATGTTGAGCATCTTTTCATGTGTCTGTTGGCCATCTGGATGTCTTCTTTGGAGAAATTCATGTTCTTTGGAGAAATTCTGTTCATGTCTTCTGCCCTTTTTTTTTTTAAGTTTTTATTTTAATTCCAGTTAACATATAGTGTTATATTAGTTTGACGTATACAATATAGTGATTCAACAATTCTATACATCACCCTGTGCTCATCACAAGTCCATTCCTTAATCCCTATCACCTCTTTAACCCATCCACCCTATCTCCCTCCCCTCTGTAACCATAGGTTTGTTTTCTGTAATTAAGAGTCTGTTTCTTGATTTTTCTCTCTGTCATTTTTTCCCTTTACTTCCTTGTTTTGTTTCTTAAATTCCACATATGAGTGAAATCATATTTGTCTTTCTCTGACTGAGTTATTTCTCTTAGCATTAAAAAATATGGAAGGCTTCACAAATTTACATGTCATCCTTGCTTAGGGGCCATTCTAATCTTCTCTGTATCATTCCAATTTTACTATATGTGCAGCCAAAGCAAATACTTCTGCCCATTCTTAAAGGGGATTATTCAGTTTTCGGATGTTGAGTTATATTAATTTCTTTATATATTTTGGATACTAACCCTTTATCAGATATGTTATTTGCAAATATCTTCTCCAATTCAGTAGGTTGCCTTTAAGTTTTGTTGATTGTTTCCTTTGCTTTGCAGAAACTTTTATTTTGATGTACTCCCAGTAGTTTATTTTTGCTTGTATTTTCCTTGCCTCGTGAGATGTATCTAAAAAAATGTTGCTACAATCGATATCAGAGAGATTACTGCCTGTGCTCTCTTCAAGGATTTTTATGGATTCAGGTCTCACATTTAGATCATTAATCCATTTTGATTTTATTTTTGTGTATGGTCAGAGAAAGTGGTCTAGTTTCATTCTTTGGCATGTGGCTGTCCAGTTTTCTGGATGCCATTGGTTGAAGAGATTGTCTTTTTTGTTGTATATTCATTCCTCCTCTGTTGAAGATGAATTGACCATATAATTGTAAGTTTATGTCTGGTTTTTCTCTTCTATTCCATTGATCTATGTGTCAGTTTTTATGCCAGTACCATACTGTTTTAATTACGACCACTTTGTTATATAAGTTGAACTCTGGAATTGTGATACCTCAAGTTTAGTTTTTCTTTTTGAAGATTGCTTTGGATATTTGAGGTCTTTTATGGTTTCATACACATTTTAGGATTGTTTGTTCTAGTTCCATGAAAAATGCTGTTAGTGTTTTGATAGGGATCGCATTAAATCTGTAGATTGCTTTGGGTAATACAGACATTTTAACAATGTTTGTTCTCCCAGTCCATGATCATGGAATGTCTTTCCATTTCTTTGCATCGTCTTGAATTTCTTTCATTAGTGTTTTATAGTTTTCAGAATACAGGTCTTTCATTAGGTTCCTTTTTGACTATAACCTTCAGCCTTTCTTCCTGGAACCCAGAGGTAACACATGGTATCAGTGTGAATTATACCAGGCCTTTTTATAGGTATTTGTGTACACAAATACTTATCCTTAGAAAATATATGGTGGTGTTCATATTTTATTTTTTAAATGTTATCACATGTACAGGAACGCCTCATTTTATTGCACTTTGCAGATACTACTTTTTTTTTTTAAACAAATTGAAGGTTTGTGGAAACACTGTCAAGCAGGTCTGTTGGTGCCATTTTTCCAACAGCATTTGCTCACTTCATATTTCTGTCACATTTTGGTAATTATTGCAGTACTTCAAACTTTTTCATTATTATTGTATTTGTTATGGTGATCTGTGATCAGTATCTTTGATGTTAC
This sequence comes from Ursus americanus, assembly GCF_024610735.1. Classification (NCBI taxonomy): domain Eukaryota; kingdom Metazoa; phylum Chordata; class Mammalia; order Carnivora; family Ursidae; genus Ursus; species Ursus americanus. The sequence continues at coordinate 45,435,801 of NC_142149.1, read as the reverse complement.
TATTGTAATTGTTTTCGGATGCCACAAACCACTCCCCTATAAGATGGAGAACTTAATCGATAAGTGTTACGCGTGTTCTGACTGCTCCACCAACTGGCCGGTCGCCCGTTTCTCTCTGTCTCCGTGGGTCCGCGTTCCCTGAGACACAGCAATATTGAAATTAGGCCAATTAATAACCCTACAGCAGCCTCTTAAGTGTTCAAGTGAAAAGAGGGCCCATGTCTCTCACTTTAAATCAAAAGCTAGAGGTGATTGAGCTTAGTGAGGAAGATATATCAAAAGCCAAGAGAGACCAAAGGCTGGGCTTCTTGGTCCAAACAGCCAAGTTGTGAATGCAAAGGAAAAGTTCTCAAAGAAATGAAAAGTGCTACTCCAGTGAACACATGAATGATAAGAAGCGAAACAGCCTTTTTGCTGATATGGAGAAAGCTTTGTGGTCTGTATAGAAGATCAGACCTGCCCATTCCCCTAAGCCAAAGCTTAATCCAGAGCAAGGCCCTGACTCTTCTGTTCTGTGAAGGCTGGAGGAGGTGAGGAAGCTACAGAAGAGAAGTTTGAAGCTAGCAGAGGTTGGGTTATGATGTTTGAGGAAAGAAGCCATCCATCTCTATAACATAAAAAGCACAACGTGAAACAGCAAGCATGTAGAAGCAGCAGCGAATTCTCCAGAAGACCTAGCTAGTTAATGAAGGTGGCTGTACTAAACAACAGACAGGCAGTGAAAGCTCGTGTTTTGTTTCAATGTGCATTTTCCTGATAACTAGTGAGATCAACCATCGTTTCGTATGCTTATTGGCCTTCTGTATTTCCTTTTGTGTGAAGTGTGTGGCCATGTTCATTTTTATTTTGGGCTATCATTTTATTATTGAGTTGTAGGATTTCTTCACTCTAGTGTCTACTCTGCTTTATATTCAGGGGCAGCATCTCTTCAGAATTGTCTTTGACTGTTGCACGTCTCTGTGTGACATACATTCTAACATTATAGAATCAGCTTGTCAAGTTCAAGGAGTAGTCCTCTTGAATTTGGTATGCTTTAATTACTACAGGTTAGTTTGGGGAGAGGCATCATGTATTTTACTAACACCATTTGTTTAATCTTTCTCAGCCTGATATGCTTGTTCTGAATTAGATCATTTGTTTAATGCTGTAGCTCTGTGATAAAGATTAAAATAGTTCACCTTACTATCATATTTCATTTCTTTTGAAATAATTATCATCTCTTCTAGCATATTTCTTTTCTGAACACATTATCTGAACTGTTACAAAGGGCTACTGGTGGGATGTGCAATAGCGGGTGGGGAAAATTCTGTCATCTTTTTTGTGTCTTGTTTTTCTAGCAATCCCCAAAGTGAGACTGGAGACAATCTACATTTGTGGAGTAGATGAGATGAGTACCCAGGATATCTTTTCCTATTTTAAAGAATATCCTCCTGCTCACATTGAATGGTTAGATGATACCTCCTGTAAGTACACGCAAGTTTTTTGTTGAATATGCTTTTGTTTATGATTTTTAAAGTTTTTGCCGTGTCAGATGGTGACTATTTGTGGTTGAAACTACTCGTCTGTACCCTAACCTCTGCCTTGAGCTAGGGGAGAAAGGTTGTCCATTGATGAGAACCAGAATGCCTTAGCCAATCTGCCAGATCATATTCCATGAGTATTCCAAGTCATCTCAGATGTGATGACCAGGAATCTAGGAGGTTGGTTGCTGGCATCTGAGTCTTGTGTACATGATTGAGGCCTCTTTAACTCCCACGGTTTCCCAACAAAGGGGTGGATCCAACTGTGTAGACTTGGGGCTGTGTGTTCAGGGCTTCAGACTTTGTCATCGCACCTTCGCATATAGCTCTTCCTAGGGCTGGCTCTGCCTTAGTATCTGATCTAGACTAAACTGGAACCTTCTGACACTGTATGAGACCTCTCACCTCTGCTTGCTTTGAAACTTCACCCGCTTGCCCTAACCTGCGAGCTCTCCACCTCGTGAACTAGCTGTAATTCTTACTTGCCTCCCCACTCCAAGTCTGGCAGGACCTGTGGTAACCACTCCGCTGGCTTCTTGTCTTAACTGCTTACTGCCAGCTTGCTGACCTGCTAGGTTGTACCTTGAGTAGCTGCCTGATTTTGCCAGCTGCTTTCTTTAGAAGACGTTGATTCAGTGTTTTCATTGAAAGAAGAAACATGACCGAGTTGAAGAGTTTTCTCCATTTTTCCTTTTGCTTAACTTACACTATCTAAATCAAAGGTTGGCAAACCTTTTTTTATAGAGGCCTAGACAATAAATATTTTAGGCTTCATAGGCCATACAGTCCTTGTTTTGTTAATGTCTATTCAGCTCTGCTATTGTAGCATGAGAGCAGCCATAGACAGTATGTTACTCAATGAGCCTGGCTGCTTTCCACGGAATTTTTTTTTATATATATAAAAAAAATGGTGGATGTGTAGTTCATTGTTATTTAATGAATTATACCCACATAAAGCTAGTACAAATATAAATAAATGAATGAATAGGTGGTGGGCTGGATTTGGCCTGTTGGTTGTAATTTGCTGATCCCTGATCTAAGTCACTAAAACTGTGGCTAAGGAATAATAGAGTTGGAGGGACCCTTTAGATTTACCCAGTTTTATTAACCCATGTTGTACATCAGAACTGAGAGAAGGAAAGTTGTTTGCCCAAGGCTAGGTCACATGTTCGTAACAAAAGTGTGAATCCGTAGATCTTCATTTCCCAAGCTGAGAATGTAAAGGTGACTTTAGTTCGAGAAATGCTCTTTTAAACAAAATTAAATAGATTTCTTTTCTATAAGACTTTTCAACACCTTTTTCTTGCTAAATTCTCTGCTTAAAGAAGCAAATTAAATTAGTTGCTACAAAGCCAAGTGGCTGTCATGCCTCCATTGTATATATTCCATGGATACCATCATCACCTACACTTTACAGTGGGAAACAAACAATCATGTAGCATATCTGAATGACGAGGTACCACAGACAGCTTCCCTATAAAGGCCAGTAATATAAAGGGTAATCCAAATTTATTTGACAGGTGTCTTCTTATCATGGTCATCATCACAAGAATTGCTAACACTAAGTTTTAATATACAGAACCCTTTTTCATGGAATACTTGACAGGTATTTTGTGGAACCCAGCTTGGGAATGCAGCTCTAGGCTAATTTCATCAAAGAGGTTTTACTAGCACTTTCTGTACTACTTCCATTAATTGGTTTGTACATTTACTGATACTGATCTATAGCTAGATGAGGCCATGGCCATGAATATGTTGCAGTCTCTGTTTTTTAAAAACTTACCATTTGGATGTGATGTAATGTTTTCTTTTACATTTGGCTTTAGGTAATGTGGTTTGGCTGGATGAAATGACAGCCACACGAGCCCTTATCAATATGAGCTCTCTGCCAGCCCTGGATAAGATAAGAAGCAGGGATGCCAATGAGGACAGGTCATCTGAGAAAAGTAAAAAAGGTAACAACACAAAGGAGGGACTTTTGGCCTGCAAGTCCTGTTCTTTACACTGTTGGTTTACGTTTCTCTGCAGAGCATTATATAGCATCTCATTGTCAGTTATTTCTAAAATAAGCTGTGATGCTTTGGATCATGAGTTAATAGGAAAAAATAATGGACTTTTAAATTACATGAGATGGAGTTATGTTAAGGTTCATCTTGTCCCTTATATTGCATTTTAGACAAGCAGGAAGACAGTTCAGATGATGATGAGGCTGAAGAAGGAGAAGTTGAAGATGAGAACTCAAGTGATATAGAGGTTGGTAACAGGGCAAAGATATATATAAAGTTTTAGTGTAAAAAGTGCTTACTGTCTTTTATTTAAGGCTTAAGGACTTAGTAAGTTGTGTTCTTCCACTGGCTTTCACCGGTAAACCTTTTGAGGGTACACCAGGCTCCTGGCCCTTAAGTTCATATGGCTGTAATGAGTGGTTTTTCGTGAAATCTTAGAATAGTACTTATACTTCTGTATAAAAGAAAATGGTTTTATTGAGAAATACTTTGAAGTGTTATCTAATCAGTAAAATTAAGAAAAAACAAGTGACGGAATATTTCCTAATGGGGATGTGCTATTGTTGGAAATATTAAAGTGTATCCATTTTAAAAATATTTATTGAGTACCTACTATATACCAAATTCTAGGTCCTATGGATATAGCATCAAACCAAAGTCCTTCCCCTCTTGGAACATACACTCTAGTGAAGAAGACAGACAATACATAGATACACAGATATATAATGTCAGAAAGTGAGGAGTGCTATGGAGAAAAGTAAAGAGGGGTAAGCAGATAGAGAATGTTGGAGACTATTCTTTTAGACAAGGTGTTCAGGGAAGACCTCTGACTTGGAAATGTTTCAGAAGAACATGTGCTGTCATGCGTCAAGAATTGTTACGTGGACGACACTGGAGGAGATAATGCTAAGTGAAATAAGTCAAGCAGAGAAAGACAATTATCATATGATTTCTCTCATCTATGGAACATAAGAACTAGGAAGATTGGTAGGAGAAGAAAGGGATAAAGAAAGGGGGGGTAATCAGAAGGGAGAATGAAGCATGAGAGACTATGGACTCTGAGAAAGAAACTGAGGGCCTCAGAGGGGAGGGGGGTGGGGGAATGGGATAGACTGGTGATGGGTAGTAAGGAGGGCACGTATCGCATGGTGCACTGGGTGTTAATACGCAACTAATGAATCATCGACCTTTACATCAGAAACCAGGGGTATACTGTATGGTGGCTAACATAATATAATAAAAAAACATTAAAATAAAAAAAAAAGAAAAAACAATTGCTTTGATATCCATTTAAGCACCTAGTCTAGGACTATTTCCAGTGATAAGAAATACACAAAGCTTTTTTAACCACCAAAAAAAAAAAAAAAATGCTTTCGCAGTGGTGACTTTGCTAGTGAATAAATATGAAAGAAGCTTTAATGTTTATATTGAAAATGCTCTTTTTGTCTTAAGTTGGACACATTGTCTCAAGTAGAAGAAGAGTCTCTGCTAAGAAATGATCTTCGTCCAGCTAACAAACTTGCTAAAGGAAATAGGTTATTCATGCGATTTGCTACAAAAGGTAAATGTGATACTTGGCATTAATTTTTAGTTTTAATGTAAATCAGTTATTTTTGAGTGACATCCTTCTCTTTTGAATAGAAAGGTAGGTCAAGTAATCTCAAAGTCCCTACAAAGTATAATGTTCCATGCTTGTGAAATGATGGCTTGCTGTCTGAGTTGAATTTCAGACTTTGAAGGTGAATATTAGCTATTTGTATGCTTTTGTGATTTCTGGCTGAAGGAGGTTATTTTCCGTTAAAGCTAGTTTGCTGTCTGTGCTTTTCAGCCAATTTATCATCTGAACTATGAAAGCATTTTTACATTATGCTTTTTTATTCATCACAGCAGTATCATCCTGGACGTTGCTGGTAGTGCCCTTCAGCTCTAATTCTCTAAGGAGTTAAAAGCCTCTTAAATTTGTAAGGCTCTCTGTGCACAATGATTTTGGTGTGCATTAAAATATATATAAATTTTGAATATGGAACACTCCTCTGGTTCATTTCTATTGACTGAGACATGTTTAAAGGGTCAAGGCTCATTATTTTATAGATCGCACCTCAGTTTCAGGTGGTCTGATAATCTCCTCCTGATGAGATCGGGTTGTGCATGTTAGGCAAGGGTACTGCAGAAGTGCTGCTGTGTCATTTGCAGTGCATAATGTCAGGAGACATGTGATATTTGCTTGTCCCATGTCTGGAGATGTTAACTTTTCTCACTTGGTTAAGGTAATGATTGCCAGATTTCCCCTGTTTTTCCATTTGTGATATAAACATGTGTGGGAGGTACTTGGAGGTTATGTAAACAGGCTTTTGCTCATCATACTTCCAGTCAGCATCCACTGGTGACTTTTTAACTACATTTCTTTATTGGCATTCTGCTGTAAGGAAGAACTTTCTCTTTCTACCCGTTTATTTATTTACTTATTTACTTATAGACTGTATCAGTTTAGATTCATGAGTCTTATTTTACTCAGTGGGTTATCATTCATTCATATCATTGTTTTGATTTACAAATCTTGGCTTTGGCCAGTGGAGCCCCTTCAAGTTGTATTGTTTTGACATGCCTTCATGATTCTTTGAGCACTTTCTTACTTTATGGCACAGTAAAACATCTTGTTTTTCCAGACTCAACTTGTACTTTCCCTGTCCCAGATCGGAATCAGCCATTTCTCCAAGGAGCTGGGGGGCATGTTTTTTCAAGGGTACACATACTGGCTTGTGCCACTGTTCACTTCTAGCACTGGATACATGTGCATTGGTATTCATCTTTTGTAGTCAGTTGGGTGCCTCAACGAAAATGTGTATGATCAGTGACCACCTTTTCTTTCTATTAACTGGCATTTTAACTTGACAAAAGCGATCTTTTCTATGTTCATTTGAGTGGCTCATTTGAGTGCATTCTATATAAATGGTGCTATGCTGCTTTCCTTAAGCCAATTTGAGGAGTGTCATGATAGATTGGAAAAAATGTTTTACCAGATATATGGAATTATGTATAATCTGTTTCTTTAATACTGATTCTTTGTTATTGGAGTGTTGTCATTCAGAAACAAATGTCATCTTTTGGGGGTGGGGAGGCAGGGGAAATGCTACCTCTTCTAGAAAGCCTTTTTTATTCCTGAACAGCTATAATGACTGAAGCTCTCTTAAGCTTCTTAGAACCTTGTATGTTGTATTATTGTTGTTGTTAATAGTATTTTCTCTATGAGGTCAGTCAGCTCCTTAACAGCAGCTTAAGCTCATTAGTCTCTGTATTTTGCTTCACCCCCCTCTATACTACACTGCTTTTGTAGGCGCTGAGAGTGAGTATTTGTAGCGTATCTTTCCCTTTTGTTGGCAGATTGTGCTGATCTGATCCCAGCCACGGAAAACATTTTTTTAAACCATTCAACATTGTCTTCATAACAATGGGAAATCCTAGGTAACTGTCGTAATTAATTTTTAGATGACAAAAAGGAACTTGGAGCAGCCAGGAGAAGTCAGTATTACATGAAATATGGGAATCCAAATTATGGAGGCATGAAAGGAATTCTTAGTAATTCTTGGTGAGTCCAAAACTTTAATATACAATAGTTTAAATAGTACTTAAGCTTTTCTTAATCCCTCAGTTGGTATTCTGCAGTGGAATGTCAACACTATGTGTGGACTCAAAGGAAGACAAGAAGAAAAAGTTCAAGATTCTTAACTCTGGGGTAAATGGTATGAAAGGCTGAGTTTGAGTTTCATGTAAAATGTCTGTTTCAGCACCTAACATTTGTCAGTGTATAGTTGAACTTAATTAGTGGATTTCAAGGTCCTTCCTGTTGGTTTTTGACTATGTGCTTATTTTGGAATGTTGCAGGAAGCGAAGATATCATTCCCGTCGCATCCAGCGGGATGTGATCAAGAAGAGAGCCCTGATTGGGGATGACGTTGGCTTGACGTCCTATAAACACCGACATTCCGGTAGTTGCCTGCTCAGCTCTTGGGTAGACACATGTTTGGCTCCCGAAATCATATTCTTATTCTTAATACAGTCTTTTAAGGTTCCAAACTTTATCATCCTCTCTTCCTTGCCCTCACCCTCTGCCAACATATAGGAAAGTAAGTCAAGTCACGATTAATTTTAAATTGCCCATACAAAAGAGGTCAAATGATTTAATAAAAGCTGTTCTAACAAAAAAGGCCAAATGTGACCATGAAAAACTGAAAAGAATTTTTTTGTTGGAATCTAATTTTTCTATTAATATCAAAAGCTGCATGAAAATCTTTTAAGTTATTTTATCAGATGACTTGATTTTATTATTTCTTTGATGATGAAAATAGGCTGCTATGACGAGTGTTTTATGCTTATTGGCTTGTGCACACAAATGCCTCAGTTAAATGAGATAGCATGACTTGGGTTTCATTTCGTTTGTTCATTCTGTCCTTCCTTTCTTTCTTTGTTCTTCGTGCTTGTGAAAGAACCGTTTTCATTATGTTTTATAAAGATTTGTTTTTATTTTTAATCTAATCTGTAGAATCTTCTACATGCTTTGTAGAGCTGCTAAGTCAGCATACAACATGGAATAACATGTATACATGTTTATCTTTGTAACAGGGACAGGTGAAGTCTGTCATTTTTACTTAATGCATATATCCAAAATTGTGTATTTGAAATCTGCATCTTAAAAATGCACATAGTTTTCTGTTACACAGTTACAGGTTTCCAATTTCAGTTACTCTTAAGATATTTTTATCATATAATCTTCATATTAAAGAAATTAAAAAGCAAATTGCCCCTAATTCTAGCACTCTAACATAAACAACTGATTTCATTTTACGTTTTTGTTATTTGTCTCTTTTCATAATAAATATAATTGTTAACATATATTTTATACTCTTCTCCCACTTATAAGCATTTTTCCATGAACTTTAAAGTTACAATTGATTTTCATTATTCATAGTGGTAATGTTTTATAAAGTCAGTGTGATCATTGATACAGTGAATACTAAACCATTCAGAGACTCTGGTCACACCATTTTCATCAGCTGATCAATATATAGCCTTGGATGTGTGTTTCTGTTTAAAGACATCTTATTTAATACATACTGTTAATTCATTAACATTGGACTCATAGCCAACAGCACTATAACTCATGTTTGAACAAAGCTTGTTTAACACGCGTTTATTCTGTAAGGCACATTACAGCCTTCTTGGGCTTAGGAACACTAGACAGCTTTGGCAGTACACTTGGAGGCCATTTTTCAAAATTTTTAAATGAAATCACCAACAAAAGCCACAAAAATATGAATAGCATGGCACTTAATAAACTGCAAAAAGGGCGCTTGTTTACAGTATGAGAGCTGAAACAAGAAAGCAGAGTGTTGCCTCATTTGACCTCAGCTGGGAATATGTACATCTGATGACTCCATTTTTTTGCCACCCTGCCCATGTCCACAAATGACCATGAAAACACTACGAGTGTTGATATGGAGTTACAAATTAATTTGGTAGATTTGCAAATATGGAATTCATGAATAATGACAATCAGCTGTACTTTAGATAACTTTATAATATTCCATCAGGTTGCTAGGTCATACTTTACCTAGCCATTCTTTTGTAGGTATCAGAATGGCAACAAGATTGGCACTTATATAGATAATGCTCCAGTAAGGTCTTGGGCACGGGAACCCCACCTTTTAAAAAAGTCACCAATGTAGAGTAGAAAATCAGATTTGTTAATTTTAGTGCTTTTCCTAATGTTTTTCGGTTAAATTTCTTAGGACTAGTAAATGTTCCAGAGGAACCCATTGAGGAGGAAGAAGAGGAAGAGGAAGAGGAGGACCAGGACATGGATGCAGATGACAGGGTGGTGGTGGAGTACCCTGAGGAGCTGCCAGCTCTCCAACCAGCCCGGGAGCGGAGCACATCTAGGCAGTCCAGTGCCAGCAGTTCAGACTCCGACGAAATGGACTATGATCTAGAACTGAGAATGATTTCCACTCCTTCACCAAAGAAAAGCATGAAAATGACCATGTATGCTGATGAAGTGGAATCTCAGTTGAAAAATATTAGGTAAAAATATTTTTTCTCGGGGCGCCTGGGTGGCACAGCGGTTAAGCGTCTGCCTTCGGCTCAGGGCGTGATCCCGGCGTTATGGGATCAAGCCCCACGTCAGGCTCCTCCGCTATGAGCCTGCTTCTTCCTCTCCCACTCCCCCTGCTTGTGTTCCCTCTCTCGCTGGCTGTGTCTATCTCTGTCCAGTAAATAAATAAAATCTTTAAAAAAAAAAAATATTTTTTCTTTTTATCAATGCTAGCTTTTAATTTTATTTTAAATACTAATTCATAACTTCCTCATAACTCCTGTTAGTTTTATAATAACTTTTATCTGTTCTAATTTCAGTCCATTGAAGAATTTGAGTAAAAGCATCGTGTTTCCTGTAAATATACAAGAAGTAATCCTTGTTATAAAAAGAATAGTATAGAAAGTGAAAATCACCCATACTGTCATCTTTCCTAAAATAATGACTTAGCAATTGAATGAATAACTTTCCTGCTAACTTTATGCATATACCTAACACATGGAGAAATTATATAGTTCTACAAAAATGAAGTTATATTGTTTTGCAGTGTGCTTTTTGCCTTTTTTTTTTTTTTAAGATTTTATTTATTTATTTGACAGAGAGAGACAGCCAGCGAGAGAGGGAACACAAGCAGGGGGAGTGGGAGAGGAAGAAGCAGGCTCCCAGCGGAGCAGGGAGCCCAATGCGGGGCTCGATCCTAGGACTCTGGGATCACGCTCTGAACCGAAAGCAGACACTTAACGATTTAGCCACCCAGGCGCCCCTGCAGTGTGCTTTTTCTGTTTAATGTATTGTAGACTTCTATTTTTTCACCCAGATGTAGTCTGTTGTTTGAAAGTATCATGATTTATTTAACCAATCCCTTATTTTTTTTTTTTTTAAAGATTTTATTTATTTATTTGACAGAGACAGCCAGCGAGAGGGAACACAAGCTGGGGGAGTGGGAGAGGAAGAAGCAGGCTCCTAGCGGAGGAGCCTGACGTAGGGCTCGATCCCGGAACACTGGGATCACGCCCTGAGCCAAAGGCAGACGCTTAACAACTGTGCCACCCAGGCGCCCCTAACCAATCCCTTATTGATAGACATTTAGGTTTCTATTTTCTTACTGTTGCACTAACTGGATAAATTTCTAAATTCCAGTTATTGCACAACGCTACATGTATGTTTAAAAATGTGGTGTTTTTCATAGTCCATAACTGAGAGCCTCAGGGGAGGGGGGTGGGGGAATGGGATACACCGGTGATGGGTAGTAAGGAGGGCACGTATTGCATGGTGCACTGGGTGTTATACGCAACCAATGAATCATCGAACTTTATATCGGAAACTGGGGATGTACTGTATGGTGACTAAGATAATATAATAAAAAATCATTTAAAAAAAAATGTGTTGCTAGGAGCGCCTAGGTGGCACAGTTGGTTGAGCATCCGACTCTTGGTTTTGGCTCAGGTCATGATCTCAGGGTTGTGAAATCAAGCCCTGCTTTGGGCTCAGCATGGAGTCTGCTTGACTCTCTCCTCTCCCTCTGCCCTTCCCTGCCCATCCTTGTTTAACTGTGTGTGCACGCTCTCTCTCTCTTACTCTCCAAAATAAATAAATCTAAAAAAAAAAAAAATTGGTGTTGCTAAATTTCCTTCCAGAAAGGTTTTACTCACTTTATAACCTATTACCTACATATTCACCAATCCTATCACTCTTTCTAATTTTTGCTAATTTTGTGGACCAAAAAAAAAAAAGTGTGTATTTCTTTGATGACTAGTGGGAATGAGGAGGTTCTTGAGGGTAGATAGCATGTGCACAACTCAAATGTTGGGGTCTAGGGGTTCTCTCTCTCAGTGTTCTTGGTAGTGTATTTGGAGAAAGGAAAAACAATTCAGTCTGGTTCGTTTGTATGGCTTTGTTCATAACCTTATTTTTAGTTTTCAGAGAACTTCCCAACATTGAATGCTGTCAGAATAATGCTGGTGCCTAGCATGGTAGCAGATGTTTTTGACAGAGAGGCCTGCCCTTTAAAGAGATTGTAGACTCCATTGTGTCTTGACTACAGCGAAATCACAGCCTGGGTAAACAGAGATCCCTGAGCCCTTTGCAGGCCTTACTTTACTGTTTGTCCCAGAAGGGAGGTGACTGGGATTCGCAATTACACATTCTTTGATGGTTTACAGATATCATTTGTGGAAACCACCCTGGAAAACTCAGGAACCTACTTGCCCTTTATAGCACGCTGATCATGATTTTTGTAAGCAAATAATTATTGGTATATGGTATTTGTGAGTGAATGTTGGTTATGTTAGATTGGTCTTCTTAAATTGTTTTCTCCAAAGTATATGAGATTATTGCATAGTCATTATCCCCCAGTTGAAGTTGGTTAATTGTGCTTTTTTTTTTTTTTTTTTTTTTTTTAAGGAACTCCATGAGGGCAGATACTGTATCCACAAGCAATATCAAAAACCGAATTGGTAACAAATTACCAACTGAGAAATTTGTAGATGTCCGACATCTGTTAGATGAAAAACGTCAGCACACACGTCCACGGCAACCAGGCAGCAATACTAAATCAGGTATTGTTTAGTCGTGTGTTTCTGAGCTCCAGAAAGCAAATCAGGGCAGAGATAGGTCCTTGGATAAAACATTGCCAGTAATGAACTGATTGAGTTGTCCTAGTTCATCACTTCTAAACTTTGGGGTTAGGCATTAGAACTTTAGGACATGAAAACTAATCATACTTTTGCAATACTAGGTTTCAATATTTTTGTCCCAGTTATTTTACTCTGTGTCATTGATCTACTTTATACATAAGGAGGATAGAAATTAATTTGGGTCGTTGTATAAATGGCCAAGAATTTGAACTAGAGAGTATACATGTGCAAAGTGGGTACTTGGTTGTGCCTGCTGTGTGCCGGGCCCTGGGTTAGATGCTGGAAGTGTTAGAATCTTTGGAGGGGATGCAAAGTCATCACAGAACTTAGATGGAGAAACACGAGTGCACACATTCAGGTAATTCCACCCCAAAACAGAATAGAGTAAGTGCTCTAATAGGTCTGTAAGCAGTGGGCTGTGGGAGCACAGAGGGGAGGTAGGTCTACTGGGGGAATTGTGGAGGGCTTCTTAAAAAAGTGGCTTTCTTTTGCCAATGGATCTCCGTTAGCAAACCTAGTTTTTGAGGTGGGAAGTGGTAACCTGATCTTATATCTATTTTAGAAAGATAATTTGTGGCAGGGTGGGGTAGGGTAGAGAATTAAATAATTAACAAGGGCCTGAATTAGATCAGGGAAAGTGGAGATGGAATAGATGAGAACATCAAACCTTGTGAAGGAAAAAGACTCAGCACTAGGAAGTGAGGGAGCAAAGGGAAAGAAGCCAAATGGCTCAAGCCTGAGAAACCAGAAAGTTGGGGATGCTGCTCTCTGAGACAATAAGCAAGATGGATGAAAGCCCCAGTACAGTGACTTGCTAGTAAATGTGTTGTTGTTGCTGTTACTGTTAGAGGGAACTCAAGAGGACAGATTTCTGGAGGGACTGGTGGGAGGAAAAACAAATTTGATTTGGGATATCTTCCCTTGATCCTTTGGTTTTTGTCAGTCTCATTACATTTACTGTTAAATGTAGTAAGTTTATTAAGAATTCCTTATATGTTCAAAGATTGTGGTTTCTGTCCTCAGGGAACTTACAGTATTGTTCGTTAGCTGAAATGTTTGTAAATTCTTCGTATGCTTGGTTCTACTTAAAAAAAACACATGCACAAAAAACAAACCAGCTGATTTTGCTTCAGAAATTCCTTTCTGGAGCAGTCAGTTGAGAGTTTTTTTCCACTGAAAGCCCCCGTGTCTGAACTTTCCTAGGGGAATCCAGAGTGATTATATATAGAGAGAAGGATTTTAGAAGCTTGGTTTTATTAGGCTGTTTGTCCTCGTTTGGGGAGATTTGGCACCAGGTCCTCTAGGGATCTCAGGTTGACAGTATTGATAGCAAAGCCCACACGCTTGGTCACAGTAATACTTTTTTTTTCTTTTTCTAGATATACGCCAGCGGTTAGGAAAAAGACCATATTCTCCAGAAAAGGCTTTTAGCAGTAACCCAGTCTTTCGGAGAGAGCCTTTTTCTGATGTACATAGTAGGCTGGGTGTTCCCAGGCAAGACATTAAAGGCCTCTACTCTGATACACGGGAGAAGAAATCAGGTTGGTAACACTTAAAACTGAGGGGCTAGGAATTGGGTGAGAGCAGACTATAGTGTAGAAATACTTTGTTGGTCAAAGGCAGGAAATAGCATATGTCAAAAATAAATTATTTTTTCTCTTCCATTATAGTTGTTGTCATAATTGTAATAATAAGGGTGTGGAAAATTTAGAAAATAGAAAAAAACAAAACCAGCCTTGGTTCTTTCTGTTTAGCACAAATACTTTTTAGTCTTAAGTCTCTTGTTCACGTCTTTGTCCATATACATATCCTTCTTTGTTCATACAGGATTTTATTTATTGTGATCATTTTTTCACATTGTTAAATTCTTTGTAAATAAAATGTTTAATTGCCTTTATAGTGTAGTATGCTATGAAATTCTAAACATATTTCTCTATTGTTAGATATTAATAAAGTCTATTTTAAAAATTAATGGATAGTAGGCCAAATCCCTGAAAGTTTACAGTGTAGCAGGCCTATCAGTTTGCAGAATTTATTGCTGGGAATGATCTGGGAATGGCCCATTCCCGGCAAAATGAAGCTTTACAGAGAATGGTGAGTCTCCCCAGGAAGGGGCAACTGTAGCATAAGCAGCCTGCTAGGTGATTCTGATATGCACGGGAGGCACACCTCCCCTAGCTGTGAGACCCACATTGGGTCCAGATCCCTCAGTTTGCAGGCAGGGATGATAGCCAGGGAAATGAGATTACCTTCCTAATGCTGCACAGAGGTTACAAGAGCCACAGACCCTTCCCCAGTGTTTCTTGCACATCAGGTGATGGCAGTGCCCCTGCTTCCTCAGTATTACCCTGCTTCTCAACATTGATCACCAAAACTGAAATGCTTTCTCATCCAAACAGGTAGTTTATGGACGCGCTTAGGATCTGCACCCAAGACCAAAGAAAAGAACACGAAGAAGGTGGATCACAGGGCGCCAGGCACTGAGGAAGATGACTCTGAGCTGCAAAGGGCATGGGGGGCTCTGATAAAGGAGAAAGAACAGTCTCGCCAAAAGAAGAGCCGGTTAGATAACTTACCATCTCTCCAGATTGAAGTTAGTCGGGAAAGCAGCTCTGGTTCAGAGGCAGAGTCCTGATGCCCTTGGGGCTAATGGCAGCTGCCCTAAAATCTGACATTCTTTTGCAGGGTGGGGTGCACAGTAGGAACCTCCCTCCCCCTCTACCCCCTTCAGGAGTTGGCACCCCTCCTGCTCTGACACAGTCACCCTCAGCTCTTGCTGCTTCAGCAAGACATGTTAAGAATGTGACGTGTTTTGAAGGGCATCTATCTATCTTCTCCTGCAGAGTTAGAGTTCTGGGCCCTCAGTTCTTTCCCCACTACCCCACAAGCTTTACCCTGTGAGGAAAAGGCAGCCCTCCAGATTTTGTAGACGTTTTTCTTAATATTTTTAACATTGTGTCTTTTAAAGAAATGTTTTACACAGTTCATCCAAAGAGCAGAGAACTGAACTTCTCACTATTGCCTTGGCCCTGACAGCTGTTACCAGCACCCTTTTCCCAAGAAAAGTCAATTCCCAGGTGCTTATTGGACAGCCTTCGAGGGGGAAGATGAGGGAAGCTGCCAGCTCACCCTTCCAGGACCCTAGTGTGGGGGCCGAATCTCATGGACCTGACCTCAGAGGTGCACCAGTGCCGCCCAGGTAGATAAGAGATGCAGCATCGATCGTGCTTCCGTTCCTCCCTGGGGATTTCTGTTAGGGGCCTCTTAGCAGTCAGCTCGAAGTGAAGATCAAGTTCAGTGCTGTGGGATTTTTAGGAACAAAAAACTGTGACTTCTGGATTTGGGGTGGATTTTTGTGCTAGGGGTGGGGTCATGGGTTAATGTTGAACAATTTTTAAGTCTGTATTATGTTTAAAAATATTAATGATTTTAAAGTTTAAATTTTTAATTTTTATATGTGAAAATACTTCCTGTTGGCTACAAGGGAAGCTCAAGTGGTGTCTTATGTGTGCTGTTAAATATATATTATATACTTTGGAAGAAGGCAAAGAGAGGAGTCTCATTATTTTTAAATGATCCTAATTGTATAGTCTGTCTGTTGTATATAGTGTTCAGCTTGCTTTTTGGCCACTGTAGGAAAAAAAATCCATCCATCTGAGATGGGGTCCTGTTGTTTGTTGTCACTTCAGAAGTGATACATTAGTATTTATTCTTTCTATTTCCAAGTTCTGGCACGTGAAGATATCTTTAAAACTGTCCAATAAGATAATAGTTACAGAAATTTTAGTTTATTTCTCATTTACTTCTAAACTCTTTTCAGATTATTTTAAAGGCAGTAGATTATTTTGTCTTCCTATTTGATCTTTATTTTGAAGTATTTAATGTTTGTATTCCTCCACAGGCTTAAAAGTAGTGTTTCACTTCAGTTCACTAGAACTTAAGAATTAGAGGTAGTAAGCCTTTGTTCCTTTGTGTTGTCACAACTCCTCACCTGTCTGGAGTGTTTCAGTACCTGGTACAGCCCTGGACTCTAACGATCTTGTGCACTGATAGTTGATTACAGTGTGGTGGGATCGATCGAATACAGAACGCTGCTGCTAATGACGGAAGGAAAGGGCTGCGGGACTGAAGAGCTGCAACAGCCGTACTGTACCATGTTTTGTTAGTTAACTTGCTTTTCACTTCCTTTAGAAAGATTAGAGGCTGTAACTCCGGTATGTTTCTGCTTCCTGATTGGATTCTTGGAGAGAGATGGTTCTCTGCCAGTTGAGACCTAACATTTCCGAGGTTTCTCGCTTTTTTTTTTTTTTTTTTTAAGATTTTATTTATTTATTTGACAGAGAGAGAGACAGCCAGTGAGAGAGGGAACACAGCAGGGGAAGTGGGAGAGGAAGAAGCAGGCTCCCAGCAGAGGAGCCTGATGTGGGGCTCGATCCCAGAACGCCGGGATCATGCCCTGAGCCGAAGGCAGACGCTTAACGACTGTGCCACCCAGGCGCCCCTCTCACTTTTTTTTGTCCTGTGGAGCATACAGCTGAGAGCCAGGTTCTTGAGAACGGGCAAGGTTTGGGGAGTCAGTAGAGTGAAAAGGACAAGGACCTGAGAGTCAGAGACCTGGATGCCAGCCCCTGGTTTCTGTTCCATGGGCCTGGCCTCTAGTTTTCCCATCTGGCAAAAGAATGGGCTGGTATCAGAGCTTCTTGGTCTTCTCGTGGGACAGAGATGTCCTTGTGGTCAGGGTCCTAACCGATATGGTCTCAGCAGAGTTCAAAAAAAGCTCTTCTTCTGTGTTTCCCAGTCATGACCCTTTCCACCAGTAGTTTGGGCCTATTTCTCCCATGGCCTTATAGCTCTTGCCGGTCTCCTGCTAGAGATCAGAGAAGGCTTTCTGGAAAGGTGGTGGTGTGTAGTCAAAACTGGGCGTTTGATCTAACCAAAAAAATGCCCACTTTAGCAGCCTTGCAATACTTACAAATACACAGACCCCAGAAAAGTATCTTTGAAGATTTTACTTCCCCAAGTTATTGGTGGTCACCTCCTCTCTCGCTCTCTGGCCCACACTCAGGCACTCTGTTCTTGCAACATCTTACACATGCTCTGAATGCCCAGGCCCTTTCTTTGGAGCTTGGGAGTGAGGCTGGACAGTCAGGATGGCCCCCTAGTGGCAGCTCAGTGTGTCTGGGCACTCGTTGGGCATGTGGGCAGCAGGACTACACACTTTTCTATATTCTTTTTAGTCTTTATGCATATGAGATTGCAAATACATTTTTGCTGCTTGATGGTAATTGCAGATACCTCATTTCTGTTTCCCACTCTCCCTCTTGGGAGAGAAACCAGCTACCCAGGAGAACTTGTGGATCCTGTACAAGCCCTCCTCTGGCCCCTTTGTCTGGTCGCATGAACCCCTTCCCTTAGTTCAATCACTGTTTTCTCCCACTTCATCCCTGTGACAGCCTCCTCCCTGATCTCTGCCCCATACCCCATCCCTCCATCTCTGTTCTGTGCAGTGCAGCTAGGATGAACTTTTGTTGTTGTTTGCAGCCTTACTGAGCTATTATTTACATAGCATACGGTTCACTCCTTTAAAGTATGCACTTCAAGGGCACCTGGCTGTCTCAGTTGGAGGAGTATGTGACTCTTGATCTCGAGGTTGTGAGTTCGAGGCCCACGTTGGGTGTAGGGATTACTTAAAAATAAAAAATCTTAGGAAAAAAAAATATATACACTTCAGTGGCTTTTAGTATATTCACAGAGTTGTGCAGCCATCACCGTAGTCAATTTTAGGACATTTTCATCACCAAAAACAAACCCTGTATCCATTAGCAATCATTCCCCAGTCCCTCTTCCCTCGTGGCAACCACTACTTTTAGTTTCTGTGGCTTTGCCTGTTCTGAAAGCTCACGTGAATGGAATCATACACTTTGTGGATTTGTGATTGGCTTCTTTCACTAAACATATTTTTGAGGATCGTCCGTGTTGTAGCCTGTATTAGTACTTCTTTTTATTAATGAATAATATTCCATTGTACGAATGCTGTACATTTTATTTATCCGTTCATCAGCTGACGAACATTTGGGTCGTTTCTATTTTTGGCTGATGTGAATCCTGCTGCTATGGAACATTTATGTACAAGTGTGTGTGTGGTCGTGTTTTCATTACTCTCGGGTTACATATCTAGGGGTGGAGTTGCTGGGTGATACAGTAACTCTGTCTTAACCTTTTGAAGAACTGCCAGACTATTCTCCCAAATGGCTGCATCATTTTCCATTTTCCCCATTAGTATATGAGGGCTCTAGTTTTTCCATAATCCTCATCCACACTTGTTATTTTGCAATGTGAATTGGTATCTCATTGTGATTTTGATTTGCATTTCCCTGATGTCTAATGATGTTGGGCATCTTTTCATGTGCTTCAGAATGAACTTTCTTAAGAAAGTTATTCTGTTATTCTTCTGCTTAAAACCTTTCCAAAGCTTCACTATTGCCCTTGGAATAAATTCCAAACACCAGTGTTAGCTCACAGCTTGTCGAAATCTAACTTCTGATATATCTGGCCTGTTCCCCCCAACCTCCCCTGCCCTGTGCCCACTAGTTCCTCGGACCCATCTTGAGCTCACCAGCCTTTCAGACCCTGCTCAGTGCTTTTCTTTCCCAACAGTGGCACACTCTCTTGGGCCTTTATGCCTTCCGCCTGAGCCTTGCCTTCTCTTTTTCCTCATCCTCAAGGACTTGGAGACGCCTCCAGGCAGCTGCCTCCAGCTTCAAGCCAGGTTATGGGCCCCTGCTATGTAACCCACAGTACTGCCGTGAATGGCACTGCTCATTTCAAGGTTGGGTTATACAGTCACACCTAAGATAAAAATGGAGTGTGATCAAAATTCCTCTTGGAAATCTTAGGGAAGGTACCATGTTGAAAACCAGCAATGTGAGATCCAGCATTGGTTCCTGCCTGTGTGGGAACAGATCTTAGTTTCTTTGGTTGAACTACAGGTGAAGTGGTTGGCCTGCAATGAGGGTCCTATTGTGAAAAAAAACCCACGTGTTTTTAGGTGTTAACCTCACTCAGGCAAGTAACTCACTTTTGAAGAGGCTCTTGAGAACTGGAACAACCCACAGGAGTGGCAGGACACAAGCTCACCTTAGGTGAGTGGAAGGGCAGGTGAAATGGCCCAAATGACTTACAATTGTTTTCCTTTTTCCTTGTCTTTTTTTTTTTTTTTTTAACTTTTTCGGGAAAATATACCATTGTGTTTGCCTAAGTGAAATGTGTGTATGATGCCAAATCTCTGTAACCGCCCCCCAAAGCCAGCACGCCTAGACACTGAATTGTAATTCCCTGTTCCTCCTTTGTCTTTTTTGCTAGATTGTAAGCTCCGTGAGAGCAGGGACCATGTCTGGTTTGTTCATGAGGGTTTCTCCAGTCTTAGAGCCATGCCTGGCACCTGGCAGGTTATCTGTAAACATGCGGTGAATGTATAAATCCCCCAGCTGCAGGAACAGCTCCATTCTCAAGGCCTTGGGGTCCTCTTACAGGCTAGTCCTTGTTTTCTGCCTTGTACACACAATACTTGATGTTCATGCTTTATTTTCCCGTTTAGCCTGTGAGCTCCTAAGGAGCAGGTTTCTTCATGTTGTTATCTCTGTATCCTCCCACCGTGCAAGTCCAGAGTAAGTAGTACTTAAAAAGTGTTTGGTAAATGAGTGAATTACGGTAACAACCCCGCTCTGACTCCTTTGCCTACAGGCTAGTCGAATTCTAGCTGACACTACCAGATTGGAAAAGAGGAAGATTATTCAGAAGTGCACAAACTGTACTTGTATAAGAAAAAAATCTCATTAATTAGATCTCCATAAAATTCAAATTTTGATGATCTGGCCATATCTGAGCTGAAGTTTACCTGCTGTTTAAAGAATTTGCAAGAGAATCATCTAGGTTTTTTTTGGAAAGCATTCATCTGCCCCAGGAGAGCAGGAAGGGAAGCTGGCAGGCGAATGAGAGGCCCCAAAGAGGGATTACTGAGTCAGTTCTTAGCTTTGGGCCCTGTTGGAGAGGTGAGTGACAGCTCCCAAGTAGGCGGAGAGAGACCACGTGTTCAAGCAGCAGCTCTTTTGTGGTGGGTAGTATTCCGCCTCTCACTCGGAGCCTCTTAAAGTTATGCTGAAATGCTAACGGGCAGTTTGGATTAACATTAACAACAAATCATGGCTTCACAGATTAATTGCTGTGCAAATAAATTTGGTGTATAAGTATTTGCTTTTAAACTTTATATAACAAATGAAAAGTTAAAGCATTTTTTTTCCTTTAAGAACTGAAAGGACAGAATGTTTTGGATAATTTTGAGAATATCACACTTGTTTCAAGGCAGGTCGTTATTGCATAATCTGACCAACAAAAATCCAGAACTTTTCTTACATGTTTATAAAATAAATCTTAGAAGAAAAATACAGTAGTATTTTTTTTTAATGAAATTCTATGAACATTTCACAGGATTTTGATGTTCTGGGGAGCAATTAGGGAAATACTGGCTCAAAAGCCTGTTTCAGATTGTGAGGCACTGAAGTGAAACTTTTCTGTGCTATAAATAAAACTCTAAAGTGTGAGTGGTATTAACCTGCCAAAGTCAATACCCTGCCCTAGGGTTCTTACCTGTTTTTGCTTGAGCAATTCAGAGGCTCTCTTTGCATGACCAGGTTCTTCAGTAGGTGAAACTTCGTGTTATCTCAAATTGTCTGTCACCCTCACCCCTGACTGGTGTAGGTTAGTGAAGGCAAGAGGCCCACACCATTGGCAGGAGAGGCGACATGACCTTCCTGTCCCTTCCAGGCTTTTTATATGTTTAATTATGTGATGCATCCCCTTTGTCATTTACTCAGAAAGATTACTCAGAAAGCCCATGAGCAGGAGCCTATGAGCAGAGTGTCTTCGGGGGAGGGGGGTCAAATAGAATAGTGTCTGAGACTGGGCCTGAAGCCCTGGGGACGCATTTTTTCTCACAAACTGGAAAAGACTGAACAAATCCCTTCACCTCTCTGGACCTCGGTTTTCTTGTCTGTCGAATGAAAGGCTCAACTGGGATGGTCTCCAGGTTTCTTTCTGTTGTTAATTTGAGTTCTAGCATCTTTGCTCTACTTTTGCAAAGACCATTAGGAGCCTAAATTGAACAGGAAGTAGGTGAGGGCAAGCAAGAGGCCCAAGCCCTTGGACTCTTGGTCCCTCAGTTACAGAAGAACAAGAGGACCCTCTCCCTTGCTTCTTCCCCACTAAGCCCACCTTCCCCAACACCATACATACACACCATTCAGTGTTTTATTTGGGAGGCTTTTTAGGAGGTAGTCCATTGTATTAGCTCGGGCTGCCGTAACAAAATACCGTAGACTGAGTGGATTAAAACAGTAGAAATTTATTTCCTCGCAGTCTGGAGGCTGAAGGGCCAAGATCAGGATGCTAGTCTAGTCAGGTTCCCAGGAGGGCTCTCTTCCTGGCTTGCAGACGGCCATCTTCTCGTGCCCTCGACATGGCCTTTCCTTGGTACATGCGCATGGACACAGAGATCTCGCTTCCTTTTCTGAGGCCACTAAGCCTGTTGATTAGGGCCCTACATTTATGACCTTGATTATCTCCTTTAGGGCCTTAAGACCCTGTTTCCAAATAAACTCATGTTGGGGGTTTATGGCTTCAACATATGAATTTGGCAGGGGGGCTCACAATTCAGTTCATGACACCCAGTAATGAGAAAATTCCAGTATGTGTTTGTGAAATGAGGTCTCTGCTCTTTAAAAGCTCACGAACTGGGAGGGATTTAGACCCATGGGTGTGAGGGTAGTAGGGCTGTAGTAGTTCAGAGTGCTGGTACTGGAGGAGACGGACCTGTCTTAAGTCCCAGCTCTGCCACTTATTAGCCATATGGCCTTAGGCAAGTTTCTTCACCTCTCCAGTATCCTCATCTGGGAAGTCAGGATAACCAAGTAGGTAGCTGTTAGGATCAGATGAGGGCTTTGCATGGAAGGCGCTTGGCACTGAGTCTGGCACTCCCTCCTTAGTGCTTAGTCAATGGTGGTGATTCCTACTGCACGTCAGACTCCCTCCCCCACCAGCTGCCCTTTGCCAGCTGTGTCCTCCACTGCAGTCCTGTCTCAGTAAGTCCTCACTCTTCCAAATTCCCTGTACCCAGCTTCCCCAGCCTCAGAAGGCTAGTGGGTAGGTAGAATATCTTCTGTGCCTAGAGGCGATGAGGCAGGACGATGGGAACAGCCCCCTATCCACGGGTGAGTGCAGATACCAGAGCTTTTGACTCACTCTCAAGACAGAGCAGTTAGTACTTTTACCTCTTGCTGAACAGGTCTCCATCCCGTAACTTTTAAGACTTTATTTTGAAATAATTTCAAAATTACAGTTAAGTTTCAAGGGTGGGGCAAAGAACATTTTGCCTTATTTTATCATTCATTCTTTCCCTCCAGCCTTCTGTCCCCCCATCCCCACCTCTGAAGCATAAACTGTTTGAGAGTGACTTGTGTATACCTGCCCCTTAACCCCTAAATATTTTAGTATACATTTCCTAAATTCTTAGGAAATAAGGACAGTCTCATATGACCATGACATAGTTATCAAAATCAGGAAATGTGTAATTTCATCTGAGCAGTACAATAGTATCTAATCTTTAGATACAGGTTTCATTTTTGCCAGCTATCCCAATAATGTTTTTTAAAGTTTTTTTTTTTTCTTGGCCTAGGATCTAGTCCAGGATCACACTGCACTTTGTTTCCTCTCCTTAGTCTCCTTTAACCTGGAACGGTTCCTTAACTTTTGTTATGATGTTAACTTATGATACTGATGTTTTTAAAGAGTTCAGCCCAGTTACGTTGTAGAATGTTCCTTAAGTTGGTCCCTTACCATTTGTCTAAAACCTGTATGAGGCTCTGAGCAGAAGCGTTGTAGAACACAGTCTGGCTGTTTCCTTGGGATCTTAAGTTTGGATTTGTGAGGACAGCAGTTACTATCAGATGGGCTCGAAGACCTATATGTGCTCATAATTAGGGCTCTGCCATGCTGACAACCAGCAAGCTTGGATAAATACATCTTCTAGGGATGCAGGATGAGTGCATTCTAGAAGTCTCTAAGGATGCAGAAATGGCCCTGCTCCCTGTCCAGCCTTCAGTCATCAGCTTGACTTAGCCTCCTGAGGTGCCCTGAAGTTCATACTCCAGACTCAGAAATCTTGAGCAAGCTGCAGTCCTGGGTTCTAACGTATCCCTCCTGCTGATCTGCTGTGTGGCCTGGGGGTACTCTCTTCCCCTTCTGGGCCGGTGATGGGGAGAGGATCCCCTCCTGGCTCTGCCAAGTGCCCCTGGCACTCCAAACAAGTGTGGGGTAGGGGTAAAGTCACTGAGCCCTGGAGTGGTGGGAAAACAGGCCAGGACTTTGGACTATGGCAAGGTTGAGCCAATTTGGAAGGTCTTCATTGTGATCTGGAAGACAGATCAGCGAACCTGGAACTTTGTTTTTTAGCTGTTGGACAGTGTCAGAAATGGTGAATTGCAGTCTCTGTTCAAGCAACCATATAGCATCAGGGAACTATCACATTGGTTGTAGGTATTTTGTCAGACCAAAGCAGACACGCAAATATGTTTTAAGTGTCATTGATCTCCACTAGACTTTCGCTAGGCAAGCTTTCAGTGTGAGAAACAAAATAAAACTGATTTTCATCTTGTCATTAAGTCAACACCCTTGTCTGCTTTAACACTTCAGCATGCTCTCCCTGGGGAAGCAGACATTCGTGTGAGAGGCATAGAATCTCCTGCCTTTTTGAATGTGAATTCATTGAAATTAAATAAAATTTAAAATCCAGTGCCTCGGTTGCACTGGTACCGTTTTAAGGGCTCAGTAGCCACATGCGGTTAGTGAGTACTGTGCTGGACAGGGCAGACCTAGAACACCATCAGAGTTCTGTGGGACAGCACTGCTCTACACTTCCAGCAATCTGGGAAGCGGGGACACGTCCTTCTGTGACAGACGGCGGACTTGGTCACAGAGGGAAGATTGGACAAATTGTGAAGTTAGCTTTTAAATATGACTGAAGACTGTTGGCAGTATATCTTTTGGGGTAATGGATTGGATCAGAGGTATGCTGGAAAGATTTATGGAGTGTTTTGTCTTCTGTCTGGTAACTCAGAGCTCCGTTAAGTTAGTTCTCATATTATGGTGCTATAGCCGGTTTTCAAGAGAATGCCGCCAAGCTGAATTCACTGAGGTGGTGATTTCAGTCAGTGCATTGGGTCTTAACATTTATCAGGGCCTCCAGAGCCTCAGCGCCTTGAGTGCAAGGGCCAGGTACAGCTGTGGGGGTACTTCTGGTGGGAAGGGAACCTCATTCTTTCTGCTGAGGCAACCACCACTAAGGACCCTGGGCTGGGTGTTGGGCGGAGGTATCTGGTGGTGGGTCCTGGAGCAGGGCAGGGGACTGGGACTCCCTCACGTGAATGGTAAACAACGTCTGGATTAATACTACTGCACTCAAGCATCTGATGAGGACATCCAGAGATGTGTTCCTAGGCCAAAACTCGGCTCCCTGTTCCACAAAGTGTGGGTCATGGACAAGGGCTGACAAGTGTCTCTGAGCTTCCAGGACCCAGCCCACAACTGCTGAGGAAGCCACGTAGCCAGCTGATGCCGGTCTGTCTGTGGGTCCCCGCTTCTGTGTGTGTCTGTCCCCGCCTCCTGGCCACCCGAGCAGAGGAGGGGAAGCTGAACAGGCCGAGGTCCGCGCCGCTGCCTCCGCTCCAGCTAGGATGTGGCTCTTCCGCACTCTGCTCTCCATGATCAGTAAGTCAGCCTCAACCCCTGCCCTGAGAGGTTGCTGTGCCCTCAGCACAGCCCGTTGGTCTAATGGGGCTCACCCCGAGTGAGAGGTCAGAGACCGTAGGGAAGCCCTGAGGGAGGTGCTCTTGCTTGCTGGGTTAGAGTCCCAGCCTTGCTCAGAAGGGCTTCTGAGGCTGTCGACGGTGCTGACAGCCTGTGGCTTCAGACTCCAGAGCTCTGCCACCCTGTTCCTCCCCCAGCCAGCCTCCCCTCCCCACCCTGGGCCTTCTCCCCATGGCACCCATTCCAGGCAGGTCCCTGGGTCTGTGCAAGTTTGTTCTTGGGGAGTATGGAGACTGACGATGCCCACCCTGCCCAGCAGAACACCCTTCCATCCCTGACTAGGGCTCAGCTGATGAGGGTGGGAACTCTGTGAGAACATGAGCGTTGAGGAGAGACTGGGGGGCATGTGTCTGTGTGGTAGAAGGCGAATGTACTGGGGGAGCCTGCTTCCTGTTTCTGATGTTAGGGCCAGTATGAGAAACTGTGTGTGGGTGGAGGGGGGCACTTCCTCTTCCCCCAGCCTGGGGGTCCCATTCTGGCCTTTAAACCTACCATGGAAACCACTTGGGGCAAGCCAAGCCATGAGCCTGCACCCACCTACAAGGCCTCAGGGACAAGATTGAGCATGGTCAGCGAGCCCCTGGAGGCAGCTCAGACCAAGCCGGGGGCTAGAGTGGTCCAGCATAGTGATCTGGACAAGCTTCCCTGGGCATCTCCTGCATTGGTCAGAAGCTTGATAGAAGAATGAGATGAACAGCAGGTGGATGTTTCACGGCTCTTGGGAGCCTGAGTTCTCCCTGAAGGATGGGCAGGGGCCAGCAAGTGAGCACCAGATGGTGTCTGAGAAAGCTGAATCCATTGTCAGTGGGAACTCAGAATTAGCATCCACCCTGGGGCCAGGTCACCAGGAGGCGGGCCAAACGTGTAGGGGACCAGCAAAGCATACATTTTTGGACATATTTTAATATTTGATACTCGATCATTGTGAAAAGGTCAAAACTTTGTTGAACTTTCTTTTCCTTATTTTACAGTTTAGACTTCTCTTTATTTTCAGTCACATACAAGGTGTGGAGAGGGTTTCACACGTTTTATGGCTTAAGGCTTTGATCCGCCATCACCAAGTATGTCTGAAGTAGATAGACCAGAGTCTATCTGGTCCACCCCCTCCCAAAACGGAGGAGGTGACTGGAGCCCAGAGAGGTGCAGTGACTGTTCAGAGTTATGAGCAAGTACACATAGAAATGGGGCTCAAGCCCAGGCCTCTGCCCTCACTCCCAGCTCTAAAATATCCCATGGCCTGGGGTGCTAACTCTGGTATCATTCTGAGCTCCTGCTAGTCTGTCTTTCCCATGGCCTCTGGCATGACCAGCCATTGCCCCAGTGCCTTTTTCAGCAATGTCAATCCAAGTGACATTTATCAAATCCCTTCGGGGGCCTAGACAGTCCCCAAGCTGATGGACAGCAGAAAGCAAGGTGGAGCAGGCTTGCAATGAGATCACTTAGCCCACAGCTTGGCTAAGCCATGGAAAGGGTGTGAGAGCAAGGCCCCAGCAGCTCCAGTCTGAGTGGGAGAAATGGAGCTGTGAAAGTTTTGCTCCAAGCTGTGAGGTGGGGTGGACCAATCCTGAAGAGTTTCCTGGAGGAGGTGAGACTGGTGCTGAATCTTATGGGCTGGGGAGAGTCTGAGAAAGTGACATGGAGATGCAGGAATGGTGGGAGGAACCCCTCAGACTATGACTTCAGGCCCAGGGTGCTGAACCCTGTGCCTGGCTGGGCTTCCCTAGACTGGAGGAAATCCAGACTATTCTGACCTGACCGTGATTTTTACCCTTCCCAAGCCACCCACTGGGGTGATGTCCACTTCTCATCTGTGAGAGCAGATGAGATAACATCGGTCGTGTAAGAGTTTTTTAGCCAGGAACAGATACACAGACACACTATAATCCTGGAGCTACCCTTACCCCTACTCCTAGCCCTATCTTGCCCTGCTACCATACAGCCTGCTGTCCCCAGCTTGGTCTCTGCCCTTGAGCCAGTCTATGACCCCAGCCACTCACTTCTTCCTGGGTCACCTTACAATGGTGAAGAAGGAGCCGGAAGTCTAAGGCCTGCTGTGCTGTTGTACCAACTTCAGGCTGAGACCTGTGGCCCTGTTGGGTCCTCATCAGGAGTGGGAAGATGTCAGACCTGGCTCTGTCCAGGGCACACCCCAATATTTGTGTGCAGGTATACGATGGAAACCTTGGTTGGTAGGGATGAGGGACGATAGTGGCCCTGAAGATGGAGGAGGTCTTTGGCAAGTATAGACCAATAGAGGGGGGCTTTCTGTTTAAGAACCAGTATGGACAAAGATGGGGAGTGTGAAGATGCAGGAAGATGCAGGGCAAAGCTTGAGTGGGAGCAGAAGGCTGCTGTTACTCCCCTACCCAGGAAATGCTGGACCCTGGGGGTGAGGGTGCACTGTCCCTGTCCTGGGCCCTGTGTGAAGAGAAAGCAGGCTGCACTCACACAACAAACCCTCTAGCCCCAGCCAGTGGGTCCACTGAGGACGCATTCGGGTCTCGCACATGGGGGATGGGAAAAGGGCAGACGCAAAATATCTGAGAAGTGCAATGTTTGTGGGCAAACCAAGTGTGGACTGTGGTCCATGTGGGAACCAGATGTTTCCAACCTTTGTTGGGAGGTTGGCTTGTAGGGTGTGTATGGGGGACTTGTGGGCAGTCAGGCTAGAGAGGTCCAGGGTGGTGGTGGGGAGTGTGGAGGGCCAAGAGTACCAGGCTAAGGGAGCTTGGACCTCACCCTGAGGGCAGTGGGAAGCCACAGCAGATCTTGAGCCAGGTGGCAACAGTGTGACTTACATGTTGGAAGGTGGAGTACTGGAGAAAGGGGAGACAAGGAGGCTCCTGTGTGAAAGACCGATGTGGGTGGCTTGAAGGTGAGCTGCCCCATGGGACAGGCAACTTGCATACGGCTATGAGGCATGAGCTTCCCCCAAGGCCTTTCTGGGTGTTCTGGGCTGGGTGTCAGGACATCTGACTCTATAGTCCCAATTCTACAGCTAGCTCCGTATATAAATTTGGACAAGCCATTCCCCCTGGGCCTAAGTTTGCTAAACCAAGGATAGTGCTGTGAGAATGTATATTTAAAATGCCTGTAAGAGACTCTTAACTGTAGGAAACAAACTGAGGGTTGCTGGAGGGGAGGTGGGTGGGGGGGATGGGGTAACTGGGTGATGGGTATTAAGGAGGGCATGTGATATAATGAGCAACAGATGAATCACTGAACTCTACCTCTGAAACTAATAATACACTATCTGCTAATTAATTGAATTTAAATAAAATAAAATTTAAAAAGATAAAATGCCCAGTGTATTGGGGAAGATAGAGGTTTGAGGGGAGAGGCAGTACTGGCTGACAGGATGAAGGGAGGGTCTTATTCTTACTCAGCAGGCCTAGGTGGCTGGAGACAGCTTCAGAGAGGCAGCCCTGTGGGTGGTGTGGTGACAGACGCTGGTTTGGCTGGGCTCACGTGTCTGACAGCACATAAGGGGGGTTTGAGGTAGAGGGTAAGGGTGTCAGCACGTGACAGGCCCTCCCTTGTGGTTATAACACTAACAGCAGCGCCCGCATACTGAGCCTTCAGCATCAGACCCTGGGCAGGCACTGTCCTCTTTGCTCTGCATAGCCGTGTATCTCAGGTGGGGAAACTGAGGTGAGGTGACAAGCCCAAGGTCCTTCAGTGACTCCATGGCAAAGCAGGGATTTGAACACTGTCTCCCTCTGGGGCCCATGCTATATTTTCTGAGTCTCAGTGGGAAAGGAAAGGGTCACCCCATCTGCTGACAGCCCAAGCAATGGTAAAATGTCAGGGGTCTGGGGGGAATCTGCTCTAGCAAGGTGGCCCAGGGCTGGCAGACCCCTGCACCAGCCAGCTCTCAGGGTGGGTGCTGGTGACTGGGAAAGCTTAGTGAATATGGTAAGTCCCCTCTGCACATGTTCTCATGCCACTGTGCCCGCACAGGAGGTCCTCGCTAACCTGATCACCAGTTACCTAACCCAGAGCCCCGCCCAGGCTCAGGGAGCTGCCGGCACAACTGGGAGCTCTCCCAGCAGGAACTGTGCCAGCGTCTGCGGCCGTTTGTGCCTCCAGCTTTCACTAAAGGCTTGAATTAGGCAGACCTGGGGCCTGGACACGAGTATTCGATTTGCTGATGGACCACCAGCAAATCACTCCACTTCTCTGAGCCTCAGCACCCAGTACAGTGCCTGGAAGAATCAGGTGATCTGGGAGGGTAGCCGCATTGTCTCTCTGCTCATCTCCTCCTGTTTCCCACCTCTCAAGGGTCTTGCATCAAGTTCCCTCAGTGGAACAAGGCAACAATGGGGACAGGGGTGGGGTGGTGAACAAGAATCTCTGGCCTACCCTGACATTTCCAGGACACTTCTGGGTCTGGCTCTCTGCTGAACTGGGCTTTGTGGTTGGGGGGGGGGGTGTCATGGATGACTCAGATTAGATCACATTGGGGGGGAGACAGACTTAATCACACACAGATCGCTCTGACCTAGACAGGATTTAGTCAGAGCCAGACACACTGCAGGATGTGGTGGGGGTTCAGGGACCAGTGAGTTGCTCTGGCTATGTCAAGTAGCTCCTGGAGCAGGGAGTGCCTGAGCAGGGCCCCAAAAGATGAGGCAGACGTGAGAGCAAGGAAGGTACGCTGGTCGGGGGGGAACCACTTGGGCAAAGGCCCAGAAGTGGGAGGTATGTGGATGGTGCCCAGAGAGTGGGTACAGAGGAACTTGAGGCAGCTGGAGAGCAGACCCGGCAGAGGGGGCATCGTGCTGGCAGGGAGATGCCACACACGCCCAGGTGAGGACACTGCACTTATCTCAGGACTTCCAACCATGTCTATCAGTTGCACAGTAAAGCACGGAGAGAAACCCTCCCAGTCACCCCTGGCAAGAAATCGCTAGTTCTTACTCTTTTTTTTTTTTTTTAAAGATTTATTTATTTATTTAGAGACAGAGGGCAGAGCGGTGAGGGGCAGAAGAAGAAGAGGGAGAGAAAATCTTAGGCAGACTCTTCCCGAGCCCAGACTGCACCCGACACAGGGCTCTGGGGCTCCATCGCACGACCCTGAGACCACAACCTGAGCTGGAATCAAGAGTCGGGCGCTTAACCAGCTGAGCCACCCAGGCGCCCCCAGGGTAATTTCTTACCACCCAATTCTCATTCTCTCATCTCACTTAGGAAAAAAAATTTTTTTTAATTTTATTTTTAAGTAATCTCTTCACCCCACGTGGGGCTAAATCTCACAACCCTGAGATCCGGACCTGAGCGGATATCAAGAGTCAGACGCTTAACTGAGTACGCCACCTTGTCACCCTTAGTTCATACTTTTTAATTCTCTCCTAATCAGTTGCTTACCCTGACCTGGCTGACCAAGAAACACAGGGCTTGTCATAAAATGAGCCAAGGAGCCTGAGTCCAATCCTGTATTCGTGGAGAACAGTGCTCCCCATTCCCTACCCTCTGGGACACTTGAGGGTCCATGGGTTGGCCACAGGAATGTCTCTGAGCCCCCTTCACTCATCCAGCACCTACTAGGTGTAGGCCACCATGCCTGGCCCTGGGATGACATGGTGAACAAGGCTGACGCACAGTCTTTGCCCTCAGAGGGGCTCACTGGCAGCAGGGGAAACAATAAGTAACAGGCAATAAGTTAACAAGGAAACGAGCAAGGTAATTTCAGTTTGTGATAAAAGGCTTGCGGGGAGGGGCGCCTGGGTGGCTCAGTCATTAAGCGTCTGCCTCCGGCTCAGGTCGTGATCCCAGGATCCTGAGATCAAGCCCCGCATCGGACTCCCTGCTCGACGGGAAGCCTGCTTCTCCCTCCCCCATTCCCCCTACTTGTGTTCCCTCTCTCGCCGTCTCTCTCTCTGTCAAATAAATAAATAAAGTCTTAAAAAAAATTAAACAGAAAAGTCTTGTGAGGGTACAGAGTGCCTACGTAGAGGTCCGGAGGTCAGGAAGGCCTCTCGGAGGAGGAGAACAGGGAGGACCAGGAGGAAGGCAGGAGATCAGCTCAGAGCAGGCACTTAGGGCAAGGGCAAGACTTGGCAATTGTACACTTGGGTGGGGGGCTCGGAGGCTCACACCCAATTCTCAAAGCGACCATGGCCCCCAAAAGGGAATTGCTCATGGTCTGATTATGTGTTCCGTATTCTACTTTGGGCGATGGCAGGCAAGACACGAATAACAGCTCCAGGAACGTGGGGTGCGGGTTTGTCACTCACTGCTGTTGTTTTGTTTAACTCACTCTGCCCCCATTCATTCATTGTTCTTGGGAAGAGAATCCTCAGGGAAATTTTTTTTCTGATTTTCTGTTTGTTTTCCTGCTTCACCAGAATAATTCTTTTCCCAATTTTGTGGACTCTGTGAATAATACCACTGATCATCCTTATAGTCACTTCAGGAAAGTTCATTCATTTATGTAGTTATTCAACAAGTACTTTTATTTGGCACCCACTGCATACCTATACTGCGTTCAGAGATCAAAGGGGGCCCCACCATAGAAAGTGCTAGCACTTGCTGACACACAGCCAGCTGTTAGCCTCCTTCCTGGTTTAATGGTGCCCTTCCATGTTCATCCCTCTTTTATTTTCTCTTTTTAAGATTTATTTATTGAGAGAGAAAGAGGATAAGTGGGCGAGGGGCAAAGGGAGAGGGTGAGAGAGAATCTCAAGCAGATTCCCTGCTGAGTGCAGAGCCCAATGCGGGGCTCGATCTCACAACCTGGAGATGATGACCTGAGCTGAAATCAAGAGTTGGAGCCTCAACCAACAGAGCCACCCAGGAGCCCCTCACCCCTCTTTTCTAATTGTCATTTTCCTT
This sequence comes from Ursus americanus, assembly GCF_024610735.1. Classification (NCBI taxonomy): domain Eukaryota; kingdom Metazoa; phylum Chordata; class Mammalia; order Carnivora; family Ursidae; genus Ursus; species Ursus americanus. The sequence continues at coordinate 45,403,799 of NC_142149.1, read as the reverse complement.
CCTTCTTTTTTTTTTTTTTTTTTTTTTTGCCTGCCCCATCATTTAAAAATAAGTTTTACCTTACTGTCTTGTATATTTTTATGAATTGCCACCAATCATTCTCGGCAACGCCAAGGTATAAAGCAGAAGAAATAAAGTGCAGATGTCTTCTTTGTGCTGGACTCAGGGAGAGGGCCTGGGAATTGAGAAATGAGAGATCAGACATTGCTCTCTCACAATGCACCTCCTCCTTGAGGCTTTGAAAGGTGTGTTTTAAACAAAATTTTAAGCATGTACAAAAGCAAAGAAAATAACAATAGTAAAGTCAGTATACCCATCACCCAGATTACACCGTTATCAAGACTTGTCACAGTTGCTGCGTCATTTGTATCCCTTTTGGTTTCCTTTAAAGCTGTGCTGCTCAGAATTTGGTGTGGTGACCAGCAGTGGGGCATTACTCAGGGTGTTGTTAGACGAGGCTCTCAGTCCCACTTCCTGGTTTACTGGATCGGAATCTGTATCTTAACAAGAAACTTGGGTGATTTGTTAGCACTTTAATGTTTCAGAAGCATTATTTTAAGGCAAACCCAAAACATTGTGTCGTTTGGCCCTAAACACTTCAGTACATGTTTCTGAGGTATATGGTTATTTTTCTTACTAGCCACAATGTTTGTATCACCTAACAAAGTTAACAATAATTTTGGGGTGTCCATATTCAAATCTTCCTGTCTTAATTTATCTTTTTTTAACAATAAGTTTTTTTTCGAGCACCCGTTTCAAGAAATGGAATATGACCAACAGTCCAGAAGTACCCTTTCTTACTCCCTCTGGTCATTCACTACCTATCCCCCAGGGCGACCACTCTCCTAACTTCTAATACCATAGATTATTTTGCCTGTTTTAAACTTTGTATAAATGGAATTATACGGTATGGTCTGTTCCGTTCCTAGTCTTTCACCCAGCATCGTGTTTATGAATCCAGCCACCTTGCTGTAGGTTATTTTCCCTGCTACAGTGTTCCACTGGTCACTGTTCACAGTTTGTCCTTTCCACTGCCGATGGATATTTGCGTGGTTCCAATTTGGAGTTATGAATAGTGAGGCTGTGACCATCCTTGCACATGTCTTTTTGTGGACATATAAACACACTTCTGCTGGTGATATGCCTAAAAATAGAATTGCTGGGTCATAAGTTATATGTACGCTCAGCTTTAGTGATACTCCCAAATGGTTTTCTGAAGGGGTTGTACTGACTTACATTCTCACCAGGAGTATTCGAGAGTTCTAATTGCTCCAGATCATTGTCAACATTTGGTATTGTCTTTTTCATTTTAGCCATTCTGGTCCTTGTGTAGTGATATTATTTGGTGGTTCTAATTTGCCTTTCTCTGAAGTCTTTTGCGTGCCTTCTTATTTGATTACTGGCCCTTTGGATAATTTCTTGAGAATGTCCTTTTTCTGTTAGCTGACATGCCTTTTTCTTATCGAGCTGTAGGAATTTTGTACATATTCTCATATAAGTCTTTTGTCAGATATTTGTGTTGCAAATATCTTTTCTCATTCTGTGGCTTGGCTCTTTATTCTCTTATTGGTGTCTTTTGATAAACAGAAGTTCTTAAGTTTAATGAAGTTCAGTTTATCAATTCTTTCCTTTATGATTAGTGCTTTTTGTGTCCTGTTTAAAAAATATTTGTCTACCCCAGGGTCCTTTGTTTTCTCTTGAAAACATTATTGTTTCATTTTTCACATTCAGTCCATCTAAATCCACATTTCAACCCATCTGGAATTTGTGTGTGTGTGTGTGTGTGTGTGTGTGTGTGTGTGTGTGTGTGATTGTGAGAATAGTCAAGATTATTATTTTTTCAATATTGATATCCAAGTGACCCAGCACCATTTATTTAAAAACTCATTCTTGGGCACCTGGGTGGCTCAGTCAGTTAGGCGTCTGCCTTCAGCTCAGGTCATGGTCCCGGGGTCCTGGGATCAATACCCCGTCGGGCTCCCTGCTCGGAGGGGAGACTGCTTCTCACTCTCCCTCTGCCCCTCCCCCCTTCATGTTCTCTCTCTCTCTCTCCATCTCTGAAATAAAATATTTTAAAAAAATAAAAAATAAAAATAAAAAATCCTTCTTTCCTCACTGTTCTTCACTGTCGCCTTTGTCATAAAACAGGTGCTCACTCTCTGTTCCATTGGTCTGTCTGCCCTGTGATAGTGTAATTCCGTCTTAACTATAACTTTGTAACATCTTGATAGATGACAGTGTGTTATCAAGTCCTACAAGTTTGTTATTCTCCCTTAAGAGTGCCTGACTATTCTTGTCCTATGCAATTTCATACAAAATTTTTAATTGGCTTGTTAACATACCTCCTCCCCCCCAAATAATTTGCTGGGATTTTGATTAGGATTCTACTGAAGCTATAAACTCGGTACAGTGATAACTGGCAATACTGAGTCTTCCCTTCATGAACATGATGTATTCCTCCATCTGTTTAGCTCTTTAATCTCTCCTAATCTTTTGTTTTCAGCATAGAGGTTTTCATGTTTTTAGTTAGACTTCTTTTTAAGCATTTGATTTCTCTGTCTTTTGCTAATGGCATCTTTAAAAACTGTTCACTCTGTATTTGATCATTGATGGTATATAGAAGTACAGTGGTTCTTTGTATACTGCCTCTGTATCCAGTAACCTTGCTAAAGGCTCTTGTTAATTTTCAGTGTTTGGCTGTGGGTCTGTTGGCTTTCTCAATCTACTTAATCATTTCATCTGCAAATAATGGCAGTTTTATTTTTTCCTTTTTAATCTTTATGCTCTGTATTTTATTTTTTCTTATTGCTCTAAGTCCTCCGGTAAAATGTTGAGTAAAAGTGGTGAGAGCGGTGACCCTTGTCTCATTCCTGATTTTAGGGAAAGTTTTCAGCAACTCACCAATAAGAATGATGTATGCTGAAGGGTTTTGGTGGGTATTCTTGATCAGATTAAGGAAACACTTTCTACTCTGGTTTACTGTGATTTTTTATCACAAACCAGTACGAGACTTTATCAAATGCCTTTTTCCTGCATCTATCATAGTGATCATATGATTTTTTTCTTTTTTTTTTCCCCTGTTAATATAATAAATAAATCATTATCAAATGTCAAACCACCCTTCCATTCCTGAAATAAACTCAACTTGGTTGTGATGTATTCTGCTTTTTATATGTCACCAGATTTGATTTGCTAATATTTTGCTTAGGATTTCTGCATCTATGTCCAAGAGAGAGATCAATTGTCCTTCCTTGTATTGCTCCTGTCAGGTTTTTTCTGATTTTTGTTTGTTTGTTTGTTTGTTTTTTAAATCTTTGCTCTTGTCAGGTTTTAATATCAATGTTATTCTGGCCCCATAAAATGATTGGTAAGTGTTCTCTCAATTCTGTTCTCTGGAACAGTTTGTGTAAGATTGGTATTTCTTCTTTAAATGTTTGGGAGAGTTTTCAGTGAAGCCATCTGTGCTTGGAGTTCTTCCTAAGGTTTTTAAAAATCAATTTAATTTCTTTGATGAAGATTATTCAACTTGCACTTTTCTCATTAGTTTTGGTAAATCTTTATTTCAAGGAATTTGCCTATTTCAACAAAACTGTGAAGCGTAGTGGCATAAAATTGTATATACTATCCTCTTATTATTTCTTCAATGTCTTAGGATCTATTCTGATGTCCTCTTTTTCATTCATATTGGTAATTTGTATGTTCTCTCTCTCTTTTTTTTTTCTTGATCAGTGTTGCTAGGGGTTTCTCAGTTTTATTAACGTTTTTTATTTTTTTTAAAGACTTTATTAACCTTTTTTAAAAACAAATTTTAGCTTTGTTGATTTTCTCTACTGTAAGTTAGTTTTCTGTTTCATTGATATATGCTCATATCTTTATTCCTTCCTGGACTTTCTTTGGGTTTGATTTGCTCTTCTTTTACCTTTTTGAGATGGAAGCTTAGATAATTGATTTTTACCCTTTCTTCCTTTTTAATGTAAGCACTTGAGGCTGTCCATTTCCTCTAAGCACTGCTTTAACTGTTTCCCCTAAGTTTTGGTTTGTCATATCTTAATTCTCATTTAGTTCAAAATATTTAAAAATTTCCACTGTGATTTCATTTTTGACTCTAGGTTATTTAGAAGTGCATTGCTTAATTTCTGAGAAGCTCAAGTTTTTTTAGTTTTCTTTTTGTTATTGGCTTCTAATTTAATTCCACTATAATCAGAGAACATATTCTGAATTATTTCAATTCATTGAAATTTATTGAGGCTTGCTTTTTGACGTAGCATTTGTTCAATTTTGGCAAATGTTTCATGTGCATTTGAAAAATGCTTATTTTACCATTATTGGGTACAGTGTTCTATTAATCAGGTCAATTTTGTTAATTGTATTGTTCATACCTTATATATCCTTACTGATATTTTCATAGCTTATATGAAAGATTGTTAAAGCATTAAAGTCTCCCATTTTGGTTGTGGATTTTTGTGTTTTTCCTTTTATTCTGTCAAATTTTTAATATGCTTTGAAGTGATGTTATTGGATACATACAGATTTTATATTGGTAAACGAAGAGCAGTAATTTGTACATATATATTTCTTTGTCGTCCTTATATAAAAGTCTGTAAACCTATCCATTGCCTAATGATTTTAATTTGTTTTTAAAATCTCTACTGCTAAGTGAAAGCCATTAATTAGAAAAAATATTTCCATTAATTTTATTGGAAAAACTGGTTCATTCCATCCAGCGAAATACTCACAGTTTTTACTGATGGAAAAATTTATTAATTGGCCAATAAAACAAGTTTATACTAAAAAAATAATTTGAATATAAAAATACAATTTATATATACAACTAATTGCAATAAAGATTTATTTTCCTTATTAAAAGAGGAAATGAAGACTTCATGATGAGTAGTGGAAGATAGTTGTGAGGGAGTCATTATTAAGAAAGGTACATTTTTCCTTCTGCGCCATTTCTTCACTGTTTCTTCAGTCTTTTGGGTACTCATGATCATCTTGTATTCAAACTCCCTTTAAAGTTATAGCACAGAAAAATACATTGAGGGTAAAATAAATACCAATCTGAAAGCACTTCAGAATACATGAAATAGCTTATGCACTTAACAGACTGCAGAATCACAGAAGCCACTATCTCTTCAGCCCCTTCAATCGGCACGTATATGCAAAAACAAAGCATTTTGGGTTTGTCCAAACAAGGCAAGCAGCGCACGTTTGTTTCCTATGATGTTGTTAAGCTAGGAACTGTTTTATTAAGAAAATTAGTGAGTCTGTTTTTGCTTGAAAGTGTGATGTCAGAGCGTCATTCCTTATAGCATGTTTATGTGGTGTATTTAGGGCTGGAAAAGTCATTGTACCATCATAAAAAAAAGGAGTGTTTTCCAAAAACACTTTGGAAAGTAGCTTTTCAAGAGCTACTGCAAGAATTTGTTCATCGAACAGTAGTTGAACAGATGAGCTCTGTACACTGAACTTCACCTTGCCCTTTTTCTATGTAAATATACATTAGAGTTTTTACAGTGCAGTGGCGTGGTCAGACCATACTTTTAAGAATTCTTTCTGCCGCTTGGTATGGAGAGGATGTATTCAGAGGGACAAGACTTGGAAGAGAAAGGTCGGGAGACGAGTGAATGTATCCAAGCAGGAGACAATGAGGTCCGTAGGGCAGAACAGCATCCCAGTAGAGGCCCAGATGCATATGGGAATTCTGAGAATGATAAAGGTGGTACTGCAAATCTATGCAGATAAGATGAGCTATTCAAGAAATAATATTGGGACAATGTCATTTGTGGGAAGAAAAAGTAAAAGCTGGATTGCTATTTTACTCCATACACAAAAATAAAGTATAGAAGGATCAAATATTTAAGTATAAGAAGTGAAACAAAAAAACCCCCAAAAATATAGAGGAAAATGGGAGTGAACTTAAAAAAAATAATCACTGAATGCATGACATAAAACTCAAGAGTCATAAATAAAAAATGACTACATACAAACTAGAGATGTGGGGAAAGATGCAAGTCAAATAAATAGCTCAGTGAGAAACAATATCTTTAACAAATTGATAATTTCTTTTGGATTCAAAAAGCTCTTACAAATTAATAAGAAAGCAGTAAATACTTCATACGAATGGATAATGTATATGAATAGACAGTAAACGACTTAAAATAAAAGGCTTGACCTTACTCATAATTTAAAAATATATTTTGGAATAAAATGATAAGATACTCTTTCAAAACAAGGACGAAAAGGTCTGCACACAGCTCAAGCAGCACTGTAGGGAAACAGGCCTTTTCCTATTCTGTTGTTGTAGTATGAATTGGCACGGCCTCTATGGGGGGCAATCTGTCGATATCAATTTTTCCTCATACCTTTTCAGTGAAAAATTTCAAATAGACAAAAAAGTTTAAATAATTGTGCAGTAGAAAAGTATATTCTACACTTAGATTTTACAACTGTCAACATTTTGTTATGTTTGCATTTCCACATATATATCCTATATATAAACACTTATCTGTATCTCCATCTTCATCTATCTGTCCATCCATCCATCACGCCATCTTGAATTCTGATGCGTTTCAAAGTAAACTGCAGATACTGGTACACTTTATCCCTACATATTTCAGCACACGTATGAACTAGAGTTCAGTGTTTGTATACGGTTCTTTTTTGCAGGAAAATTTACCTTCTGTGAAATGCACAAATTTTAAGTTGACCATTCAGTGTGTTTTTGACAAATGCACACATTTTGCATTCCAAATTCCTATCAAGATCCAGGATATTTCCCTCAGCCTACGAAGTTTCTTCCTGTTCCTTCCCAGTGAAGACCCATCCCCGTACTCCCAGGAAATATTTTTCTACTATAGGTCAGTTTTGCCGGTTCTAGAACGTCATGTAAATGGAATTATACAGTAGCTACTCCTTCATGTAAAGCTTCTTTCACGAGCATAATGATTTTGGTGATTTACCCATCTTGCTGTGTGCGTCAATTGCTCATTCCTTTTTACTCCTGAGTAGTATTCCATTGTATGAATATACCAGTCAGTTTATCCCTTCCCCAGTTGATGAACATTTGGGTTGTTTCCCGTTGGAACTACTACAAATAAAGCCTCTGTAAACATTCTTGTACATGTTTGAAGACATGGTGTCTCTTGGGTCACTTGATGAAGGGTCATAGATAGAATGTATGTACATCTTCTCCCTGGGGCTCATGGTCTGTTTTAACTTTGGTACAAGACCCTGTCATGAGTATGTGCTATCTGACAGGTACAGAAAGTGCATAGTGGGAGGTGTGAGAAAGTGGGACGTACTTCTAGGGGAGAACCAGGGAAGGCTTCCTGGAGGAGGAGGCCTTGGTGCTGACATGGTTTAGTAGGAGGATTGCGGGGGAAGGGGTCTGGGTCAGACATGCCTACGTTCCTGTCCTATTCCCACAGGAAAAAATCCTGGGAGTCTCACTTTTCTCATCTGTAAAATGGCAGTGATGACACCACAAAATGCGACTGAATGATGGGAGTCAAAGGTCCAGCCATGGCCTCAACAGGCACCTATTTTGTTAAATGTTCCTCTGTTCTCCACAGGCCTTGCTCCTCTGGTGGCCTTCAATGTGGATGAGGCCCAGATCTGGGTGACTCCTGAAGGAGACACACCCTATGTGCTCAGCTCCCTTCTGCACCAAGACTCCAGCACCAACCAGACCTGGTGAGTGGGGCCCAGCAGATGGGAGGCATAATTGAGGGTGCCTCGGGGGGGTCTGAACAAGCCCCAGAGAAGGGCTTGGCACCCCACCCGCACAATCTGGGGACAGTCTCCTTTCACTTTCAGAAGGGTGTACAGGAGAGAAGCTATGAGCTCCGGACCAATCCTCGCTGTCTTTACTGCTGGGGAGCGTGGCGCAGGATATGACCTCAAAACTATTTTAAAATAAAGTTTATTAAGGCTGTTTTGTCTCTTATAAAAGTAACACATGCTCAGTATAGAAATTTTGAGCAATGACAAAAATATCAGAGAAAAAATGGAAACTATGAGGCAACAGGGAATGTGGTTAAGAGGCAGGTTGTGGGTCTGGCAGCCATGGGTCAGTGACAGCTTTACTCCATACTTGTAGCAAGGTGCTCAACCCACAGCCTTTCCTTATCTCTATAGTAGGGGTAGAGATTTCCCTGCATCATGGGGCTGTTGCATAAGACTATTTGAGTTAATGCACATAAAGGATTTATTATCGTTTCTGGCCAAATTCAAGCTCACTAAACATTGCGTTTGTGTTTTTAAATCTCATCTGGGACACCTGGGTGGCTCAGTTGGTTAAGCATCTGCCTTTGGCTCAGGTCATGATCCCCGGGTCCTGGGATGGGGCCCCACCTTGGGCTCCCTGCTCAGCGGGGAGTCTGATTCTCTCTCTCTCTCCCTCTGCCCCTCCTTACTGCTCATTCTCTCTCTCTCAAACAAATAAATAAAATCCTAAAAAAAAAAATCTCATCTGTACCCACCCATTAGATAAGCCACAAATTTTAAATGTGGCAAAATTCTGTCGGTGAGGATGTGGGAACTTGTGGGGCTATAAATTGATATAACCAACTCGGAGAATAGTTTTACCATATTTGGTAATGTGGAAGATGACCTTGACCCAGCCATTCCACTCCCAGATGCCAACCTTAGAGGCATTCCCAGGTACATGTAAAGGTATTTATTGTAGCATTTCTTGGAATAGTGAAAGACTGGAAATGGCCCTCATTAGGAAAATGGAAGAAATAAGCTGTGAATCATAGACGATGCAATGTTAGAAGCAGGTCAAATGAATGAAATGAGCACAGTGGTTGTTAACCGGAATCACTCCTGAAACGTAAGGTGAACACAGCGGTCGTAGGATGATACATACAATGGTGACTAACCCAACGAGTATTTATATGGAGCGCTGACTGTGTGCCAGACCCTGAAGATACAGCAGGAAACAAAGTAGACCAAAGTTCTTATGCTCAGGGGAGATATACAACGAACAAGCAAGCAAAATATGTATTGTATCGGATGGTGATAGAGGGGATATGCGAATGGAGAAACATGTCTTTAGTTTTGTCCCTTATTGTCACCAAAATGACTTGTAGAGCTGCTTTGTTCTGAAGCCAGGATCCAGTCAAAGTTCATGTGTCCCATATTGTTGTGTCTCGTTAGTCTCTTTTAATCTAGAGAAATTTTTCCTTTCCTTTTTGTTCATAATTGTCATATGGCTTTCTCCGCGCTTGCTGTGATCCAGCCCTGCTCGCGCGGTGCCCCAGGCCAATCCCCTCCCCATCCCACTGCTCTGCTTCTAGTCAGGGTTTTTTTCTTACCCAGCACGCATGAGCCATGAGCCCAGCATGCAGACAGGCTTTGGGGCAGGGCCAGATGAGGAGCTCAAGGTTTCTGGCTGAGCGGAGCTCCCCATCTTCCAAGTTGAGTATCGCAGAAGCTCTGTTTGGTGGCAGACAGGTGGGCAGTAGCAGCTCCTGAGGCAGCCTTATAGCCCTGGGCCATGACCCCAGCAGCCAAGCATGCTTGGACCACTTGCTACACTATGGTTTCCTCAATGTACAGTGAAGAAGCAGGTGACCATGTAGGTGGGCAGGGCAGGGTCAGTTTGCTCATCCATTCACACATTCAGCAAGCATCGACTCAATCACAGGCAAAGTGTGGGGATAAAATAGTGAAAGAGGCACTGTCCCTGCCCTCACGGAACCCCTCGGCTCATGACGGAGACCGACGCGGCAGGCGGTGACAAGGGCGATGGCTGCTGTGCTAGGAAGTCTAGGGCACTTTGGAGACATAGAGGCAGGTGTGGGCAGGGTAGGCATCAACCCTGGGACTGAGAAGATGAGTAGGAGTTAGTGTGAGAAGGCAGGAGAGGGGTATGCCCCAGCTGAGAGCAGTGTGGTGAGAAGCCTGGAAGCCAGGGTGAGCAAACCAAGGAACAGAAACTGTCAGGAGGTTGAAGCTGAGTATAATGAGCAGTAAGTTGGGAGAGGTGGATGGTGCCTGGTTACCTAGGCACCAAGGGTTTGAGGAGCTAGGAATGTTTGAAGCAGGAACGGGTGGTGGGAAGGTTGTTAGCAAGTTTTTGTCTGCAGGAAGATGAATTAAAGGTCAGTGTCTGTTGTGTTTTTTGTTGTTGTTTTGGTAAAATTTTATGGACATTTGCCACATAGAAAAATGCACCCATCATAAGTGTGTAGCTCAGTGAATGTTTGCAGTGAACCACTATGTAAGCAGCACCAGATGAAGACGCAGAACATTACCAGCCTCAGGACACCCGGGCGCCTCAGTCAGTTAAGTGTCTGCCTTCTGCTCAGGTCTGATCCCAGGGTCCTGGGACTGAGTCCCGCATCGGGCTCCCTGCTCAGCGGGGAAACTGCTTCTCCCTCTGCTCCCCCTGCTTGTGCGTGATCTCTCTGACAAATAAACAAATAAAATCTTTAAAACAACAACAACAACAACATTACCAGCCTCACTTAAACCCCCTCTAGCCTGGCGTTCCCTTCTAGGCACATCCCCTGCCCAGAGTTAACCAGTGCTCCCTGGATTAGTTCTGCCTGTTCTCGAACTTATAAATGAGGCATGCCGTTATGTGTCTGTTATGTCAGGCTCCTCTTCCTCAATATAGTCTGTGAATTTTGAATGTGGTATTGCCTGAGACAATGGTACTTACTCTCATTGCTCTGTCTTCCATTGTGTGAACAGTGCTGACGATGGGCATTTGGGCAGTTTCCTTGGACAAATTATACTGCTTTCGTTGGGCAGGTGTACTTCCTTTGATCAGGCATGTGCCCCGCAGTGGAATTGCTGGATCATGACTTATGCATTGGGCCAACATTTTGTTTTCCAAACTTGAAGTGCATGAGTGTTCTGGTTGCTCCCCATGGTCGTGAAAGCCAGGTGTTAATCCCAGTTATTTGTGACAATCCCTTGCCCAGTCCCCTCCCACCAGTACCCCAGCAGGACCCTCTCCAGCTCCAGGCCCCCTGCCTCAGAAGCCAAGGTGAAAGGACATGGTGGATGAGAGGATTTTGAAGCCCCCGGAGCAGAAGGCTCTGAGTCCACCACCGGGTGCAAGAAGAGCCCAGCTGGGGTCATGAAAACCTCCCTGAACACCTGCTGAAGCAGAGGGGGCTCGTGGGAGGATGTGGTGGGAGGAACTTCTGGGTTCCTGCCACAAATAGTGAAGCCCAAGACCACGGGCCTGCCGTGCTGAGCAGGAAATGCGCTGCTGGCCGCCCCAAGGCCACAGAGAGCGAGCGGAGGAGGCTAGGCGCCCTGTGAAAGGGTGATGTGTCCCTCTCACTCCCTTGTGCTGTTTCTCCCTACTATAGAACAGCCAGGGCTGACAGCATCATGGGATTCGTTGCTGCAGGGTGAAATGAGTGGAACATAATAAAGGCCTTCCACACCTGAAACTAATATAACACTGTAAATTATACTTCAATAAAAATGCAAATGAAGCCATAAAAATAAATTTTAAAAAATGATGATAAAACCTGGGGGAGGGGTGCCTAGGTGGCTCAGTCAGTTAAGCGTCTGCCTTCGGCTCAGGTCATGATCCCAGGGTCCTAGGATGGGGCCCTGAGTGGAGTCCGGCTCCCTGCTCAGCAGGAAGCCTGCTTCTCCCTCTCCCTCTGCCTGCCACTCGCCTTGCCTGTGCTCTCTCTTTCTCTGTCAAATAAATAAATAAAATCTTAAAAAAAAAAAAAAAAAAAACTTGGGGGAAAAGGAAGAAGGCCTTCTCCTGGGAGGTCTGGGATTAGACTCAGAATGGACCCAGGTTAGAGGTGGGTGAAGGCAGGAGATGGACTGCTTCTAGCCCAGGGTAAATAGGGTCCCTGGGGCTGTCAGCTGATGGTGGGCTTGGTTATTGTTAGTCAGTCATTCAGTCAACAAACCTGGAGATCAAGAGACTACCCATCATGGAGGGTAAAATGGGTGGGCAACAGAGGCAGCTCAGACGGGGCCCCAGGCCTCAGCACTGCACGACCGATGTGAGTGGCAGCCGTGGGTTCTGCAGCCGTACACGGTAGTCTCTTGAGAACTCACAGTCTAGGTGAGTATAGGGCTGGGTTCCAGTAGTCAGGGCTACCTGGAGGGCGTAGAGGGGGTCACGTTCCTCCGTTTGGGAAGACTTCCTGAGGATCTGGCGTTTAGGATGACTGTTGGCAGGAAAAGGAGGTGGGGAGGAAATCGCTCGGACAACGGCCTGAAGGAGGAAGGAGAGCCGAGACTGCTCAGGCCTGGACCTACCCCACCAAAACATGATCTGGAGTGGAGACTAGTTCTGACCCCACCTTTATGGGGGAGAGGGAATGAGGTGCTAGACTGAGGGCCGAGGCGCAGGCTGGGGAGGAGTCTGGAGCAGAGGAAGGGTTGCTGAGCAGGCGACCTATTTTGAGAGCTCAGCTGCAGAGCCCACAGAGCTGCCCCTCTGCTCTTCAGCCCTGCCCCACATTAGCTCCCTTACCCGCTGCCTGGGCTGTCATTCAGTCAATATTTAACCATACTTACTGAGCCCCAGCTCTGTGCCAGTCATTCTTCCATGCTCTGGAAATAATATGGTAAACAAGATTAGACAAGATCCTCGAGGAACTTAGGTCTAGTGGGGGAGACAGATAACAAGCACATAAGCAAGTAAAGAGGATACTATCAGATGTAACAAGTTCCGAAAAGGAAATAAAACAGAGAGACATGAAGCAGAGTATCTGTGTTGTGAGGTGGGGCTGGCTGGAGAAAGCATTTATGAGAAGGTGACAGGCAAGGCCAGGAGATGAAAATGAGCCAGCCTTGGGGAGGGAAAGGCAGGGCTTCCGGGCAAAGGGCACAGTAAGGCAGAGGGTGAGGCAGGCAAGAACTGGGGCTATCAAAAGAAGGGGCTGGAACAGAAGCCAGCCAGGGTGGAGCGTAAAGAAATGGGGAGAGGAGGGCTCCTGGGTGGCTCAGTTGCTTAAGTGACTGCCTTTGGCTCAGGTCATGATCCCGGAGTCATGGTATCAAGTCCCGCATCGGGCTCCCTGCTCAGTGGGAAGTCTGCTTCTCCCTCTGACCCTCTCCCCTCTCATGCTCTCTCTCACTCACTCTCTCCCTCTCTCAAATAAATAAATAAAATCTTAAAAAAAAAAAAAAGAAATGGGGAGATGAGGTCTCAGAGTCAGGAAGGGGCTAGACCGGCAAGGCCCACTGGGATGCATCAAGGAGTATGGACTCCTAGTTTCTTTTTTTTTTTTTTAAGATTTTATTTATTTATTTGACAGAGACAGCCAGCGAGAGAGGGAACACAAGCAGGGGAAGTGGGAGAGGAAGAAGCAGGGTCCTAGCGGAGGAGCCTGATGTGGGGCTCAATCCCATAACGCTGGGATCACGCCCTGAGCCGAAGGCAGACGCTTAATGACTGCGCCACCCAGGCGCCCCTGGACTCCTAGTTTCTAAGTGCATGGGAGGCTACTGAAGCAGGGGAGTGACGTGGTATAAACTATAAGGGTAAATTTCAAAAACTAACACTACCAGTTAAGAGGCTCTTATCATACCCCAGGCAAGATGCCGGTGGCCAGGTTGTTGATGGGGAAATGCAGAGAAGAGATGCTCTATAGATATAATTTGGAGGAAGAATCCATAGGGCTTCCCGATGGACTTGATGCAAGGACGAGTGAAAAGATGAAGCAAACAAAGGTGCACCCGGTGTCAGGCTTTATAATGGAGTGGTTGGTGCTACCATCTACTGCCTCGGGGAAAACGGAAAAGCACAGGCTTGAGGCACCTGGGTGGCTCAGTCATTAAGCATCTCCCAGGGTCCTGGGATCAAGCCCCGCATTGGGCTCCCTGCTCGGCTTCTCTCCCTCCTGCTCCCCCTGCTTGTGTTCCTTCTCTCTCTCTCTCTCTCTGTCAAATAAATAAATAAAATCTTAAAAAAAAAAAAAAGAAAGAAAAGAAAAAAGAAAAGCACAGGCTTGGGAGGACAAGACCCTAAGTTCTGTTTGGACAATCTAAAGTTTGAGATGCCTATTAGACAGGGGGCAGATAATCATTGTATTTGTTTCCTATTGCTGCTGTAACAACCACAAAATTAGTGGCTTAAAACAACACAAATTTATTATCTCACAGTTCTGGAAGTCAGAAGTCTAAAATGGGTCTAAATAGGCTAAAATCAAGGCGTGTTAGCAGGGCTGCGCTCCTTCTGGTGGCTCACGGGGAGAACCTGTTTCCTCACCTTTTTCAGTTTCTAGAGGCTAACCACATTCCTTGGCTTTTGGCTTCTTCTTCCATCTTTAAAATCGCAGTGTATCATCTTCAAATCTTTCTGACTCTGACCCTCTTGCCTTCCTCTTATAAGGACCCTTGTGATTACATTGGGTCCACCTCACTAATCCAGAATAACTTCCCTTATTTCAAGATCCGTAACTTAATCAAATCTACAAAATCCATTTGGCCACAAAAAGTCACATAGTCACAGGTTCTGGGAATTAGGACATGGACATCTGGGGTGGTGGTGCATTTCCTACAGCTATTTCCTATTTTCTACAGCTATGCTGGTCTGAGTTCTGGTGGAGGGATCCTAGGGCCACAGAATTTCAGCATTTACAGGTGTATTGAAGCCATGGGATTGGAGGGGATCACTAGGGAGAATGTGCTGGCAAGGAAAACCAAGCCCCAAGTCTCCAGCAACATTTAGAAGTTAGTGAAGAAGCCAACAGAGGAGTCTGAGGAGTATTGAGAGAGGTAGGGGGAAATCAAGAAGAAAGTATTTCAAGGAGGGGATGGCCACATGTCCAGGGCTGCTGAGAGGTTGAAGAAGATGAGGACAGAGAGCTGTCCATTAGATTTGGCTCATGGGGGACTGCCGTTGACCTTGACAATAGCCATATCAGAAGGTGCAATCAGCTTGGGGTGGGTTAAGCTGGGGGTAGGGCATGTATACAGGTGTAGACTTTATTATTATTCTTAATCCATGGAGATAAGTAAATGATCTATTTCATAATTATAATAGAGTGATAGGAAGTGAGGAAGGGGAGATGGTACCTCATTCCTGCCACCCAACCCACCATAGCTGCATCATGACCTTTTGAAAGTACAGATGAATATCCCCTATTATAAAGTCCTCCGTGGCTTCCTACTGTCCTCAGCACAAAGACCTTGGAACTGGTTCACTGTTACCAAGCCCAGCCTCGGGGCCCCTTCCTTAATACCCCCTACTCACAACCCAACCCCTAGGATGTGGAGCTCATTCCCTGTCTTGAGGCAGTTCTCCCTGGGCAGTGTGGTTAATGAGAATGCTTAGGCTGACGCTGGACTCTGCTATCTCCCTGGGCTTGGATTGAGGAGCAGTTTGCCATTGGGAATCATATCTCTGGAGGCTGCCTTATGTGGCTAAGGCCCTCCCTGCTCAAACCTCCATTTCTGACTGACCCATAGGATAGGAGCACCAACATGCTCTTCTCAGGAAATACTATCACTGAGGCCAGGTGGGGCAGTTCCCACTAGGAAGACAGCACTGCTCCCCACAGAGCCAGCCGTCCTGCCGATGGCCTCCTGGCACCTACCCACCCTTGCCCCAAAGAGCAGAGAGTCCATTTACCATCAATACCGCCCCCCCCTTTCTGTCAGGCAGACGCATTTAACCATTTCCCACCTGGAGCCGTATAAGGTAAATGGTGAGTAAATGCCTTCTACATAACGCAGAATCTGCCGTCTCGGCTGGGAGTCTGCCTGGATCTCCACCATTAGTTTTCCAGATAGAGAGCCTGTGGATCTGGACTGGGAAGATTGTGTCTGGGCAGGCAGAAAGGAGAAGGGAATGATTGGCCAGCCCAACTTTGCTGTCTACCTTTCCAACTCAGGCTCCTGGTCACCGGCTCTCAAACCAAGGGGGAAGCAGGCCTCCTGCATCGCTGTTCCCTCATCCAAGATGAGATCTCCTGCAAACAAGTAGGTAAGTCTACCTCAGCTCCAGGGAATGCTCCCAGAACCTCCTTCCGAGGAATCCCACTTATCTGGCCCAAGCCATTTGAACCTAGTCCAGTCCTTCGGCCCTAGACTCCACCCCTCCTCACCATAGCAGGCTTTCTATCCCAATGCCCAATCCCATCCCAACCCAACCCTAATTGCTAGCCCACCTTTCCAGACCCAGTTCTAACAAAAATGATACTTAAAATGTATTGAGTGCTCACCATGTGCCTGGCACTCTGCTAAATGCTTTGTTCACTTTTTTTTTTTAAGATTTTTATTTATTTATGTGACAGAGAGATAGCCAGGGAGAGAGGGAACACAGCAGGGGAGAGGGAGAGGAAGAAGCAGGCTCCCAGCCGAGGAGCCCGATGCGGGACTCGATCCCGGAACGCCGGGATCACGCCCTGAGCCAAAGGCAGACGCTTAACGACTGCGCCACCCAGGTGCCCCCAAATGCTTTGTTCACTTTAATCCTCAAAATTACACCATTGTATAAAAGAGAAGCTATAGTTCAGAGAAGTCCTTTGATTCCCAGTATGACTAAGTTCATACATCTAGCATTGGCAGCACCACAACTGGCAAACCCGATTCTATCAGATTCCAAAACCCAACCTGTCCCAACTCATTACACCTCAATGGAATCCAACCCTACCCCTCCCAAACTGTGGCCATCCTAGCATCTAGCATGGGGACTGGCATATGTTAGGCACTCAGTAAATGCCGTTTGAAAGAATGAATGAATGAACAAATGCATGGACCTAACTTACTCATTAACCAACTCTACCTATCCCACCCAGTCCAACTCAAGGCCTACATTTGCTGATGACCCCTCAACTGCGTATGGTAGAGTCCTTGTCTCTGTGAGAGACACAATGCTGAACAGCCTCACTCTCTGCATCAGAGGGGAGGCAGGCTGGCAGGGTAACTGGGTGACCCTATGGCTCAAAAATGCATCTCCTGAGGCTCTCAGTGTAGAGGGAAAGGAGTGAGCTACACTTTCTTGGGGGACAGTAAGAGTCCCCAGAGACAGAACTTTGGGAGTGGAGAGTTCATCGATCCATAGAGCCAGTCCTTTATATCTTGCACACCTCCCTGGTGCTGCACACACCCGCCAGCTAGTGCTTCTCTACCCTCCCGCCCCTCCAGATTGGGAGTCCCTGTAAGAAAAGCACCAGATCTGTTATTTCTAGATCCCTATCACCATCTGGCATGAGGCCAGGCAAAAAGCAGACATCACAGGGCTTTTGTTGAATGAGTCGGTGAATAAGTCTGGGGAATGGGCACTTTGCCCTGAGCGTGTCCAGGCCTGTGCTTGAAAGCCCCTCAACCAGCTTCTAGTGGCTGCTCTGAGTGGCCAACAGTTCCTAATGGGGCCCTGTGACATCTGACCTTGGCTGAAGTGTTGCTTCCCAGCATCCCTCCCTCCTTACCTGACCTTAACTGTTTCAGAGACTGTCCCCATCCCAAAGGGGAGGTACCAGGGAGTGACAGTTGTTCAGAACCACCACAGTGTTTTGGTGAGTATGCGTGAGGCGGGACGATGGAGGGCTTCAGGTAGGGTGGCACTAACCCTGTGGTTGACCGGTGTTGACACCAGTCTGACTGGTATATTCTCAGGGCTGAGCCCAGCTATCTCCTTGGTACCAACCCCAGGGCTGACCAAAGGCTCTGACCTAGGTACTCCATGTGATGCAGCACACTGACCCAGGTGCTTAACCTTGCTCTGACCCCAGCATGATTCCTACCCCTGCTGAGGGGTGAACAAAGTATTCCTACATCCTTTGCCTGGTTGATGAATTTGATTCTGGCATGGGAGTGATGGTGTCGCTGTGATTAGGGGGACTGTGCTGGAGGTGACCTAGGCTTTTCCCTCCCTTTCTCCCCTCTCCCTTAGATCTGCATTCAAGTGCTGGCGCAGCAGCCCCACAGCCTCAGCTCAGAACTCACAGGGACCTGCAGCCTATTATCCAACAACTTCCAAAACCACACCCAGGTCCACTTCTCCAACCTTGGTAAGGGTTGGACACTCACTGACCTTGGACAGCTCTGAAGAGATCTCCTCGGGTCTCTAAGAAGAAGCAGGGCAGACGTAGAGAGACACAAAGGCCCAGGGAGGGCAAGACAAGCCTAGGCTCCTGTGAAGGGACTCAGGGCAGAGTTAAGTGTGGGCCTACCTGGAGGTGAACAGGTAGGCTGTCTGACTCTGAGTTCTTCCGTGTGCATTTTTTAAAGAAAATCTGGATCCCAATGTACATATGGATGACAGAGACTGCTACAGGAGCAAGAAAGGCAGCACAGAGAAGCCAGCCAGGTGGCGCCGGGCTCTGAAGACCCAGGAAGACGAGGAGGAGGAGGCAGCTGGTGAGAAGAGGCAGATCTGGGTTGCTCCCAGAGGCTGTCAGAGCTGATCCCTAGGCTGGCGACCCCCAGGGGTGAGGTGTGCCTAGGTCTGGAAGATGGGGAGCAGTGGCTGGATTCTATAGACCTGGCCAGTCCCAGCTCTTCCCCCCTCCATATTACAGATGGGGAAACTGAGGCCTAAAGAACAGGAGCAATGGGAGTGACTCACTTAGCAAGTCAGAGTGAGCAGGCTCTGGCTCTCTCTGCCTCTGAGACAAAATCTTCAATCTTGGGAACTTTACTAACTTCCTCCCTGAACTGAGCCCCCAGAGCTTGAATGGGGTGGGTACCCTGCAGGGAGGTACATGCTGTCCTCACTGCTGCCTCAAATTCCATGCTCACTCCTGACCAGGCACTGAGATTGCCATCATCCTGGATGGCTCGGGAAGCATTGACCCCCCAGACTTCCAGAGAGCCAAAGACTTCATCTCCAACATGATGAGGAACTTCTATGAGAAGTGCTTCCAGGTGGGCTTCCCTAAGAGGTAGACTCACATGGTCTATCAGTTCTCCGTTGCTGTGAACAAACTACCTCAAAACAAAACCACCTATTTGCTCACAGTTCTGTGGTCCAGTTCTGTGGGCTGGGCTCAGCTGGGTGGTTCTTCTGCTGTTCTTGCCTGGAGTTAGTCCTGCAGCTGCAGACATCCTGTTGCTTGACTGGATGGCCTAAGATGACCTTACTTGTCTGGGCCATGTACCTCCAGCGGGCCAGCCCAACTTTTTCACAGCTACAGTGTTCCAAGAGGTCAAGACCCAATGCATGCATACACTTTTCAAGGTTCTGATTGTATCACATTTGCCAATGTCCCATTGGCCAAAGCTAGTCACATGACCAACCCCATAGTTGATACGTGGGAGGGGGACTACACAGAAACATGGTGTCATGGAGAAGTCTATGATTCACTGGGAGCCATTACTATCATAGCTTCCTCCATCTCTACTTGCTTAGAGATTTCCCTCTGCTTTAGCATCTCCTCCTGCCTGGAGGCAAGGAGAAATAAATGGATTCCTTTACTACTTCCAGGGGGAGACACCTAAGGGGCAGGGGGTGCTTTGGGCATGGCGATTCTGCCAACCTCCTCCCCGCCTCGGCTCCTCGTCTCTAGTGCAGCTTTGCGCTGGTGCAATACGGAGGAGTGATCCAGACTGAGTTTGGTCTTCGGGACAGCCAGGATGCGATGGCCTCCCTCGCCAGAGTCCAGAACATCACTCAAGTGGGGAAAGTCACCAAGACTGCTTCTGCCATGCAGCATGTCCTGTAAGTACGAGGGTAGTGGGACTTACCTGAGCACCTACTTCGTGCCAGCTCCTGGCCCTGCCCAGAGGCTCTGAGGCATCATGCCTGGAGAGGTGGCTGGATAGAGCTGTGAAGACGAGAGGGTCAGGTTCTAGCTCTTCCTTGGCTGAGGGGAACGTGAGGTCTTTCAGTCCAGCCCTGGCTGATGGATGACATCCCAAGACATCCTCCAAAAATTCCTCCAAAGACTCCTATTGTGTGCAGCAGTAGAGCACAGTGCTTACAGGTATGGGCTTCATGGCTGCCTGGGTTCAACCTCAGCTCCAGTTTGTACTACAGAGACCTCGGGTGAGTTGCCTAACCTGTCTGTGCTTCAGTTGCCTCACTTTTTCTTTTTTTGAGAGAGAGAGAGAGAACGAGCTCACCTGTGCAAGTGGGGTGGGTGGGTGGAGGGGGGCAGAGGGAGAGGAAGAAAGAATCTTAAGTAGGCTCCATGCCCCGTGCAGAGCACGATGTGGGGCTCGATCTCATGACCCTAAAATCATGACCTGAGCCAAAACGCTTCATGGACTGAACTACTCAGGAGCCCCAGGTGCCTCACTTTTAAAATGAGAATAAGTAGGGGCACCTGGATGGCCCAGCTGATTGAGTGACCGACTTGTGGTCCTGAGTTTGAGCCCCGTGTCAGGCTCTGTGCTCAGCAGAGAGTCTGCTTCAGATTCTCTCTCCATCTGCCCCAACCCTTGAGTGCACACTCTCTTTTTCTCACTCTCTCTCTTAAGAGAAACAATAAATTAATTGAGAATAATAATAGTACTTGTCTTATAGGATTTTGTGGGGCTAAATGGGTTAAAATATGTACAGTGCTTCCAACAGTGCCTGGCGCATAAGTACTATGTAAATATTAGCCACTATTATTAATATCATTATTATTCATGAGAGTAGACTGAAGTGCTGTTGATATGAACCTTTCTATGGGTGGAAGTGAGGGGCGAGGTGTGTCACAGCCTCCCCTCTACCTGGCCCTGCTGTATGTCAAAGGGGGGCTTTTTGGGTTTTTGTTCCCCATTTTGGAGGGCTTCTTAATCCTCTCCAATTCTAAAACAGGTCAGTGAAGAAAATTTCCCCAGAGCTCAGTATCCCTCTGGCAAAGTTCTCTTCTTCATTTACTGTCCCCTGCTTAGAGACAACATCTTCACGCCAAGCCATGGCTCCAGAAAAAATGCATCCAAGGTCATGGTGGTACTCACTGATGGGGATATATTTGAGGACCCACTCAACCTCACTACTGTCATCAGCTCCCCAAAGATGCAAGGTGTTGAGCGCTTTGCCATTGGGGTAAGAGCCAAGAGTGGGGGGTACCTCCTGACCCTGTGCAGCCTGGGGTGGAGAGGAGCCAGAGTTCCTGATAGGGGCTTCTGTAAACAGCTTACTCAAGTTTTACTCTATTCACACACACTCACGAACTACTCCCACTCCCTACATCCTGAACTTCCCCCATTACATACTGGGTGTTCCCACAGAGGGCTTGTTTCCCAGTGGTGGTCATAGCTCACTTGCCCAGCAGTGATGGGAAGAGCAGTGAACACTCAGGGATCCCAAAGAAAGGACATCAAGGAAGGTTCCTGGAGGAGATGGCACTGAGCTAAGTCTTGGAGGACAAATAGGAGTAGCTGACCTAGGGTGCAGGGGAGGCGGGAAGGGCTCTGCAAGCATGTGAGAATGAGCCTGGTGTGAGAAGGAAGGAGTGTGTGCAGGAGAACAGGGAGCAGGGAACGGAGGCAGGTGGTAGAGGGCCCTGAAGGCCAGCAGAAGGGTTCAGCCCTCTCCCTGGACCTCGAGAGCTCTTGGGGCTTGGGATCCATTCTGCTCTTGTGGTCCTGATCCACTGACTGAGGGCCTCTGTGCAGGTGGGAAAGGCATTTGAGAATAACAAGACCTACAATGAACTGAAGCTGATCGCCTCAGACCCTGATGACAGATATGCCTTCAAGGTGACCAACTACACAGCACTGGATGGACTGCTGAGCAAATTGCAGCAGAATATCATTCAGATGGAAGGTGAGGGCTCCGCGGGGCAGTCCCCTCAGCATCTGGCAGGAGGCTAAGCCCTGTGCTCCAGCCCCACTCTTGTCTTACCTCCATATGACTCTCTGGGCAACTCCCATCACTTCTCTGAGCCTCAGCTGTTCCGACTCTAAAAAGGCAACAATATCCCCAGCCCTCCTCACTTCCCCAGAATTCCCTGAAGCTCTGATGAGAAGCTCCTTCTGATGCTGGAGAAAGAAGGATGACTAGGGCATGGATCCCACTCCCAGGAGCTCACAGATGAGGAAATGGAGGCCCAGAAAGAGGGAGTGAGCTGCCCAAGCTTACTCTGCCAGTAGCTACTAAAGCAGGACCAGGTTTCCACTCTCAGCCTGCTATTTGTCCCATTATTCTGAACAGCGTTCCCTCTGGGAATGAGGTCAAACTGGGCCCTTACCTGACTTAGTTTCTCCCTTCACCTCAGCCCACAGCAGTGTCTCACTGGGCTTCTTGGCTTCTAGGCACGGTTGGAGAGGCCCTCCACTACCAGCTGGCACAGATTGGGTTCAGTGCCCAGATCCTGGATAAGGTATGTGGCCAACTCAGCACCGGGCAGGCTTACCATAGAGGAGGGGCCCCAGTGACACCCAGAGACTCGGGGACCCCTGGCTCACAGTGCGGGGCTCTGCCCTCCTGTAATGATGCCTCTGAACAAACCCTTTTAGGATAACAGAAAACACTTGTAATTGCTTGCCCTAATCTGGACCTTTGAGGTAGATGAAAGAATGGCCATGTTTATTACAGGAGGTCATTTTATTCTGTGTGCTCAGGGATGGAGCAGTTCTCCCTTAACATGCACTACTAACACAGGCTTTGGCTTGGGTCACTTGCCTACCGAGTTTCATACTTGTCCTCACCAGAGGCACTGTTCCTCACAAGGGGAAAAGACGCAGGCATGGTGAGTACACCAGCCTTGCACAGAGGTGGAATTATGGTTAGCAATTGCTCAACATAGGTGGGCCTTGTGTGCCACGCAACCTGGGGCCTGGGTCAGATTTCTGTCCTGAGGGTGACTGGCACTGGAGGGACAGTTGTCCTGATAGGGTCATGGGTACAAGGCAGGAACTGAGTATTCGCCATCTTACTTTCCTCCTGCATTTCTAGCCAGGTGGTCAGTGATCACTGAACATGAACATGCCCTCCACCCTTGCCTCTGCGTGCTGGGCTCCCCTCTCCCCCGCCCCGCCTAGCTGGGCCTAGTCCCTCCCTCTCAGATGGCCTCCAACCCTCGTCCCCTGTAGGGGCAGGTGCTGCTCGGTGCCGTCGGGGCCTTTAACTGGTCGGGGGGCGCACTGCTCTATGACATGCACAGCCGCCGGGGTCGCTTCCTGAACCAGACCACAGCAGACACCAAGAATGCACAGTACAGCTATCTAGGTGAGGTGGGGCCTGGGGACTACCTGAGTGAGGGTGGGGCCTTGGAGAGGGACGCTGAGGCTGGGCATCAGGCTGCATTAGGCTTCCTAGTTAGGGCAGGCTCTGGTCAGTCACATGGACCGAGCGATAGGCCTTGGTTAGGGACCCTGAGGCCGAGAATTAGGGCCTTCTGGATGAGGACAGGGCCTCCTCAGTACTGAAGCTCAGGGTGGCCCTGGTCGGCTACCTGAGGAGGCGGGGCCTCACCATTTTTAGTAGTGGCGAGTGACCCTTCACCCCTCTCCTTTGTCCTCATATAGTGTGTGTGTGATAAATGTGGGTGGTGAATGTGTGTGAAGGAGTGTATTTTGAATGAAGCTGTAGGTACGATAATGGGTGCATATCACTTCTGTGTGGTGGGGCATATGTGTGTGACGAGCCACGGTGGGTACGTGGGAGTACTCCCTGATGCCAGTTTTTAAAAGGATAGTACTCCCTGACGCCAGTTTTTAAAAGGATGAGAAAGGTAGTCTCTTCAGATCTGTTCCCCTGCCCAGGCTACTTTGAAGGACTGGTTGGGAAAGTTGGGGGGTCAAAGGAGTGGCCCAATGGGAGCTCCCAACCACAACCACCCCCGCCCTCCCAGGTTACACAGTGGCCCTACTGCACAAGGCCTGTGGCCTCTCCTACGTGGCAGGGGCTCCACGGTACAAGCAGCGGGGGGCCGTGTTTCAGCTCCAGAAGGAGGGCAGAGAGACCAGCTTCGTGCCGGTGCTGGAGGGAGAGCAGGTACCTGCTGGAGAAGGGTGCCCCTGTTATTATAGATGGAGGGTGTCAAGGACCCGCAGGGAGCGGGACAGGCTCCAAGGCCTGCAAAGGGTTATTGACTCAGCCTGGGCAGCACTCAGGCAGACTGCAGTGCCATTGCCCCAGCTCTGCGTGTCTGATTGTCAACTGGGTCCCCCCCATTGTAGGGGATAGAGCTGCTCACTCAGGCTTCTTTGTTACTCTGGTGAACAAATTGATCTGGAATGACCCAAACTGGTAGTCCAGGAAGAGCAGGAGCAGGAGTCGAGCCTTGCTGAGGGGTATCAGAGGAGGTCTCCCCAGCACCCTTGTGAGCTGAATTCCTCCTGGGCTATAGATGGGATCCTATTTTGGCTCTGAGCTGTGCCCTGTGGACATTGACATGGATGGGACCACGGACTTCTTGCTGGTGGCTGCTCCATTTTACCACATTCATGGAGAGGAAGGCAGAGTCTATGTGTACCGTCTGAATGAGCAGGTAGGAGTCTCCATCTCTGAAAGCTTGCTGAGGCGGTGGCTGCTCGGCCTGGTACAGATGTGATGGAGGCTGGGAGCACCCTGGCCCTGCCTTGCATGGAAGGACGGTGATGGGGAGGTGCTCAGGGTGGATGGTGGCCAAGTGGGGCACCATCACCTTTCCTCCCATACTCTGCTTTCTCACTTTAACCACCGCATCATCTCATGTTGATGATGATACTATCCACATAGCTGCAGAGTTGACAAAGCGTGTTTCGTCCATGATCTCACTTGTTTCACACAGTAACTGTGTCACTCCCATTTTACAGGTGAGGAAGCTGAGGCTCAATGATATTGAGACTTGCTCAAGTTTATGTAGCAACTGTGTGGTAGAACCAAGATTAGAACCCAGGCCTTCCAATTGCCAGTCTAGTACCCATAACTGTGGGAACAGAGGAGGCAGGCTCTGGGTCCTGAACTGCAAGGCAGGAGGATCCCAGCTTTACCACTCACTCACTCACTCACTGTGTGACCTCCGGGAGGTCCGTCGCCTTTTCTGAGCCTCAGCCTCCCTGCTAGAGAATCAGAAACGAGTCCAATGATCATGCCTCCTGGGGTGGCATGGGTGTGCACCCCACATCCCTCTCTTGAAGGCTGAGCTGCCTCTTTGCTTTACAGAATGGTTCCTTCTCCTTGGCATGCACTCTGAGCGGGCACCCTGGATTCACTAATGTCCGATTTGGCTTTGCCATGGCAACAATAGGGGATATCAGTCAGGATAACCTCACAGATGTGGCTGTCGGGGCCCCCCTGGAGGGTTTCGAGGCAGCTGATGGCACCAGCTTCGGCAGTGTGTACATCTACAATGGACGCCAGGATGGCCTTTCTACCAGCCCCTCTCAGGTAACCTGCAGGGCTCTCCTCAGCCTCTGCTCGGGGATTCTGACCTCCCTAGATGTGGTGGCCTGAGCCCCAACCCAGCTCCAGTTCTAAGTGTCAGGCGGGTCCCAAGGGGTCAGGGGTGCCCAATGAAGCACAGAAGTCTCTCGGAAGTTCCAGGCCAGGGCCTCGCCCCAGGCACTTCCAGTGGGGTAAGAGGTTATGGCAACATCTGTCTATTTCCTGACCTGTATCTCCCTTTTTTAGCATTCCTGACCATGGACCTGCCTCAGATTCTCCTTCCTCTCCTTCTGTCCCTTCTCTGGCTCCTGTCCCCCACCCAACTCCTCCCATGCCTTAACTCTCATCTCCCAGGACTCCATTACCGGCCTCTCATGTTACATATTTTATGGGTACTTTTACCTACTTCAGCCCACAGTTTCTCTCCTAACTTCAGTCCTGTATGTCTAGCTGCCCCCTGAGCACCTCACTGGATGGCCCCCCAGGCATCTCAGTCTCATGCCGCCTAACCCAAATCATCCTCTTCCCCCAGACCTGCTGCTCCTCCGAACCCCTTCCACTCATCCCCTACACATGTCCTAATGATTCTGTCTCCCATATCCATCTCCTGGCCTGGCTCCTGTCTCTCTCCATCTTCTATCCTGTGTCTGATTAGACAGGCCCACCTCACTGCCCAGCCCCTCACCAAGCCTCCTTGTACCCAAATCCCCTTCTGTTCCCACTGCAGTGGTCCCTGGCTATGTCCTCAGATGGCCCTGCACTTCCCCACCCTCTGCCTCCCTCACTCTCCCCATGTCAAGTCCCACCTGCCCTTCAGGGCTCCATTCAAATGCCACTTCCCCAGGGAAACCTTGCCCTTCTTTTTTCAGTTCCTCAGCTGAGGGCTTCTTGGGGTGGGGACCAAAGCTGACCTCGCTGATTTGAATAAAACCCAAAAGGACTCCCCTTCTCCTCCTCCATGCCTTGTGTTTCTCCCTCCACAGAGGATCAAAGCCTCAGCGCTGGCCTCAGGACTCCACTACTTCGGCATGTCAGTGGCTGGTGGCTTAGATCTGACCGATGACCGCCTTGCTGACATCACCGTGGGCACTCTGGGCCAGGCAACTGTGCTCCGGTAGGAGTTCACCCTGCCTTCTGGTCCCAAGTCCCAGCCTCACCTGGTTGCCCTGCCTTCAATGACCCCATGAAGACACCAGGAACTGATGGGAGGGAGTAAATGTGTTTGTTAAGGGCATCAGCTCTGGAATCTGCGCATCTGGCTTTGAATCTCAGTTCCCAATTAACCATGTGCCCTTGGGCAGGTTATTGTATTCTGAGTCCCAATTTTCTCATCCGTAAATGGGAATAACAGTAGCATCTACCTCACAGAGTTATGAAGATTGAGAGAATCTTCGCAAAGTATTTGGTACAGTGCTCAGTGAAGGCTATTATTTTGATGATGATATGAATTTCAGAGCTTCTGTGCTCCATCCCTAAGTGAATTATCAAATCCCATCGCTGTAAATACTCTGACAAATCACCTATCTGCCCTCTGCTCTCCCCTGAGCTCCAGACTTGGCCGTCTATTCAACATGCCTCTTGGCTGTTACTGTCAGGCATCTCAAAGTTAAAATGTCTAAAAATTGTGCCTCTTATTCTCATTGGGCCTCATTCTCCCAACCTGCCCTTCCCCCATGCTTCCCAGCTCAGTAAATGGCATCATTTGTTCAGGACAAAAACCTAGGAGTCATCCTCGGTTCCTCTTTCCCCTTGCCACCCCATTAACAAGATTTTGTTGGCTCTGCCTCCAGAATACCTCCCAGTACAAGATGCTGTCATCTTTCACCTGCACCACTGCCATGGCATTCTTCCCTGCTCTCCACTCCCTATGCTCCATTCTCCACACAGATGCCAGAGTAATCCCTTTCTCCTGCTGCTTAAAACCCCTCAACAGCTCCCACTTAGAGAGTAAAATCCAAATTCCTTACATTCCTTACAGCGGCCCACCCTCCCGTGGCCTGGCCCTGCCCATCCCTCCATCCCCATCTCCTCTTACGACCCTCTGTCTCACTAATTGTGCTCCAGTCATGCTGACCTCTGTGTTCCTCAAACAAACCAAGCTCATTGCTGCCACATGCCCTTTACACTAGCTGTGCTTTCTGCTTGGAGTGAGGTTCCCCTTATCTTCAGCTCTTGTTAACAGATCTCAAATGTCTCATCAGCAAGGCCATCCCTGATCACCCAACCTAAGTATCCCCCAATCTCTATTACTTCATCCTATTTTATTATCATAGCATTACCTGTACACATAGTTTCTTTTTATTTGCTTATTGTCTGTTTTCCCACTAGAGAAGGGACTTGTCTCTTTCCCTACCCTATCCCAAAGATGCAGATCACTGCTTGGTATATTGGAGATGTTCAATAAGTATTCATTGAATGAATGAATGAGCCAAGCGCTGAAGTCTGACAGTCACTTCTCATAGTTCTCTTTGCTGTCTCGTTTAGCTCAAGACCTGTGGTTTACCTGAAGGTGTCCATGACCTTCACCCCCAAGGCACTGCCCATTGGCTTCAACAGCAGTGTGAATGCATGTTTGTGTTTTGAAATCAACCCTATGACCACAGCTCCTAAGTCAGGTAACAGGCAGCCTAGCTGACCTCCCTCCCCTCTGCTGCCCGCCAAGTGTTGTGGTTATCCCTTGTTGGCTTTAGTAGGGGGCAGGAAAAGAGGCCTGCCGGGGGAGGGGTACAGGGAGTGTTATAAAGTCCTGGTGCTTGAAATCCCTCTATTAGAGCTTAGTTCCTTTGATGTTAGGTTCTGTTTAATGGGAAGTGCCCCAGAAAAGGGTGATGTGCTGTTAAATCCATACTATGAAGGGATTAATCTGACCCCTGCTGGGAAGAGGAGCTTTGGATCCCTTCCTCAAGGTTGAAGGATTGGGTTTCTGAAAGAACGCTCAGAAAACAGCAGCCATGGGGCGCCTGGGTGGCGCAGTCATTAAGCGTCTGCCTTCGGCTCAGGGCGTGATCCCAGCGTTCTGGGATCGAGCCCCACATCAGGCTCTTCTGCTAGGAGCCTGCTTCTTCCTCTCCCACTCCCACTGCTTGTGTTCCCTCTCTCGCTGGCTGTCTCTGTCAAATAAATAAATAAAATCTTAAAAAAACAAAACAAAACAGCAGCCATGTCTCCATCTCCCATCTCTTCTATTCTGTACAGTAAGGGAGTCGGCCCAGGTAATTTGCGAGGTGCTTCCAGCTCGGCTATCCTCAGGCTTTACTCTGTGGTTTATCTCTTCATTTTCTGAATTATTCTTCCTCCTTGTTTTCTCCTTCAATCATAGCTTCTTCTCTGAGCCCTCCTTCCCCTAAGGGAAGACTGATTCAGCCCTGCAAATGGGTTTGGGGCTGGGGCACTGAGGGACCCTAGCCAGGTGTCAGAAGACCATGAGAAAAGCACTTTTGAAATGAAGAAACTCAGGAATCCAGCACAAGGGACTGGGTGGGGACACTGCTCAGGAGGGAACCGCAGGCAGGCGAGGGGCCCTTTGTCTAGGGCTTACCCACTCCGGCCTCATCATGAAGGCCTGGTCTTCATTCCCAGGCTTCAGAGAGACATTTCTGAACTTCACAGTGGATGTGGATGTGGTGAAGCAGAGGAAAAGGCTGCAGTGTTCAGACAAGAGAATTTGTCAGAGCCACCGTAAGGAGTGGAACGGCAGTGTGTCCCAGCTTTGTGAGTCCCTCCCGCTCATTCCCACAGAGGGAGAGGTAAGTGGAGGAGTTTAGAAGAAATTCCAGGGGAGTGTGTGTTGTTGAGAAAAGATTTGAGGTGCATGCAATGAAACAAACTAGACAATTGAAATAATCCTAATAGATGAAGAGCCACATAATGGCATGAGAGATGGAGTGAATTGTACTGGAACTCCAGAGTAAGGAAATCTGCTGAAATTGAACATTAACTATACGTCTGATCTTCCTAGAAGCTCGACACAAAGGGAAATGCTCTAATGGCTGACATATTTCTTGGTAACAAATCTGGAATAACAGGGGTTTCCCCACCTCATGTCATCTCACCTCATCTGGTAGTACCAGTGGGGCTGAGTGCCTTTATATGAATAAACATCAGAAAAATTGAACAACAAAGTAGAAATAAAACAAAAGGTTACAAAGGTTTACTCCTGGCAAAGGTGCCTAGAGACATAGAAGAAATGTATTTGTCAGCATTCAGAGCCTGCCAAGGCCTAGAAGGACCTATAAGGATCATTTATTCCAGTAAACTCATAAATTATGCTCTGCCTACACACCTGTTCCTATGTCTGTTCAGAGTGTTAATTGGATTACAAAAGAGTTTCTAGCACTAGTCTATGCCTTCCTTAAATAGAAGCTGCATTTTCCAAGCAGCAATTATGCTCGCCTGCTCTGGCGTGTTCAAAGCTCCTACCTTGGCTGAAAGACTCACTTACGGAGAATGGCCAATGGCACCCTACCTAATCTCCTTATCTTCAGCTGTTACCTTTTAAATATGTCCTCCAGGTTGCTTCGAGAAAGATCTTTATAAACACAGATGTGATCTTGATTCTTCCCTTCTGTGCTTCCATTTGCCCTCCAAAACAATTCAAATTGGTTTTTAACTCCTGATGGCCTCTGTGTTTGAGATGGGAACCATCAGGAGTTATGAGGCCTGAGGCCATAGCAGATCAAGTGAGATCTTCCACAGCTCTAGGCAGCTTGGTTGAAGGAAGTTTCCCTTCAGCTTGGTTTATTTGGAAGAGGCTTACAACTTCTGACTCACCACTTTCATTGTTTATTTCTTATTCTGACTACATTAAAATTAAAAGTATTTTCCTTGTCATCTTGTCCCCACATGCCACTCTGACTCTGCATTACTTGGTAACTCTGTAGCTCTGTGAGGAGGACTGCTTCTCCAACATCAGTGTCAGCATCAGCTACCAACTCCAGACCTCGGAGGGCCAGAGAGACCATCCCTACCCTGTCTTGGACTTCTACACTAAGCCCTTCGCCATCTTCCAGGTGACTCAGCTAGGCGAGAACCTCCTGGGGGCCATACCCAAACAAGCACCTGTTCTCCCACTTCGAAGAATGTTAAAGTTAGGAGGGCACACAGACAGTATTTGGGCCCCTTGGGGAAATTGAGTTCCTAGGCTGGTGGTAACTTGCCCAGGCCCTTACTGATGGGTAACCCAAGTCTCCAAACCACACGCAAGGTTAGTTCCTTCACGTTCACAGAACACGTGCTTGCTACGTATTTAACGATGCACAGGAATGGGTTGTCCAACTTGGCAAGGGTCTCTGATGAGGTATGGTGGGGTTCCTGGTGTGACGGGGGTCCTGTGTAGGGCCTGGACTAGAGCTAACCTGCTCTGTGCTGTCAACAGGGTGCCCTTTAGTGCACCTACTAACCCAGGTCCTGACCACAGCCTTCAGGCTGAATGTCTGACCCACCAAACCTGTACCCTAACAGGCAGGTAATGTCACAAGAAACTTCTCTCGTAACAAGGGAAATCAGAGGGCGAAATAAACAGTCAGATTTCCTGACTCTTTGATGTCTAAGGTGATTTGGTTCCTGCCTAGGCCCTGGCCCCCACGGTAGTCTGTCAGCCTTCATTCAGAGCGCCTTATGGCACATAGAAGCCTCGGCAAGATCCAAGTGACAGCATGAGCATGTAAAGTGATAATTACAGTCAGCTGGAATGGACTGCGTCTCCAAAAAGAAAAAGCAGCAGTCAAAAGCAGTTCATCCTGGCACAGAAGAGCTTCAGGTAGCATAAA
Source organism: Ursus americanus (assembly GCF_024610735.1). Lineage (NCBI taxonomy): Eukaryota > Metazoa > Chordata > Mammalia > Carnivora > Ursidae > Ursus > Ursus americanus. Next base: position 45,372,836 of record NC_142149.1, on the reverse strand, counting down.
TATATTTCCAGGTTATCATAGGACACTCACGACTGTCTAATATATTTACAACAATGCTCTCTATAAATTAAATTATATAATTCTTTGGCTCAAATTTTGGCCAATATCCAGTGACTCAGTCACAAATAGTGAATAGAAATAGAGTAACATACTCAGGGTAACTGCTCACGTTACTCATCCGCCCAGGAAGAGGGAGGAATAGTGAATAGAAATAGAGTAACATACTCAGGGTAACTGCTCACGTTACTCATCCGCCCAGGAAGAGGGAGGATCAGCCTCCCTCTGAGTGAAGATTGTCATCTTGATTATTTTAGGCAAGAAATGTTATTTTAAATTTTTGATAGTGTATTTATTTTGTAAAGAATTTTTTAAAATTTGGTATTGACAGCAAGTTAGATGATTCAGAAAAGATTAGGAGAACTAATGTCTCAAAATTTCATGAATAAGTAGATGATCATTAATTATAAATATTGTTTTTTAGAACCTTTTTATTTTGAAATATTTGGCTTGCTAAAAAATTGAAGAATAGTCCAAAGAATTCCCATGCATCTTTTACTCAGATTCCCCAAAAGTTGCCGTTTTGACGTTTTATCATATTTGCTTTATCATTCTCCCCAACATAGATATATATCTATATCTATATCTATATCTATCTCTCTATCTCTCTATATATCCACACATATATATGTGTATATATGCATATCACACATGTATATTTTGCAGCCATTTGAGACTAAGCCACAGATATGATGCCTCTTTACCCCCTAAAACTTCAGTATATATTTCCTAAAAAACAAGAACATTCTCTTACAAAACCATAGTATAAGGATCAAAGTCAGGAAATTAACAGCAATGAAATGCTATTATCTAATGTACTAACTTTACTCAGATATCACCAGTGGTCCTATTAATGTCCTGTATAGCAAAAGAGAACATTTTTTTTTCTAGCCCAGGATCATTCATTACATTTTTTCATTACTTATCTTTAGACTCCTTTAATCTGCGATGGTATCTCGGTCTGTCTTTGTCTTTAATGAAGGATCAAGTAATAGGCCACTGATTTTGTAGAAAATGTTTCCTCATGATTGGATACAGGTTATGCATTTTTGGCGGGAACGTCACAGAAGTGAAGTTGTGTTCTATGTGCATAGCGTCAGGAGGCACGTCACGTCGATTTGTCCCTTTGTAATCAATAAGTGTCTTATAGGGATATGCTTTGAGACTGTATTTATATCTTATATAACAACCATTCATGATTCTTACCTTAATCAATTATTACTTTGATGGTCCAGCAAAGAGATTTTTTTAAAAAATTTATTCCATCAATAAAATGGGTGTGGAGAAATTATTTGGTGTTGGGTTAGTCACATAGATGTTTCCAAAGAACGAGTTCTTTCTGGGAGCTTGGTTTACTCCTGCTCTCTTCCACTGGGGTTGAGTGAAAAAGCAAGCTACTTCACTCTATTAAAAACAAAATTAAAAAACCTGCTTCGAACTGTTGATCTAGCCAGATAGAGTTCCAAGATCTGACTTTTGCAAATTGCATCTCCCTTCTCCAGGAAGTAGGTTTCCTTTCTAGCTCTGAGCTCTCGTTCCAGCTCCAGGCCATGGTAACAGTCTTTGCAGAAAACTGCTGAGGTGGTCACTGGCTGCTGGGGACATAAATACAGAAATTCTCCTATTAAGGAGCTGGCTACGTTTGCTTCATAACAAAAAATAGATGCAGCTCCTTTAGAAAATTTGATCTTTCTGAAATAGGTCAAGCAGAGAAAGACAATTATCATACGGTTTCACTCATATGTGGAATATAAGAAATAGCGCAGGGGACCACAGGGGGAAGGGAGGGAACCCTGAATGGTAAGAAATCAGAGAGGGAGACAAACCATGAGAGACTCTGGACTCTGGGAAACAAACTGAGGGTTACAGAGGGGAGGGGGTGGAGGGATGGGTGACCGGTGATGGGTATTAAGGAGGGCACGTGTGGTGACGAGCACTGGGTATTATACACAACTAATGAATCACTGAACACTGCATCAAAAACTAATGATGTACTATATGCTGGCTAACTGAACATAATAATAAAAAAAAGAAAATTTGCTCTTTCAACTTAACTAGGGCTGTTCAACCTTGACTGGGCCTTTTGGACCCTATGTAACCTTCCCAGTTAGTTTGTTTTAGTGTAAGCAAGATTATAAGGGGATTACATTTTACCTACAGAGAAGACTGGGCATGGGAGACAAGAACCTCACAGGACTGGACCTGATAATATGTGATTAGGTATACCCCATTCCTGCTCCTGCTGTTCCTGTCTCTACTTTTAAAAGGACTAAGGAAGCTTCTCTTCACTTAGGTTTTCCTCCCTCAAATGTTCAAATTAGTGAGTTGTGAGCACTGCTGCTTAATTCACATGATATAAATGTGGCAGGCACCTCCACCATTCCATGAAGGTCACCCCACTTTTTACCTGGACCAGAGGCCTGAGTCATGGTGTACCTGTGTTGTAAGACCATGCACACTCCCCACCCCTGACAGGTCGAGGAATGTCACAGTCACAGCTTTGTCGGCCATATAGGCACAATCCCAGCCTATCAGCCTTCGCTTCCTTGTACCTGTACTTCTCAGAGTCTAAGGAAGGAGAAGTGTGTCTTAAGGAGAAGATAATGAAGCAAAGCTACTGGGGATGTTGGTGTCCCTGGGCTGATCCCACTTCTCTCTGTTTGGTTACAGCTGCCCTATGAGAAGAACTGCAAGAATAAGTTGTTTTGTGTTGCTGAGTTACAGATGGTCACCACTACCTCTCAGTGAGTTGGATCCAGTCATCATAGTTTCTGCAATTATCTTCCTTCTGAAGGCTTACCTGGGCAAAGCCCTCATCAAAATTGACCCATCCCCATGGCCCACAAAGGCTTTGCATTTATTATCTCATTGGGTCTTCAGCCACACCAGGAGGGAGGCAAGAGATTTCTATTACTGTTTTATAGGTTAGGGAACAGACTCAGTAGTTGAAGGACTGTGTCGGGTCACAGTGGTCATTTGGTGGACTTGAACCTAGGTCTCTTGACACCCTGAATAATGCTATTTTCATAACCCAGTGTTTCTTGCTCCTAGGACTACCTCAGTTAGAGGTAGCCTCTTCCTTGGCTCACCTCTTAACCAAATTACTTAACTAATCTATTAAATATTTATGGAGCATCTCCCCTGTGCCAAGCACTCTACATGTCGAAGATACATCAGCAAATAATATAGACAAAAATTCTTGCCCTCCCGGTGTTTTAGGAGGAGAAGATAATAGGTAAATTTTATATTGATATGTATATGAAGAAAAGGCACGGAAGGTGGGAGAAAGTGCTGGGTAGGGGTGGGTGACAGTTTTAGAATGGCCGGGAAAGGGCTCACTGAGGTGATGTTTTGGAGCACACAGGAGGAGGGTGAGGACTGAACTGTGTGGGCATCTGCAGGAAGAGCAACTGCAAATGCCCTGAGATGAGAGCATGGCTGGAGGTGGGAGGAATGGCCAGGACACCAGTGTGGTTGCAGTAGAATGAGGAAGGGAGAGGTAATGTCGGGGCAGAGAGAGAGGTTATTCAGGGCTTCTGAGGCCCTATATAGAAGGGCTTTTACTGTGAACTGGGAAGCCAGAGGAATGACAGGATCTTGCATTTTATCGGGCTCATTCTTGCTGCTGTGTTGTAGACTGCAGGCAAAGATGTAAGCGGGGAGATAGTAAGGATCTGTTATAATTCAGGTGAGAAGTGATGGTGACTTGGACCACAGTGGTAGCAGTTGAAGGTGGTTATATTGTGAAGTTAAAGCCCACAGGATTTGATGACAGATTAGATGTGTGGAGTGAGAGAAAGAGAAGGGTCTAAGGCAGCTTGCACCATTTCACCCTGAGCATCTAGAACTTTGCTGTCCAGTACAGTAGCTACTAGTCACATTTGGCTATTTAATTAAAATTTTAGTTCCTTGGTTGAACTAGGCATATTTCAAGCCCAACACCCACCCACGGCTGGTGATCTTGAATAGCACAGATGTAGACTATTTCCATTACTGCAAAAGTCCTGTTGGGTCACATGAACTCGAGAATCACGGCAATGCCAAGAACCGAATTGGGGAAGCCTTTAGAAGAATGATTTTGGAAGGCAGGGTGGAGAGGAAGAGATAAGGAGTTTGGCTTTGGACATGTGATGGTCTTAAAATACCCTCCCTGGCCGCTAGTGCTGTATTTGGAACGTGGTACTGATGGCCTGTTGGCCAGAGGAGGCATCTGTGGGGAAGAACACTGTTGCCTGAGTCCTGGTAAGCCTTTTCATAGACATTTGTAGGACTTGTGCATGGCTTAGCCCATCTCAATTACTGAGGACCCAGTTGAAGACTTTTGAGTGCTTTGGAGTCCAGCCTAGTAAACAGATGCAGCTGTTTCCAACAGGAATGAATTACGGCAAGGACTTCCCCCCCAGCCAACGCCTTGTGGTATATATAGCACGCACAACTGGCCCTACATCGCCCCCTAGTGTAAATAGTAATCAGTCTCTTCTTTTTTTCAAAAGCATTATTGAGTCTAATCCTTAGCATCCAAATATGTCGGTGTTTCCCACCTTTTTGTGGACATAGATCTCCTAAAGAACCTAAGGAAGACTACAGACCCTCCCTAGACGATCACATGTGCATACATCAGTGTTTGCGTTTGGGGCCTTCTGAAGCTGCCCCTGGCCCTCAGGTTAAGCACCCCTGCGAAATATGCCAGCGGCTCCCAGATCTCTCTCCTGGGCTCTAGAATAGTATATCCAACTGATGTTTCAACATTTCTAGCTTGTTATGCCATAGGCACCCCTCATTATACCCTGTCTGAACTCATCTGGTCAACTGCCACCCTCTGGTCTTCCTCCAGTGTTCGCTCCCTCATGAATAGCACCACTTGGTCATCTAAGGTGAAAATTCAGGACTCATCCTTGATCCTTCTCTCTGTTGCTCTGGTTGCAAGCGTGGCCTTACCATATCTGGCTTCAATCCCTTGTCTCTATCTCCACTACTACTATCTTACACAGGCATTTGCCGTCTCTCAAATGGAGTTCCACACACAGCAAGCTCTAGCTACCTATTCTCTTCTCAGCTGTGATAAAACAAAAACAGTATAAAACAAAACACATGTCACATTGCTTCCCAGAGCTTCATATCCTGTTTTTGAACATTTCAGATGGTTAGGAGATTTTCTTTGTATTGTTAATATGTTTTTCTGTACATCTCGATTGTGGATAGTGGTTTTATACTCTGGGGCCCCACAGCACCTCAGCAGACTGAAGGAAGCTCTCGCAAATCCCCAAGTCTTCTCTTCTCCAGTCTGAATAGACTGTTTTAAACCAGTCTTCAAGTTGGAAGGGCCTGAATGATTTTGTGGATGGGAAAGCTGAGGCCAAGAAAGAAGCAGGGCAGTATCTGTCTCATACACCGCTGATCTCCAGTATTGAGCAGGGTATCTGGCACAGAGAAAGTACTCTCTAAGTATATGTGAAATGTATGAACTTCAGAGAATGAAGTATCTTGCCTAGGGTTGCAGTGAATTGGTAGTAGAAAGAGGATTTAAATATAATTTTCCCAACCTTCTTTTGAGAATGCTAGACCTGAGGCAAGTTAGTTAGACTCTCTTTGGCTTGTCTCCTTTTCTAGGAAATGGAGAGTAACCATACTATTTTACAGGGTTATTATGAGGATTAATTCAGTATGCGAAGCATTTACCACAGTTTCTGCCGTATGGTTAGCACCATGGTAGCCATTATCATCTCACACAGCAACTGAGGTGGGTGTGGTGGTCCAGGCATTTGCTTATGCTGAGGGGGAAGAAAATCTAGGCTAAATGTAGCCTTTAGGTAATTTAAGGAGTTAGTTAAGAATGTGCTATTGTACTGCTTTGAGGTCTTCACAGATTAAATAAACTGGTAACATGTATCTATTTGCCTACACTGTGCAGGCAGGAATTGGTGGTGGGTCTCACCAAGGAGCTGACTATGAACATTAACCTCACTAACTCTGGGGAAGATTCCTACATGACGACCATGCATTTGAATTACCCCAGAAACCTCCAGTTTAAGAGGATACAAAAGGTAACAAAGAAACATGCCACTCATAGCTGTGCCTCCTTGCATACCTGCTTTTTTATGGCAACCTCCTGACTGGTCTCCCTGCCTCCAGGCTCATTCTGGTCCGTCCAATAAATGATTATTAATGAGATGAATCTCCTCCAGTCCAACTACATGCTGTACTGGGAGTCCAGTCACGCCGTTCTCTGCCTACAGAGCCTTCAGTGCTGCTGTTCTGCAGTCACTCTTTCTTGCCTGCAGCCTTTCTTAACCAGGGTTCTGAGAGGGAAATCTCTAGCACGTGAGCCTGCACCGGGAAAGCGAGAGTCTGCTCTGCCACTCGCGGGCCTCGGGTCACAGACTGGAAGCTCGCTGCAAGATAACAGGAAACAGTGTTTCTCCCAAGGACATCCTGCAGCTGTGAAGTATTTTAACACTGAGAAACGTTCTCTAAAATCATAGGCAATCAGAAAACTTTGGTGCTTGAAGTTCTATCTATAATTATGAAACCATTTCACTTGACTAGAGGATGTAAGTCACTTTGAAGAGAAGCAGTTTCATTTTCCATCTGGGGTGCAGAACTTCAGATAAAGAATTTCCGGACACAACTTTACAATCCCTAAGAGTTTCCAAGGGAATGGGTCCCTGGGTCCAGACCTGATGCTGATGGACCCTTTTACACAGAACCCTGCTTTACTTAGAGCCCATTTTACTTCTGTATCACCTGAACTCCACCCTTCCCCAGCACCCTGTGATAACTGCCTTTGCTTTTGTTTGCTGAGACACCACAATGCAGTTTTCCTCACTGTAAGGAGTCAATAAACCTGGCTTTGTCAGGCTACACGTTTGTCCCTAGGGTCTTAGGCTATTTGGGCTAGGACAGCATCCATTATATGAAAATAATGAAATTATCTCATAAGCTTCTAGAGTGGAACCAGTGCTTCACTATCCTTGGGAGAATTAAGAAAATTGTCACTGAAATCACCTTCCATATTCAGTGGTCGAGGCAAAGAACCCTGGCTGAGAAGGGTTGTGTGGCAGTGCTAGGGCTCATGCGAGCCTTTCAGCCCATCTCAGTATGATAAGTTCGCCCACTTCAAATGTCTCCTTCCCCCTGAAGACTTTACAGATTCCTCCTAGTTGGGTTTTACCTCTTTCAATACAGTTTTTCCTTGTACCTTTCACAGAACCACTCCTTAGGCCTTGTATTTAAATTCCTCAACCACCTACTATTGATACCTTCTGCCCAGCTTGGGGGGAAGACAGAAACCAAGTCTGATTTGTGTCCCAAGGTTCCTGGCAGATGTCTGGCATGTAGAAAATCAGAGAATGTTTGTCAAATTGGTATCAGGAAACTGCTTCCTTTCTTGCTCTTTAAGAATCTTCTCTCTGTGTTAACAGCCTCCTTCTCCAGACATTCAGTGTGATGACCCTAAGCCAAACGCTTCTGTGCTGGTCATGAACTGCAGGATTGGTCACCCTATACTCAAGAGGTCATCTGTGAGTGTCTGGGTTGGCTGACTCTTCTCACTTACTTGGAGGTGGTGTCTCCTACATCCCAGTCTCATTTGAATCTTGGTTGTGGTCTCCACATTTCCCTTTACTGCAGTCAATCCACAGCAGAGCTTAGAGCTGCCAAGTTTGCTCTCAAAGTAGGGAGTGGTGGGGCGGGGGATATAGCCACAAACTGTTGACTCACCCCCCAGTACAGCAGAGGGAAGTTGGGAGTAGTATGGGAAGAGCAGCAGACCCAAAGTTATTAGTTCTGAGTCCCTCGTCTGCCGCTGATGATCTTTGTGCTGTGGGAAAGCTCTGAACGGTTTCCTCAACTGTGAAAGGGGAATAACGCCATCTGCCCTGCTTACTCCATATTGACATTGTGAGGCTTATGTGGAATAATGGATGTGGAAGCACGCTGTGCTAAAAAAAATGTAAGCATATGAATTATTTCCCAGGTCTGATTTCCCACTCTCTGAATGGGGAGGCAGTTTGAATTGTGAGTGGTAGAGAGGAATCAAGTGACCTTTTTTTCTTTTTTTAATAGGCAAACTTTTCAGTGGTTTGGCAGCTAGAGGAGAATGCCTTTCCAAACAGGACAGCCAATATCACTGTGACGGTCACCAAGTAAGTAGTACCGGTCACTGCAGGCCCAGGCTGTGGCCCTGGAAGAAGTCTCCCTCCCATGTGCGTGTGTAAGAGCTATGGCTCTGTCACTGCCCAGGAAGAAGAGCCTCAGGGAACCCACAGGAGGAATCTATGCTCCTGCAGTGACTTGCCTTTCCCTTCTTGTTATATTTAAAATGTCCTTTTATTGACACACAAAGCAAAACTATGGTATAGTCTAGTAAATGAGCCTTGGACATAAGTTCTATTCCTGGTTCATTCAACTTGGAGAAGCTCTGTCATCTGCAAAACTTCTGTTTTGGGGTTAGGGTCTGGGTATAGTGCTGGCGAGGTGTTCTCAAACGGGGATGATTCTGCCCCTCAGGGGCGATGCCTGAAAACATTTTTGGTTGCCACAACTTGTGGGGTGAGGGAATGCTTCTGGTATCTCGTGGATAGAGGCCAGGGATGCTGCTAAACAGCATACAGTATATAACATGGCCTCTCACAAAAAAATTATTTGGCCCCAAAAGTCATTATTGTCAAGGTTTTCAAACCCTTTTTAAATCAGTGTTTCTCCAAGTATGATCTTCTAGCAAATGTTCTGCACTCTAATTACTTATCTTCAAGCGTCTTTTCTTCTCTGACCCTCCCTGATCCTGAGAAGCCAAGGTATGTAAGCAGCTGTATACAAAGTGGGTGTGCTGTGAACTGACACTCTTATTTCCTAGTTTCAATGACAGAAAGTCTTCCATCACACAGAGCCACAGCCTTCAATTCAAGCGTGCCTTCACGGCAGTTCTTCCTAAGTAAGTACTTCCAAGGGGCCAAAACCTGCAGCTTCAGGTGGTCGGGGTGGATGTGGGCATTCCCCATCTCTGACAGGAGGCTGCTTAAAAACCAGGCTCCCGCTGATCGCTAGGGCATGAACAGTTGGGTCCTAGACACCCCATGGTAGCCATCAAAGGAGGAACAGTGCCAACTGGTCTTAATACCAACTGAAGTTACTGACGTAATGCTAAGGAGGGAAGGGAGCTGTGCGACTGGGAAGTAAGGAAGGGGAAAAGTAAGGCCACCGGGGAATAACAATCAGGCACAGAACCAGCCCAAATGTACAGAATTCAAATATTTCTACCTGAACTGCCCTACCACCACTTTACATTTTGATATTCAGCTTTGATTCTTCTTGAATGGTGCCCTCTGTCCTAGTGTATCCAATTGGTAGCATTCAGGCTCATTTGAAAGAAGGGGGCCTTGAGGCCTAACAAGTATCCTTTCATTTGCAGACCTTCAGTGATGTACATGAACCCAAGCCAGGGGCTTTCTGTCTACAAAGAATTCCTCTTCAATGTAAGTGCTTAATGCTTATTATTGCAAAGTTATAGGTGGCAAGACAACACCAGTTTTGATTTCCCACTCTCTGATTTTATTTTGTAGATACATGGGGAAAATCTCTTTGGAGCTATATTCCAGCTGCAAATTTGTGTTCCAATCAAATTACGAGATCTCCAATTTATAAGAGTGAAAAACCTGACAAAGATTCAGGTACTTAGAGGTTTTTTGTTTTTTGTTTTTTTATCGCGATCACATCTCTTTCCAGAGTGACTGTGGATTCTCAAAGGTATAAAACTAGAATTCTAGGAAAGGAGTAAAAACAAGTTTAGTTAACTTGGGAACACATTAGGAGTAAATTGCCAGTCATGTTCACAAGAAATATCAACCATTCAGCTCTTAAAGCAACATTTCAGTTTTCCTTCCCTTGATGAAAAATAAGCAAAAATTCAAACCTTTTTAATACCAATAGAGACATTTATTTTTCCTTCGAAAAAGTGATAAATTCTGCTTCTCTTTGTGACTGTCAAATAAGCTTGATAAACATGAGCTATTTCTTGCACTTCTCCCTATAAATTTACCATCTTCCTTTCCCCCCTCCAGTCTGTCTCTGTCTCTGCTTTGCTAAAGCCCCTTTGCTCTCAGTTGACTCTTCATCTGCAGTATGGTTCCCTTATGATACCTACGACCACAGGCTCTGATCAATATGAAAGTTGAGGTCTTTGGCTTTCCTGAATTTTTTTTTTGCTCAGATTCATGAAATGCCAAGGTTCAAAAATGAATATATGGGAAGGCATTTACAGAATGGACTCTGCTGACAGAAAGAGGGCTTATAAATTGTAATCATTTGTTCCCATGCATAGTTTATTTTTAAAGAACATTTGTTAATTTCTAGAAACATTTAGAAGGGGATTCCACTCTGCTCTGGGGATGGAGATTGAAAATAGCATCAGGGGCTTTAAGACCAGTATCCTCTCAGTTTGGGCCAATAAGTCACCTCTGGCTTACTTAAATAGACTGTGCTGGCAAAGCAAGTCAGTGGCAGAGCTGAAGCTCAGCATTGTCTTATAGAAATCCTGGATCTTTCTCTTCATTTGTTTCAAGGCAGGGGTGTTACATCTACTCTTGAAGGTCATCTGTTTCAGAATCTTATCTGTGAGGTAATGGAGCCAGAGCACATTGTTATAAGGGTGATACTCGCCCCAGCAGTTGTTGTTCTCCTTCCTCATTAGCCTGTAGATCTCAAACTGGTAGTCACCTTCACCTGTAAATAGGTCCTCATCCATGGAAATGTCACAGAACACCACAATCCCATCCCGCTCCAACCGTGACAGTGTGTAGTCAATGATATTGACTTGTATCCCACGGGTGGGGATAGTGCTTGTCTTCCCATTCAGGGTGTACTGGAGCTCTTTGAGGCTGGTTTTCTTTAAGAGCACGTTCCCCCAGTGTAAGTCTCGGTGCTCGAAGTGCAGTGACGCCTCTGCCACTGCGAGGGATGCTGTGATCTGGTGTAGGATGCTCTTTGCAGTAGCCATGGAGGACAACTTCGTTCTCATTCGCTCTAAGTCAACCCCTCCTAACTCAAATTCCAGTACAATGAAGAGCTGGTCTTCCTCAAAAAAGTCAGGCCGGTCATTTGCAGACCCTTTAGTTGAGTTATAATGGTCCCAGGCTCTGAGGAGCAAAGGAGGGTAAGATCCTTGAACACAGTGCACTGAGTTCAAACCAATAAAGCCTTCCGTACGGTTGCATACCTCATCAGACAAGAGGCTCAACTCTTTAGAGATGATTATCTCCGGCAGAATTTCCTCAAAAGTTTTCTGATGGGCTCCATTGACTAAATCTGGTCCCTCAATAGCAATAATTTTTAGGGCAACAGGTGTGTGATTAGCAACTGTTTGAAACACTTCTCCAAACACCCCTTCCCCAATCTTCTGACAGCACTCCAATTTTTCTGTGGAAAGGCAATAGCTAAAGGGGATAGGACCTTCCTGATTGCATTCCCCGTAAACCTTTTCAGCGTCAGATGCCTTTTTGTCTGTGACATGTAGTGTCTTTAAGGGGGTTAGCAAATACATGGAAGAGCAGTGCCAAGGAGACAGAGCACTATTTGTTCTGTTCATAACAGGAGGGTTTGAATATTCAGATATGAGGGACTCAGAGAGGGAACTGGCAATGGTGTGGCTGCTGCATACTTCTGACACAGCAGTCACCATCTTCTTCTTGTGGAAACTAAAGGAAGCCCTGGCTTTGGTCCAAGAGCAGGTATTCTGTAAATGAGTCAGGTCCTGGGTGAGGAATGAGTCTTCTTCCATCTTTTGGCTCTTCTTAAACTGGTGGTAATGGAGAAGGGAGGTTTCTACTGTTTCCTGAAGTTTCCTTTTTCGCCTAGGCCCAGTTCTCTCAAGTCTGTTGATTTCCCCAGGTACAATACAGTTCTTGCAACCATCTGCCTCCTCGTAGTCCATCTGGGCAGCCCCTTGAGACCCAATCTCTTGACAGGAGTCCTGGTCTGTGGCCCTCTTCTTACCCATGCTTGATAAACCTGGCCTCTCCAGGCTCTTCCCAGCCGGTTCCCTTTCACAGCAAGACTCCCTCATATTCCTCCCATCTGCCCCAAACTCAGAATCTTCAGGGTTTCCAGAGTCCATAAGATTAAAGAGAGCTGACCTGAGGCTGGCACGGGCTTGGTGAGCCAACCTGGTGAACCTGCCTCCTCCTGTTGCTGCCTCCTGGAAGCCGTGGAGGGGTGCTGGGTCTGGGGATGCTGCTGGGAGGTGGAAGCCGCTCCGAATTTCGGAGGCCGCATCCAGAGAGGCGGAGGGGCCGGCGCCGGGAGAGGCCAGGCTGCTGAACAGGGAGGCGCTGGTGCCCAGCTCGCCGCCGTCCCGGGCCTGGCTGCACGCACTGAGGTCCGGGCTGAGACGGCCTGAGTTGCCGTTAGGGAAGGGCGGCGGTCCGAGGGGGCCGCAGGGGGTACTGCACTTTTGCGGTGGCCGAGCTCGCGGCCTCAGGCGTCGTGGGGTCACGATCAGACTCGGCCGGTCCTTGGAGGCTCGACCGCCGGGGCGCCTCCGCCTCTGACCTACCGGAACGCCGAGGAAGTCGGGGTCGTCGGGATCGTCGGAAGCGACAGACGGCGAGGGGCCACCGCTGCTGGCGTCGCTAATACTACTGCTGCTGCCGCTGAAAAAACGCTTCCGGTCTTGCGGCGGGAACCACGGCGCAGCTGCCCTGTCCGGCCGCCGCCGCGGCCTCCCGCCGCCCACAGCCCCGTACGTTCGGAAGAGCCGATTCCCGGGTCGCCGGAGCGACGCCGCCATGGTCGGCACCCGCCCAGAGGTTCAAATGCAAACACCGCGAGACTTCCTTAAGACAGACGCGCCAACCGGCCCGGCTGCTGGGTCCTAGGGCCCGGCCGCGAGCATGCGCAGTACAACGGGTCCCGCGGTGGTGGGAGAGGGTGGGTGACGGGCCGTATGGCGTCCTCTCACCCGCGCTGTCATGGCTCTCGTTTCAGGCCCACACTGAGTGCCGCTGTAGTCAGAAGCAAGAATGTGGGAGCGATCCTGCTGAGGTGAGCGCGGTCGTCCCGACATGTTGAGGGAGAGAGGAGGGCTTGAAGCGGGTGACGTGAGCGGCCTGGGGCTGCCTGTGCCGACGTTTCCTGATGAAAGCTTACGCCGGGTGGTCTCGAGGCTGTCCTTAGTCGCTTCTCTGGGTGCATTAGCCACGGTTAGCCACGGTTGCGGCTTTGCTTGAGCCAAGGTGAACGCTGAAACTGTTTGCACCCCCTGTTCTGGGACCTTAACGTGCTCTGCGTGCTGAGGGTTCAAATTCTCTGCTTTTTCACTCAAGAAGGGGTTGTGCTAACTATAACCGGAGTTTCCTTTTCAGTATGTGGAAGAATGGTATTCAGTGAACTGCACCATCGCTTCGAATAAAGAAAATGTAACGGTGGCTGCAGAGCTCTCCTTGACTCAGTCTCAGGTACTTGAGATGGTGAACGCTCCGGATCCGATTGTCTCTCTCTCCGAGAAGAGTTAACAGCGTCTCAAGTGTAACATGTCCAGGACGGGTGTCTTGATTCACCTGTTGCCCCAGTCTGTTCTTTACACAGTTACTTGGGGTAATTTACTAGGGTAATTTACTGTAGTTACTTCCCTTAGGAAATACTGGTGACTCCTTCCTTTCCTATATCCACATATCTGTTCCAGCCCCAAGTTCTGTCATTCCACCTCCAAACTATGTTCTAAATTCATTTCCTTCTCTCCATCTCCATGCTACTGTTGTAGTTCAGGCCACCATCTTTTGCCCAGGCTATTGCAGTAAGCTGTCTTTTCCTCCTCTCTCTACTCTTGCCATGCCCTCTACAAATCTTTCTTCACATAACACCTATTTTAAAGGAAACATTGTGCCACAGCTCTGAAAAGAAAAAAGTGACATTTGAGCAGAGTAAAACACATACTTTTTCAATGGCCTGTAAGGCACTGCATGATCTAGTCTCTGCTTCTTCAACTTTATCTCCTCGTACTCTCCTCTTTCTCACTTCCTATACTCCAGCTATTCTGTCCTTTCTGTTTCTCCAGTATTATTCTGGCCACAGGATCTTTGCACTTGCTGTCTCTTCTGCACGACACTGTTCTTCCACCGTATCTTCATGTGCATGGTTTCTTATATTTAGCTCAGATGTTCCCTTCTTAGAGAGGCATCCCTGATCATTCAGTCTAAAGTGGGCACTGGGATCAAGTGTAACTCCTCCCAGTGATGCAGGTGAGAATGATGAGATCTGAACTGAAGGAGTAGCAATGAGGAATGGAGAAAAGGGACAGATGTGAGAAAGGAAAAAAGAAAAAGAATTGTCAAGAACCGATTTGGGGCTGGTGAGTGGGGCTGTATAAAGGGAAGGGAATTGGGGGATGATTACAGGTTTCTTGCTTTGGTAGCTTCGTGGTTGCCAAGACCACTAACTAGACAAAGGAATACAGGAGAAGGAATACGTTTAAAGGAAAAGATGCTGTCCAAAACCAATAAGTCTATGTCTAAAATAATGTTTTATCTACCTCCATCTTACAGTTACCAGTACCTGAACTGCACATCCTTGGTGAAATATCTTTCAACAAATCTCTATATGAGGGGCTGAATGCAGAGAACCACAGAACTAAGGTAATCCCTGGCTATTTTCTGATTTTCTGAGCAGTGTTCTGGGGAAAACTGTGTCTAGGCTTAGAGGCCCTGTACAGGCAACTCTTCCTGTTTTCAGTCTTGCCACCTCTGATCTTGACTCTACCGCAGCTGCCTCTGTGACCTTGAATTAGTCAGCTTCTGCCTCAGTTTTTACATCTTTGAAATGCCAATTGAAGAAGAGGCCTAAGCTGAAATAACTAGGCTAAAATCAACAGCTATGTATACTTTGATTTGAAAATGTATTTTTAAAATTTAAAAAATTTTTAAAATTTAAAAAATTTTTTAAATTTAAAAAAGTGAGAAATTATTTTTTGTATACATTGACTTCCTAGTGTGCAGTATCAGTGTTTAGAGTATTAACCAGTTACTCAGGAATGTGTAATTCTTTTATAAATTTTAAACTAAATAGTAGGACTCTTGAGATTTCTTTACAGAAGTGTGACAACAAGTCAAAGTGATGTCTGTGATCTATGGGCTTAATGATCTTGTTGACACTTAACCTAGATGTGGTTAAGTGTCAGCTGGTAGCAGCACCCGGATGGAGAGATAATCCATCTGTGGGCTCTTTAGTCAGGCATGATCGTTACTGGGAGGAATGTCAAGAGAGTGAGACTGGATTGCTAAATACTAGGTCCTCTGATTTCCTTCCTGGAGGCGGAGAAAGGAACAGTTCTCCAGAGAAGTGCTCCATTATCCCACTGCCCAGATTAAAAAACAAAACAAAACAAAAAACAAAAATGAATAGCAAGAAAATCCAAGCCTTACAGAAAAACATCAGATGAAAAATAATGGTTCCTTATTCCCCCCTTCCCATGTCCCCAACTCTGTCTTCCCAAAGAGTGCTACGGTTAACAGTTTCATATATGCACATATTTGTAAATAATTTATTTCCCTCTCTTACTGTTGCTTTTATTTCTGTACACAGATTCCCCATAATTATTTTTCTTTCTTTAAATTCAATACCGTAAGCAAAGTATTACGTCGTTCCTGACAATAAGCAACTAAGGTAGAATGAACCTATGAGTATAAATAGCCATGTGTCCACGTGCATTTCATCTGCAAGTCAGGGAAAACTCCCACTAATGTACCATAAAGGCATCTGTTGTTTGTCTGGTCAACGGCCTGGCTCCTTTGGATCTTGTGCCCTATAGTCTGTGTTGGTGATGCCTTCCCTTGTGGCCAGCACAAAGATGCCACCTCTCCCAGTGCTGTGTTTTCATGTGGCAGGACACAAAATAGGGAGCAAGAGATCAATAGCAAAAGGGTTTTTTCTAAGTGTGTCTTCCCTTTTTAGGGAGGGAGATTTTCCTAAAAACTCCCAGCAGCTATCTCCTTACATCTTTTCAGTGAGAACTGGATCTCATGTCAGTCACTGACAAAGGGAATAGCTCTGTCATGATTAGCTTAGACCAGTCATGATTTCTGAACGAAAATTAAAAGGAGAGAATGGTTGTTGGGTAGGCTACCATCAGTGTTGGACTACAAGCACTAGTATCCTGTGTTCTGGTTCTCGCTTCACCTTTACCAGGGTAGCTTTAGGTCAAATTTGGAAACTGTGGGTTTGGAAGAGGAAAAGGGGAAGAGGCTTTGAGAAAGAGGAGCATTTCTTCTACTGAAATCTGACCTTGGGACTTCCTTTCATTATTTTCCTAAACCCAGATTCTCAAGTCCTGCCCCCCTGCCCTCCACTTCACTCTTCCATAGAAGAAAAACCAGCTCTCTTCTTGTTCTTCCTCCCTCTCTGTTGCTTTGCTCCCTCCCTATTCTCAAGGACCAGAACTTACTCCTATTAAGCTCAGCTGCATATGAATTAAATAGTTGCCTGGAGGGTCAACCCTAGGAAGTAACCAGTATTTATAACTTAATTGGAAGAGTCCTTAAAGGTAAATTTGTTCAGGGGCGCCTGGGTGGCTCAGTTAACTGAGCATTCAGCTCTTGGTTTCAGGTCAGGTCATGATCTCAGGGTCCAGGGATGGAGTCCCACATCAGTCTCTGTGCTCACTGCAGAGACCACTAAAGATTCTCTCCCTCTTCCTCTGCCTTCCCCTGCTTGCACAAGTACATGTGTGCGTGTGCACGCGAGTGGTGTCTCAAAAATAAAAAAAAATCTTAAAGGTAAATTTGTCCAGCTTTCCAACCCATACAGAAATTATTTCCAAAGCCCCCCTGACCTTGATGCTTAAACACGTGCATGAAAGGAACTCAGTGTTTTGGGCAGGAGGAGAAGTCTTGGTGGCCCTCTGGCCCCACTTAAGTCCTGGGAAGCTCTGGCCATGGGAAGACCATAACTCGGTCTCACTTGGGAAGCAGTGTCCCCTGAGCTTTCCAGCTGAGTCCTGTTAGTGAGAAGAGGGCTTTGACTCCTAAAATTGAGACAGCCTTTAGACAACAGTGCTGGGGATGGCTTCTAATAGAACTCTGTAAGTACAGTTGACTCTTTTTTTTTTTTTTAAAGATTTTATTTATTTATTTGACAGAGAGAGAGAGACAGCCAGCGAGAGAGGGAACACAGGCAGGGGGAGTGGGAGAGGAAGAAGCAGGCTCCCAGCAGAGGAGCCTGATGTGGGGCTCGATCCCAGAACTCTGGGATCACGCCCTGAGCCGAAGGCAGACGCTTAAACAACTGCGCCACCCTGGCGCCTCAGTACAGTTGACTCTTGAACAACATGAGGGTTAGGGGTGCCAGCTCCCCACATAGTTGAAAACCCATGTATAACTTTTGACTCCCCAAAAACTTTACTAATAGCATATTGTGGGCCAGAAGGCTGATTATATTAAATACTGTATTCTTATAATAAAGTAAGCTAGAGAAAAGAAAATATTAAGAAAATCATAAAAGATACATTTATACTACTGTATTTATCCAAAAAAATCTGCATATAAGAGTACCTATGCAGTTCAAACCCGTGTTGTTGAAGGGTCACCTGTAGTCTACACGGACGCCATTCTGCATTTATTGTCACGTCTTTGAGGTGCCATACACTTTAGTTTGGTGAAGAGCAGACCAGTATCTTTGTCATATATTTCTTGTGGGATTTGTGCAAGGTCAAAAAGAGCTGTCAGAACAGAGTTGAAAAGGACTTAGAGCTCGTTTAAAATAGGTCATCATTTTGAAGAGGAGCTTGGGGCTCAAGGACACAGAGTGGCATGGCTGGATGTAGAACTGATTTTCTGTCTTTTAGTCTTTCAGTGTTCTCTAAAACCTAGAGACCATAATTCTCTAAGACTTCTGTTAAACTGTCAAAGAATCCTTAACTGATTTCCTGACGGACCAAAATAATTTAAAGTATTTTGTTCCTTAGATAATTTTGTGGTGCTGTTGTTTGTTTTTTTCCATCCAGTTTTTGTTCTCTTTCCTTTTCAAGGCTACTTATGGTATGATTCTTTCTTCAGCCATGGCTAGTCTACTAATGGGCTCATCAGAGGCATTCTTCATTTCTGTTACAGTGTGTGGGGTTGTTTTGTTTTGTTGTTGTTTTTTTATCTCTAGCACATCTTTTTGGTTCTTTTCTGGGGTTTCCATCTCTCTGCTTACATTACCTATCTGTTCTTCGTCTTTGTTCTTCCATGCTGTCTACTTTATCCGTGAGAGCCCTTACCATATTAATCATAGTTGTTTTAAATTCCAGGTCTGATAATTCAAACATCCTTTCCATGTCTGGTTCTGATGCTAGCTTTGTGTTTTCAGATTATGTTTTTTTTTGCCTTTTGGTCTGTTTTATAATTTTTTTCTTTTCTTTTTTTCCTAATAATTTTTTCTTGAAAGCTGGACATGATGTACCAGGTAAAAGGAACTGCTGTAAATAGGTCTTTACTAATGTGGTGAGGTGTGGGGAGGGGAAGTGCTCTACCATCCTGTGATTAGGTTTCAGTCTTTTAGTGAGCCTATGCCTCTGGGCTGTGAACTTCACAAGTGTTTCTCATTTTTTTCCAGCCCCCTTAGGTGGGACAGGATACCTAGAGTGGGCTTGAGTTGGGTATTTCCCTTACCCCGGGTCAGTTAGGCTCTGGTAATACCTTAGCAGGTTAGGCTCCAATTAACTAGTTTTCTCTGAGGGTAGGCCAAACAGAGTGCTTTGGCCTATTTCAGAATGGTTCCTTTTCCTCTCCCCTTGCCAGAAGCACAAAGGGATTTTTCTCCAGTATTTTCTGCAGGAACCTGGTAAAGCTCCTGGAGGAAAACCTTATAGTGTTGTGGGGGCTCCTTTATGACTGGGTTCCCTTGGGTTTTTAACTCTGAGAGTTGTCAGTACTGAGCTTCTCATAATTCATCAATTACAGATCAGGTTTTCTTACCCCAGCACTGGGAAGCCTCTACTCCCTTATTTATCTATCTCTCTCACCAATCTTGGGGTCAGCAGTTTTCCAAGTGTCCTTCCCTCTCTTAGGAAGTCAAGAGTTGTTGATTTTTCAGTCTATTCAGCTTTGTAGTTGTTAGTACGGAGTGGTGTCTACCATACACTCTACATGTGGGACCAAAAACTGGAAGATTCTCATTAAATAATTTTAGCCGATGTATCAAGAAACATTTAGCTTTTTGCTTTACTGTCAGCCTTGGTCAATATACAGAAGGTTGCCAAGTTCTCATATTTTGCTCCTTAAAATAACATGTAGAATTTTTTTCTCATCTGCTTCAGCAGACTTACTGGATGGTCTCCTTGTCTTGTTGCAGGTCACTGTCATCTTCTTGAAGGAGGAGGAGTATTTGCCTGACGTCATTATCATTATTTTAAGCAGCGTTAGTGGCCTTCTGGCTTTGACCGTGATTATAATCATCCTATTCCAGGTCAGTTCTACTCATGTGAAATATCAGAGTACAGAGATTTTCCTAAAACAGATGTGATGGTCATTACCCTATTTAAATCCTTTACTTTCCTTCCCCTGTTTTAATGTTCAAACTTTTTTACTGCTTTCAAGACTCTCACTCTGTGGCCTCTGCCCCTCTCCACCCTTAAGTCTTGCTTTTTCCTCTAAACACATGTAACTAAATAAGTTATGTCTCTGTGCTTGCTGTCTGTACTGCCACCAACCCTGTGCCGATGCCTTTTCCCACTTTTTCACCTTGTTCACACTCTTCCCTTAAATCTCAGCCCAGAGATTCCTCAGTCCTCTGAACTGAGTTATATGCTTTTCCTGTGAACAAGCTGCTTTCTGGAAACCCTTCCCAGTGGCAGTCATCACTGTATATTAATTATTTTTGTTCCTACTACATTGTGAGTTTTTAAAAAAAAATTTTTTTTTAATTTTTAAGCAATCTCTACACCCAAAATAGGGCTCAAACTTACAGCCCTGAGATCACGAGTTACTGAGCCAGCCAGGTGCTCCTAGATTGTGAGTTTCTTGATGTAGGAGGACATACTATGCATAGTAGGCTGAGTATTTTTACATAAATAAGATCCATTACAGCTGAAACTATAATACTTCGCAGAATTAGTTAAAAAGGATAGGGAGTTTGGGGGCTTAAGAGGAGGGTGATTTTTCACTTCTGACTGGAGAATGAGCACCAGAAAAGGCTTGTGGAAAGGCAGCATTTAAGACACATCTTGTACAGATGTAGTGAAAAGAAGGGGCACATGCACCGCAATGTTCATAGCATTGTCCACAATAGCCAAACTGTGGAAGGAGCCGAGATGCCCTTCAACAGATGACTGGATAAAGAAGATGTGGTCCATATATACAATGGAATATTACTCAGCTATCAGAAAGAACGAATACCCACAATTTGCATTGACAAGGATGGAACTGAAAGGTGTTATACTAAGTGAAATAAGTCAATCAGAGAAACACAATGATCATATGGTTGCACTCATGTGGAACATAAGGAATAGTGCCGAGGACCATAGAGGAAGGGAGGGAAAACTGAATGGGAGAAATCAGAGAGGGAGACAAATCACAAGAGACTCTTGACTCCAGGAAACAAACTGAGGGTTGCAGAAGGGAGGAGGGTGGGGGATGGGGTAACTGGTGATGGGCATTAAGGAGGGTACGTGTTGTGATGAGCATTGGGTGTTATACACAACTAATGAATCCTTGAACACTACATCAAAAACTAATGATGTACTGTATGTTAGATTTAAATTGAATTTAAATTAAAAAAAATAGTTCCTGATTAAAAAAAAGATCTTGAAGGATCGGATCATCAGGGAGAGATTCAGAGGAGGCATGAGAAGCAGAGGAGTATAGGAGCTATTTTGGTAACAACTACATAATGGTTTTCTAAAACACGTTGGTATCTTAGGCCTATAATGGACTTCCCCTCCTTTGTTTCAGTGTGGCTTTTTTAAAAGAAAATACCAACATGTGAACTTGGACAGCACAAGGAAGGCCCAGCTGAAATCAGAGAATCTGCTCACAGAAGAAAATTAGGACCAGCTTCCTCATCTCTTCGGAGACAACATCAACCAGTCTTGGTGTCGTTTCGTTTCTTTTTTTTTTTTTAAGATGATCTAGAGTAGAATCAAACAGATTGTTTGTGGGATATTGTTTTTTAACCATACTTTGTCTCAGAAGTGTGTGTTGTGCAGAAAATAAACTTGGGAAACATCTGATATTGAATAAAATTAAACTGTTTTCTTTACAGAAATGCCTTTAATACGGAAATATACTTTGTGATTTTTTTTTTTTTTTTTCCTCAAGAGGAGGTACAGCAGTTCCAACCTTATTTGCCTAAGAATGCTTTTTCTTGGCATTTCTATTAATGTCTCCCAGCTCGGTCTTCTACAAAGTACATCTTGGGGGATAGTGGTCAGAAGCATTTCCTAGTCTGGCATTTTCAAGATCCTAAGATGTTGCCTGTTATTTCAAGTCAGGCCACAAAAAAGCACCACCAGTACCAAATGTAAAAAGTAGAAAAACAAAAGTCACCAAAATAGTAACTAGGGAGGCAAAGAGAAAACCAAGACTTTGTTCTGTAGTTTCATTTCTGTTGTGTGTATGAATATATCTACTTAATACTCTGTGCGAATTCCTTACCCAGCCTCCTGCTTAGTGAATTGCTCAGGGAGACTTTTGTTCCTCGGTACTGTCGCTAGGAGAGAGCACTCTTCCACAGGAAGAGATGAAACCTGGCCTGGGGGTTGGAGGCACAGAGATTAGGGCCTAGTTACAGGCTGGCTTTGTTCTTAGTATCTTATTTTATCTTTATGCCCCATGTTAAAACTTGACCCATCTCCCTACGCTTACCCCTGCAATGGAGCAATCTTTGTTTTCCTGGATCATAAAAGTTATTGCATAAAAGTTAAGTGGTGTACCAGTATATAATGTAGAAAGTAATCCTTGTCTTTATCTAATTCAGATGCTTTCATTATTTCTTTTAAATTTTCTTTTTTTCTGAAATTTATATGTGTATAAGGTATGAATTAGGGACTGAGTTTTGTTTTTTGTTTTGGTTTGGTTTTTTTGGGTTTTTTTCTCCCAGAAGCATAACTAACTTCACCACACCACTTACTGAAATAATCACCTCCTTTGCTTATCCACACTCTCCTGTATCACAGGGGCTGAAAGGCTTTAAACATTGCCCAGACTCCCTTGCGGTGGGTTTCTAGTTTAGGTTATGCCAGTGAGAGGCACTTGCATGAGACTGAAAGGTTCAAAGATACAAGTCTTCCTTTTGGCTGTGGCCTCCAGCAGTGGTGGCAGCTTCTTGCAACTCCTGACCTCTGGGTGATACCAGCTCTCCTGTTTTTATTTTCCAGCCCTCTTGACAAATTTGAAACATAACTCTTTTTATTAAATCCCTTTCTGCTTGAAATACCTAGAGTGGTTTCTGTTTTCTTGTTGACCTTGAGTCTAATTATATTATTTCAAATGAGTAATAGTTGTCCCTATGTCATTTATTGAAATGCTCATTAATAATTGGCAATTCTGTAACTCCTTGTGAAATTCATACATATACATATAAATTCTGGAAATTTAATTTTGTTTCAGTGATACGTTTGTTCCTGTACCAGTACCACGACTAAAGGAACACTTTCTAGCATTATGCAAATGATAAATTTAAAACAGCGGCACAAAGATATCTAAAAAAGGAAAAGTCTCTCTCTCTTCTCCACCTCCAATCTCTTTCCAAATGCAACCACTGTTAATAAATTTTAAGATATTCTTTAAAAATATTCCTATGCATATACCAGCATAAGCTTTCTCTCTCTAGATGTATATTTATATAAATCTATATATAAATGGAATTACATTGTATGTAGTGTCCCACCTCCTGCTTTTTCATCTAATAGATTCTAGGTATCTTTCAATAGCAACATCTACAGATCTACCCCAATCTTTTTAACAGTTCCGTAATATACTGAGTTGTATTTACTTCACAAAGCAGATATTTAAGTTTTTTCTATTTCCTTTTTTTATTACAAAGAAAAGGTATGATGAACATCTCTAAACAGGTATCCTACATAGCATGCTTTTCAAGTATATTGATGGGTAAGTTCCTAGCACAATTACTGGCTCAGAGATTGTGTGCATTTAAAATTTTGATAGATGAAATAAGTCACAGGAATGAAAGGCACAGAATGGGGATTACAGTCAGTGGTATTGTAATGGTCTCGTATGGCGACCTACACTTGAGGTGAGCACAGCATAACGTAGAGAAGTTGAATCACTATGTTGTATACCTAAAACTAATGTAACATTATCTGTCAACTATGCTTCAATGAAATTCGTTTTAATAGATGATGGCAACCTCCAAAACGTCTTTGCCAGTTTATACCCACACTTAGAGTGTATGAAGTGCCACTGTGTATCTTGCCGTCACTGGGCACCATCAAACTTTAACTAGTTTGCTAACCTGATCATTGTGAAAAATGGTATCCTGTTTTTGATACCAGTTTTCATGTGGTAAATTTTGATACCTGATAGGACATTTTCATTCTTAAGAAAAATTACTGATTATATTTTTTCAGACAATTCTTAGTATCCGTGTTTCAAATTCACAAAAGAAACCCTTTGGGATTTTAATGTAAATGTACAGATTAGGTTGGGAAGATTTGCTTTCTTTAAAGTATTGTTTTCCTAGTCAGAAATATGACATTTCTTCACTTGCTGAGATTTTTTGTTTTTTTAAAGATTTATTTGTCAGGGCACCTGGGTGGCTCAGTCAGTTAAGCGTCTGCCTTCAGTTCAGGTCATGATCCCAGGGTCCTGGGATCGAGCCCCACATTGGGCTCCCTGCTCAGCGGGGGGCCTGCTTCTCCCTCTCCCTCTGCCTGCCACTCCCCTTGCTTGTGCTCTCTCTGACAAATAAATCCTTTTTAAAGATTTTATTTATTCATTTAAGAGAGACAGAGAGAGAGCATGAGCAGAGGAGAAGGGCAGAGGGAGAGGGAGAAGCAGACTCCCTGCTGAGCAGGGGGCCCAATGAGGGACAGGACCCTGGGATCATGACCTGAGCCAAAGACAGACACTTAACCAAGTGAGTCACCCAGGCGTCCCTCCACTTGCTGAGATTTTTAAAAACACCCTGCAGCAAGGTTTTATAATTTTCTTTGGAGATCTTAATTTATGAAGACTTAACTTGCAGCGGTATTATATTTTTTATTGCTACTATGAACTTTTTCCCCTGGTTGATAATAGGGCTTGTATCTAGAACAATTTCTTTTGAATATTTATCTTATCTGGCCATCTTACTGAACTTTGGGGGGGTTTGTTTTGTTTTTTAAGATTTTTTAATTTATTTGTCAGAGACAGAGTACAAGCAGGGGGAGTGGCAGAGGGAGAGGGACAAGCAGGCTCCTCACTGAGCAGGAAGCCCAAATCAAGACTTGATCCCAGGACCCTGGGATCATGACCTGAGCCAAAGGCAGACGCTTAACCGACTGAGCCACCCAGGCATCTCCTGTACTTTGTTTTTTAATAGCTTCTTAGTTGATTCTCTTGGATTTTCAAAGGAGAAAATCCTATCTGGAAATAATGGTGATTTGGAGTCTTTCTTATATTTATACTCTTTTCACCCTTATTTCTTTGACTAGAACTTGTAGAGCTCTGAGAAGTTAGTGGGATTGCTCTGTGTGCCCTCCACTGCCAGCCTCACAGCCTGCCCATGGTCCCACTCCTTGCCATCCTGCCTTTGGGTAATTTCTGGGGCTTGGTTGGAAAACCCGTCCGCTTCTCATAGAGCCTCTTATTTTACCTGCATTACATCACCAGGCTCTTTGGCATGATCAACTTTCCTGTTGATCTGATTCCATCTGCTTCACTTCTTTCAGGAATTCCTTCATATTTTTAGTCCCTTTATTATATCGTTCTCTGTGTCCAATGCTACAGCTCTTCCTTCTTTATATTTCTTGAATTATTTCAGAGGTTTTGCCTTTGAAGGCAAGGAAAGAGGTAAATTTGCCTCAATATTTCTCTGTTGTTGGGCTCAGGAGTTATGTCCAAATTTTGTGTTCTAGGTGACTTACAGCCCTTTTATACTTTTTTATTATAAATAAGACTCTACTACTCTCATTGTAACAGTCAAACCATATACTGAGCACCAATGATCTGTTGACTGACAGCTGTGCTGATCTGCTTGGAGTTAAGCCAATGCAATCGTAGTTAAGAGACTACATAAGGGACCCGTCTGAGAAGGGAGGGGACTCCTAAAGAGACATGATTAGATTTTACAAATTCATGCGCTATAACTTTGGCCAAGGCCTTGTCTTTATTCTAAAAGATGACTTTCTAGTGCCAGGCATTTTCTATTTCCTGTTCACCCTCTTCTGCCTGGGAACAGGAAGTGCCATAGCTTGTATAGATCTAAGGACAGTGGGTCATGGCCACTGTCCTGACCAGATAAGGACCAACATGAGGTCAGTTTGACATCGGCATGGCGAAAACGCCCCTTGTTACAGGCTAATGAGTACAGATTCAAATAACCTTTTTCTCTTGTGGTAATGTTGGAACTTTGGATTTGGTTGTTGGAGGGATGGCATCAAGCAGATGTGAAAACCTAAATCTGTCAAATTTTTAGGCCTAATTAAATTTTGAGAAAGAGATGCTTCATATGGCCACGCCCAGCAGTCTTACCTTATCCACAAATAGTCTATACTCTATGCACATCTCTACCCCTATATGGAGGGATATTTACTTAAGATCAGGATCTAGGTATTTTTGGGTCTCCTAGCTATAATTAGTAATAGTAAACTTTGTAATAGTGCCAGAATTCTACCATTACTTTTTTTTTAAGATTTTATTTTTAAGTAATCTCTGCACCCAACGTGGGGCCCAAACCCACGACCTTGAGATCAAGAGTCGCATGCTCCACCAGCTGAGCCGCCCAGCCCCGTCATTACTTTAAGAAAAGATTTAGTAAATGGAATCAAGGAAAACGTTGCATCACTTTAGGAAGAGTAGTTCTAAGACCAGAGCTCAGGAAGTAGCTGGATGCACCTAAATAGACAATTCCCAACGTCAGTTAACTAACGTGACTGATTAATAGGAGGATATTTTGAAAAGTACATAAATAATAACACTGTCGTAGTAAGATCATAGTGAAAAGTGAAAAATTGGGATGCTTGGGTGGCACAGTCTGTTAAGTGTCAGACTCTTGGTTTCAGCTCAGGTCGTGATCTCAGGGTTGTGAGGTCAAACCCCACCTTGGACTCTGCTGTCAGCGTGGAGTCTGCTGTCAGCGTGGATTCTCTCCCTCTCCCTCTGCCCCTCCTGCTCATGCTCTTGCTCTTTCTCAAATAAATACATTAAAAAAAAAAAAAGGTGTAAAATTGCCTTTGTCACACCCTGTTCCATCTGAGCCCCTCCTTCGAAGCTGAGGTGAACTGGTTTAGCATATATCCTTCCAGGCTTTATTCTGTGCATTTATAAATATCCACATATATACATAAATAGTATATAGTTTTTTGGGGTTTTGTTTTCTTTTACATAAATAGAATCATATGTTCTGCCATTTGTGAGAATTTGTGACCATTTTCAAGGAACCAGTGTCAGAAAAAAAATGTTGCTGCCAAATGTGGGTGGAGTGGATAGGGAGAGGTGACATCTTAGGTTAATGTGTCTGGGGAATTAATAACTTAAATTTGCATAGCTCTTTACAGTTTATAAAGAGCCCCTTTCAACTTTTTATGAGTGCAATTAAAGACATTTTTGTAATTACTACACAATGCCAAAGCGCTTTCCAGAAGGACTCAGCCATGTCCCATGGTCAGCAGTGTGACCATGTTCTGGGCTTTCTGTTTTTGCTTAGCTCGTTTGCTTGACGGGTGTATAGCCATAACTTTAGTTTACTTTGCTGGCAAAACTATGTATTTTCCTATGAAGTAAGATGAGCTTTTTTCCCCCTCTGTGCTTTACTTTTTCTTTCTTGTCTAGTTAAAATATGGCCCTGGTATTTTCTCATTAGCTCTTTGAACTGCACCATCTTCTGGGATAGAAATAAGAGAAGTATTTTTCCCTCTGAACTCAGGAACCTCTGGGCAAGTGAGGGTGATTTGACTCAGCATTGGAGCAATGTGACTTCCAGAATGGGGGAACTGAGCCATACAAATTTGCTGGTAGGCATTAGGAAGCAGTAGTCCTTAGTAGTGGTCTGTCTAAAAGAGAAACTCTTCCTAAGCACCACAAAGAAGCCAGGACCCTGGTGCCAGCCTCCAGGAGAGCCAGCTGGAGGCTCTGCTCCTCGCTCTCCCACTACCCTGAAAAGAGGATCCTGGGACCCTATAGCCAGTCGATGTCCTCAGGGCAGAGTTGGGAGGGAGGTGGTTGAAGATGTGGTCTCTGGGGATGTCTCCTTTTCTGTCCAGGGCCTGGGAAAGGGGCCTGGACTCGCCCTGCCTAGAGCACTGGCAGATGTTCTCGGGCTCTTGGCCGAGTGTCCTACTCTGGGGTAATCTTTTTTCTCTTTAGAGCTGTGAGGTCAGAGATTAAGGTTGGAGTGCTGGGGTGGGAGAAAACATTGCTGAACCACTTTGATTCTCTGCAAAACTTTGAGATTTCATAGTCCAGGAAAAGGCTACCAGCCTGACTCCTGGCGTCCTACACCGGGGCTTGGGGTACTTTGCCCAGTGATGGACTCACTCTGTGGATCAGCTGGCTACTGAAGGACACTAGTACCTCTAGGTCAAGAGGTTTCTAACTTTTTTCTGTGCCATAGACCCCTTTGGTGGTCTGGTGAACCTAGGGACCCCTTTTCAGATTTTTTCCCAACATCGTATTATGAAGAATTGAATTTTGCAATTGTGAACACCTGTCTACCCACCATCTAGTTTCTTCCATTAACATTTTACACTAGGCTCATCTTATCACATATTTTCCCATCTATCCATCCATCAGCTTGTTTTCAAATACAATAAAAGTTTACAAATAACCAATTATATTGAAATACAATAATCAGAATATTTAAAAATCCTTATGGAGATGTATGTGCTTCTTTATTAAGGAGTTAAGGCAGCAGGTCCAATAACTACCCGTCTTTCAAAGTAGGGATGAACTTAAAATGTATTTTGAGATATCTGCAATAACTGTAACGTGGGAAGACAGCTGTGATTTCTATCGGTGCCAAGATATAGATATTGCTAATACTGCTACGGTTTGTTGCCTATGTTCATAATTAAAGGAAATGTTAAATTTCAGTTAAAGAGCAGGAAAAATATGTAACACATTTTCATCCAACTTCACAGCACTCCTGCGTTATATATTCTGGTCCATTTAAGAAAAGCAGTGTCCTACCCCGGGCTTTGTACTTTTGCAGCTAATCTCAATGGTCACTCTGTTTTATGGAGGAAGAAACAACCCCACAGGTCCAGTATATAGCAGAGCTGCTGGAACAGCAGCAGATTTTTGGATCCCCAAATCAAATGATCTTTCCCATAAAAGCTTCCTGACAGACTTGGCAAGGCTGAGGTGAAAGCCCTGGGTAGAGAGGTGGTTTTCAGGGCACTATAGTTACAGGTGGAGTTCAGCATCTCAGGTTCCTTGGCCTTGTCCACTGAGGGCTCTTTATGCGCTAGTCCAGCTTGGGCCTGAAAATCCGCTTTCTTGGCAAGCACTCCAGGTGATTTTCATGCAAGAGTCACCCCCTGGAAGATACTAGTTGTGAGATCAGGGTCTGTCCATCCGATTATACTTTGTCAATGGATAGGCCTTAGCACAGACTTGGAGTCTTGATGACGAGGAAGTTGCTTCAGGAGACAAATTTAACTTAATGCTCTGGCAGAATTATCTCTGAACTCTTCTATGAATATGCACACAAAAATAAAGGCTTAGTCACTCTGTCCTCAGACACTTCAAATATGCAGACTAAAGGCCAGAGGCAGGGTGATCAGGAATCAATCCATCCTCCCTTTCTTCCTTCTTTCATTTCTGTCCCCCTCCCCTTCTCTTACTCCAAAGGCTCGATGACCACCAGCTTCATAAAGGCCCTGTGGTACAAAGAGTGGTAAAGGCCTTTCCGGCACTCAAAGTCCTATATGACAGATATGTACCCAATGGTAACTCCCTAAATTGTACAGATCCTGTCCTTGGGAATTTGGAGAACTCGAGGGATTCCGGAAGTCTTCGTGAAGGAGGCAGACCCCTGGAAGCCATGGAGGACTGAAGGGAGACCGGCCATAGGCAAAGGCATGGAGGTTGGAAAATGAAGGATGTGGTAAAGCCTGCGAGCCAATTCAGCTGAAGCAGAGTGCGCATAATGGGGCACGTGAGGCTGGAAAGCAGGTGGGGACAGTGATGGCGATAAAAAATAACCTAAGGAAGAATTGTGTATAAGGAGCTGTGGGAAGCCACAACTATCCACAGCGTATTTTTTATGCGAGGACTTCCTCCGCATTCTCATTTCACTGCTACTGTAGTTTTGTGAATCTGAGAGTGGAGAGGAGTGGAGGGGTTGGATGTGAGGCATTTCACAGAGACCGCGGGAGAAAGCAGTATAGGGAGCAGGGGAAAGAACAAGACAAGCTTGCTCGAAGACGGACGGTGTTAGAGCTCTTGACTTGAGCTTGAATCTCTATCCTTTTTGGTGCTCAGTGGACCAACATTTGACTCTACTCTTTTAAGTATTTGATATCTTTGTAGTTTTTCCCCAGGTTGCATTTTGAGAACTAAGTGATGAATAAAAACCCATCAGTTAAGATGGGTCACAGGAGCCACCGATGGACTCAGAAATGCTTCCCACAGAGAGGATCTTCCTTTTCCTGTTGACTGTATTGAAATGACATTAATAATGCATCTGCTACTTCTTAAATGGACCAATAATGTTTATTAATGGAATGTGTTTATCATAGCAGGACTGTCAGAGCAAAAGAAAAATTAAAGGATAAATTGTTTTGTGGGGCCTTTTGTGAAACCCTTTCCACACCATGCCTTCCCACTCTCGTCCCTTCTGTGCCATCCGGGATACTTAGGACTCTGAAGGAAGGCCAGGTCTGCAGATGGTCCTCAGGCCTTCCTTCTGTTGCTGTGACCCCCTTTGTGCCCCAGCACAGACTCAGATCTCCTCCCTCTAGGTCTTGCATGAACCCTCCTCTCCTTGGGCGCGGGAAGTAGAAACACATTCACTATGTGTAAGTAATATCTGAACCTCCAAGACCCATATTATTTTACGAAATTTGTGGGGTTTTTAATTTCTATTTGTCTTCTTTTAATTTTTTGGAGAACATTTTTTGGGTTTGTTAGCCTTCTCAGGCTAAAGGAAAAGCTTTAGTACTGGGGGAAACCCTGACCAGGGCTGGAGAGAAAAGGAGGAAACCAAGTGTCTTTGGAGGCCACGGGGTGACCAAGTGATACCTCCAAGCCTCTGTTGGAAGCACAGTGATGCTATTGGCCACTCTCATGCAGCCAGCCCATGGTTGCCCTCCTAGAAGCTCCCTCTCATCTCCTACAGAATGGGAGTTTTTCTTGATTATAATTCTCCTGCCTCTAAGCCTCCCTCTATTGCACCACACTTCCTCCCTTATAATCTCTATAATTCATCGGAGAAGGAAGAGAGAATGGTATGGGGAAAAGGTTGGCATCAGAGTCAGGAGGGCCTGCTTTCCACCGAGTAGAGAGTCTAACACATTTCTCTGGGGGGACATGTGGAGGCTCTGTCTGTTTCAATTTCAACACTTGAGAATCAACCATGTTGTTTTTTGTTTTTTTAAGATTTACTTATTTATCCTAGAGAGAGAGCGCGCACAAGCAGGGGTAGGAACGTAGGGAGAGGGACAGAATCCTCAAGCGGACTCCCTGCTGAGCGCAGAGCCTGACGCAGGGCTCAATCCCAGGGCCCGGAGATCATGACCTGAGCAAAATTAAGTCAGATGCTCATCCAGCTGAGCCGCCCAGGCACCCTGAGGGTCCACCATATTTTTAACTAGAGATTGTCCCAGGACCCAGAGCAGACCAAGATGGTCACAGGACAATAGGCTTAAAATGTTGGCAGGTCTTAGGAGTAAGTGAGATGACATAAAAGGAAAAAAGGCCCATTAGAAATTCATTTTATAATTCCCCATCACTTTATTGCTGGTGCCTTAGGTCATTCAGCCAGGCAAAGTCTTGTGAACCAGATGAGAACGGATGAATTCACTCACTGCCAATCCTTCCTTCAGGTGGACAGCAGTCATTGTAATGAAGCATCATGTAGACTTCTCTGAGAGAGCAGAGGGAAGGGATGTGGTGGTGAGGCAAGGAGGGCTTTTGACTACTCTGAAGACGGGCCATTCAACCCTGACCCCGACCCAAGAAGTGAAGTTTCAAGACACTCAGTTCTTGGCATGCCAGGGTCCTCTCTGCCCCAGCAGCGGTGGGAGCTCCCACAGATGGTGCCCATTCTCTTGACTGACCCCTCGCTCCGATGTGGCACCACGAGAGAGTTTGTTGCCCTTTGAGGAGCCCTACACGACTGGGCCTCGGCAGTGGCCTCCCTCCACAGTGGCAGGGCCACTGTGTGAGCTACACGCTAACTGTCATCCAGAGAAGCCACAGGTTCTAAAGGACTGAGCCCTGAGGGGATGGCTGGGAGACCTAGGACTAACTTTAGCTTCTCGGGTGACCTAGGACCTTCTTCCATCAAATGTGTGATGGGATTGAGAGTTACCTCGGCTGGGATCACAGAGTGAGTCCCGTGAGTTGATGTGGAAACTGTAAAGCACTGTGCTCATGGCGACAGTGGACATGATTGCTTGGGCTGGGGAGCCAGAACACCCGGATTCAAATTCTGGCTCAGATGCTTACTAGAAACACATCTAGCCTCTTAGGGAAACATAAGGATAATGATTGTGCCAACCACGTATGTGTTAGGGCTGTGATGATTAAATTGGCCCAGACACGTACTGCATTTAGAAGAAGGCTGAGCAAGGGCTGCACACTGAGACATCCTCGCTGTGAAGATACTGGAGCAGGGTGCTTGGGGGCTCTTAAGACTGTGGAGATGGGGTTAGGTAGAAACTGTCACTCAAAAGCAATAGGCACTTTTCTTTTAAGTGGAGAATACATCTGAGTTTTGGAAACATCACTTAGAATTTTATGATAATGGAAATGTAAAAAGCATAGGGCCCTTCTCCCACTTCAGGTATATTGAGTGTTGAGCTGAACTTGGGGTGGTGGCTGGCCTCCCATGTGGAGGTAGATTGCAGATACTTGGGTTCGCAGCTTTCCAGAAGCATTTTTCACAGCGTTTTGACCATGACCTCAGGAAGAAATACATTCCACATCATATGCACACACTCATACTGCAAACAACAGTTTCATGAAACTATGCCTACTCTTACTTCCTTAATAAGCATACTGATATTTCTCTCTCTCTCTCTTTTTGGAGGGGGGAGATATGCTCTTTGTAACCAGTAAGTAGATATCGTGACCCACTAATGGGTCTGGACCTAATAGTCTAAGAAGCTGCGCTATGGGGGAACCCACAGGAGGGGTCTGGCCTGACCCCAAGTGTGACCCTTTCCCCTCCAGTCCTCCCTCATGTGGTCCCTAAAGCTTTACAACAGTTCTGTCAGAAACTGCAGCCTGGTCTTGGCTGAGTCATGCGGGCTTCAGGAAGGGCTGCCCACGCTGGTGGGCGAATAAGAGCAGAGCCCCTTCTCTACAGCCAAAGTGGCAGTTAGGGTGAGCCCCACGCAGAGGACAGGGGCCCTTGCATCTCGGCCTTAGCAGCAGCACACAATACGCACTCAGTAAAGGACCGAGCAAGCAAGAACAGGGGAGAGGGCCCTGGACTGGGGCTAGTTGTAGGCTCTGCCCTATGACCTGAGAAATGAAGGCCTGGGTCTCTGGGGATCTCTCAGCAGAACAAACAGGCCAGGCCACAAAGCCTGGAACTCACTTTGGGGAGTGGAGAGACCCAATGTGGCACCATTCTAGACGCAGCGCATGCAAGGGTAAGTGGCCCTTTGGGGGCGGTGTTTTTCAGCCTCAAGCTCTTCTTCAGGCCAGATCTTGAGACCTTGAAAGGCTGCTTTCCTCGTGGGCTCAGGTTGATGGAATCTTCACAGGTGTGTTGTCACTCCATTGAGGCTGCCTCTCCCCCGAGTATTGGAGAGCCATGTGAGAGGAGGGCTGAGGAAGAGACTGGTAGGAGAGTGAGGAAGGGAGGTCTGGTGATAATTCCCAACCTTCCCCCCAGGATATCAGCTTCTAAAGTCCCCAGTCATGACTGGGACAGGGTGGCAGCTCCAAATCTCCCTGTTTAAAAAATCAGGGCTGAGTTTGTTCACTCACTTGACAAGTATGCATTGAGCTAATAAATGGCAGATACAGCAGTGGGCATCGGACACAGAGATGTCCAAAGGCAAGGTCCCCATGCTCCCGGAGCTTATGGTCTTAGTGGGGGACACAGTCAATAAGTAAACAAGATCCTATCCAACAACGACAAGTGTTTTCAGGGAATAAGAAGGGGTAGTGGGATAGAAAGTGACTGGGGCGGGGGCCACTTTTGGGGGTGTAGTAATAAAAATACAGCTTTTGGGGGCGCCTGGGTGGCTCAGTCGTTAAGCGTCTGCCTTCGGCTCAGGGCGTGATCCCGGAGTTCTGGGATCGAGCCCCATGTCAGGCTCTTCCTCTGGGAGCCTGCTTCTTCCTCTCTCCTCTCCCACTCCCCCTGCTTGTGTTCCCTCTCTTGCTGGCTGTCTCTGTCAAATAAATAAATAAAATCTTTTTTAAAAAAATACAGCTTTTGAGGAAATGGCATTTGAATTTGATGAAAAGATGCACAGATCTGTGCTTCCCAAATGACAGTTTGAGAGCAAAATACAGATCTCCAGACCCCATCCTAGACTTATGGAATAAAAATATCAGGGGCAGGGCACAGGGATTTGCATTTTTCTTCCAGATGACTCCCATGTGCACTAAAACTGGGCACCTACTGCCCGGTAGTTATACTTTTAGAAAGAGTCACCTTGGTGAACTTTTGGGACGCTTCCAACCCCTGGAGCCTGTGGTTCAGGGAAGGGAACTTCTAGGTGTGTGGAGGCCAGGGTCGAGAGGGGAGCAGGACTGCTTCTGGTCAGATGGCGGGGTGCAGAAACACGCGTGGCCTGCCTCTCTGTGGCCGACCCGAGTTCCACAACTGATCTCAGAGATGCCCTCCTTCATCCTAGGGCCCACTCCCTCTCAATTTCACCTGTTGTGAGGAGGGGCGCGGTTTTAGCACCCTGGATTAGGCCATCTTTTGCTCTGGGAACATTTCAGACAGTCGGTTTGAACTCTCTCCAGGCATACTTTGTGATTCTGCCTGCATCTCCACACCCCCAGCCCATCTGTCTGTCCTCCGTATGGTACATCTTCTGCTGCGGGCGCTGGGGCCCGCTTGGCAGCTGACTCCCTGGGAGCGGCTGGTTTTCAGCGACTTCATCACAGACGACACAGGAGCCCTGGATCAGGCAAGTCTCCAGTCTCTCAGCCTGTGTAGTGAGAATCAGGGACCCCCAGAGCAGGAAAAATCAAATCCGGGGTGCTTGCCTACAGATGCATTTCCTGTGCTGCTGGTCCCGCCTCCCCTGGCCTCAGTTTCCCCATTTATTCAATCTATTCAATCCCCACCCCAGGATTGCTTTGGGAGTAGAAAAAGTGGGGTTGCTTGAAAAGCGGCCGTTCTACTCTCATCTCCTCGCCCCCGCTCCTCCCGCGCCCGGTTTCTGATTTCCGGCCGGGGGGCCTCCAGGGCGGCCCTGCGCCTCAGCAGTGCCCTCGTAGGCGTGTCATCGTCAGGGGAGGAGGAAGAGGGGGAGGCGGCGGCAAGGTCGCAGCTGAGTCCGGCGCCGCCACGCTCCATGCCTGTGCCCCGGCCCCCAGCGCCGCTTCCTCGGCCTCGCCAGCAGCCGCCCGCGCCTCCGCGCGCTCCCCGCGCCCCCCGCCCTGCGCGCCCGCCCGGCGACCCTGCGCGTTGGGGCCGCGCCCCCGGGAGCCGCAGCGCCCAGCTGCGGGAGGCCGGCGGGGAGCAGGGGGCGAGAGGCTCCCATGCGGCACCCGAGTGGCCGCGCGGGCCGCAGGCGCAGGTGAGACCGCGCCATGGGGCAGGCGGGCTGCAAGGGGCTGTCCCAGTCGCTGTTCGACTACAAGACCGAGAAGTATGTCATCGCCAAGAACAAGAAGGTGGGCCTGCTCTACCGGCTGCTGCAGGTCTCCATCCTGACCTACCTGGTGGTGTGAGTTCTCCCGGCGCTCTCGGGGAGTGGGGGAGGCTCCGGGCCGCAGGGAACTGGATGTGCGTTCCGGGGCTTGGGAAGGGGCTCTTGGGTGTAAGGGTGGCAGGTGAAGAGGGAGCCCTCTGTTTCCCCACCGGCTCTGGAGGTGATGAGATGCGGGCAGGGACTTCAGCATTCCGCATTTATGAGGCTGTCCGTGGGCTGCTCATTCCTTCAGGCCTGAGCTCCGGCTGTTAGGGCCATGGGGGGGGGCGGGGCAAAGATGCAGGGGGCTGGAGCCTCCCTGGTCCGCAGGCCCGGGCACCCAGTGGGTTATTTATAATCACCGAGCTCATGTGCCAAGCTCCTGGCTGGGGCAGCTCCTCAGCCTGGCATGTCCCAGCGCTCCCTTCTGTCAACTCACCCCACCCCTGGCTGGCCTCTCTGGTGTCCAGCTAGAGGTCCTGCCCAGAGGCCCTTAACCCGGCACCCAGCTGGACCGTCAGCCTCTCCTCTTCCCCCTCCCACCATCAGGGGAGGGAGCAGCTCCTTGGAGTTGCTCAGCCAAGCACCGGCCAGAGCCCTCACCCCAAGAAGGGAGGGAACAGGTGGAAGGAGGAAATGACACCAGATGAGTAGGAGGCTGATGTGTGCCTTTTACTGCCTCCGTGAATGCCTGCCATTGAGTCCCTCCTATTTCCTGGCTGGGGGAGGTGCAGATGCTTCTCCTGAGAGGGCCACCCTGACCTCGCTAGGAGGCCAAGTGCCCATGGAGCTTCATCTCTAAGGCACCTGAATGCCTCCGCCTGGGGGCCTTTGTGCATGCCTTCCTCAGCCGGGTGTGCCTTTACTCCTCTACTTGGTTAAAGCCCACTTGTCCTTCAGACCCAGGTTCTTGAAAAACTCCTCTGGTATATTCCATAGGGATCGTTTGCTTGTCTGGCTCCCGTCCAGTTTGGGGACACCATGAAGGCAGGCAGGGCCTGGCATCACCTAACTGCTTAGGAAGTAGGTGTGAAATGAATGAATGAATGCGTGTTGCTCCTTGGGCATTTGCTGAATGTTTCTGTCCAGCCTGGGCCCAGTGTGTCCCTGGTATAATGGCTGGTGGGCTCATTGTCACAGGCCTCTCAGGTTTCCTTGAGGACAGGAGAGTCTAGGGCCTAGGATGTAGCAGTCTGCCCCAGGGATGAAGAGGGTGGGTCCATCCTGGTTGGCACCTGTCATATGAAGACTCCTTACCAGCACACTGGGAGGTGCAGGGCACCCCTGCCACTCCTGCATGACCTCAGGCAGGCAGCTTCCTGCCCTCTCCTGGCCTCTGTTTTCTCAGCTTTCCCAGGGGGTTAACCTGGATGATTTCTAACCTTAACAGTAAACATCAACAATAGGCTGGTTAGAGCCCATTTTGAGCTCTTCCGTGGCCCCGCACTCACTGTGCTAAGCAATTTACATGTGCCATCTCATTAAAAAAAATTTTTTTAAATATTTCGACAAAATTTGAGACTTACAGAAAAGTTATAGGAGTAATACAAACTTTTCAAAACATCCTTCACCTGGATTCCCCAGATGTTAACATTTTATTACATTTGTGTTGTCCTTTCCCCTTTCTTTCTCCACATACACATGATGTGTATGCATATATGCAATTTTTTTCTGTTAAAGAGGAAGTTGCAGGGGCGCCTGGGTGGCTCAGCCAGCTGAGCATCTGGCTCTTGATTCCGGCTCAGGTCATGGTCTCCGGGTGTGAGATCTGGCCTGACGTTGGGCTCCCGGGTCAGCGGGGGTCTGCTTCTGCCCCCACTTGTACTCTCTCTCAAATAAATAAATAAATAAATAAATAAATAAATAAATAAATAAATAAACAGCTCTTTTTTTTAAAAGAAGTAAGTTGCAAACATTATGCCCTTTTACTACTAAAGACTTCAGTGCATATTTCTTAAAACCAAGGAATTCTTTCATTTAACCAAGTACAGCTATGAAAATCAGGTAACTAACATTGAAACAATATTATTTTCTAACCTATGGACCTCTTGTGAATTGCTCTAATAATTACCTTTAATAGCAAAAAAAAAAAAAGAAAAATCTGAACTCCTGCCTTGCATTCATTCATTCAGTCTTCTTAGTTTCCTTTAATCTTTAATTGTACCTGAGACTGTCTTTGTATTTCACGACACTGATGTGTTTTGGAAAGTACAGGATTTTTATTTTATTACAACTTTTTAATTGAAGTAAAATTCGCCTAGTATGTAATTCACCATTTCAACTATTTAAAATTATACAGTTCAGCGGTTTTTATACATTCAAAATGTCGTACAACTATCACCACTATCTTATTTCAGAACATTTCCAATCATCCCCAAAAGAAACCCATATCTATTAGCAGTCAGTAGGAATCCTCCCCTACCCCCATCCCTTGGCGACCACTAATGTACTTTTTGTCTCTATAGATTTACCTCTTCTGGACAGTTCGTATAAATCAAATCATATGACATGTGGTCTTTTTTTGGTCTGGCTTCTTCTCATAATGTTTTCAAGGTTTATCCATGTTATGGCATGAATCGGTACTTGATTCCGTTTATAGCTGAATAATACCCACATGTTGTTTATCCATTCATCTGTTGTCAGGCATTTGGACTGTTTCTACTTTTTGGCTGTCACGAATAAGATTGCTAAGAACATTCACGTACACGTTTTTGTGTGGGTATATGTTTTTAGCTCTCTTGGGTATATATTTTGGCAGGAAGTTGCTGGGTCAGCTACAGCAGCTGCACTATTTTACATTCCTATCAGTGAGTCCCAATTTCTCCGCATCCTCACCAACACTTCTTGTTTTCCTTTTTTGTGTGTTTTTGTTTTTTAATTGCAGCCATCTTCAGTGTGAAGTAATATCGCATTGTGGTTCTGATCCTCATTTCCGTGCTGACTCACGATGTTGAGCATCTTTTCATGGGCTTATTGGCTGGCCGTCTGTATGTCTTCTTTGGAGAAATGTCGACTCAAATCCTTGGGTTTTTTTAAATTGGGTTATTTGTCTTTTTCATTGTTGAGTTGTAGGAGTTCTTTATATATTCTGGGTACTAGACCCTGACCATATGATTTGCAGATATTTTTGTCCATTCTGTGTGTTATCTTTTCACTTTCTTGATAGTGTCCTTTGATGCACAAAAATTTTTAATTTTGATGAAGTTCCGCTTATCTATTTTTTTTTTATTGCATGTGTTTTGGGTGTCAAAGAATGTAGGATTTGTACTGTCATTTTGTAGAAGCCCCTTAGTTTGGATTTGTCTGAGGTCTCTCGGTGAATAGTTTCAAGCTATGTGCCATCTCCTTTAACTGTCCTCACACCCCTGGAAGGAGGCACTGCTACCACTGTGTTAACTCCCGGAGTTCATTGCTTTTCCTGAGGTCACATCACCGGTGCATGGGTGAGCAGGTTTTGGCCCAGCCTTGGCCATCTTCGGGGCCTCAGGCCCTGGAAGCAGCTGTCTCCCTGTTCTGGGATTGCTTGTCACCTCTGCTGCTTGCAGAACCATGTTTTAGGCAGCAGTTGAGTTATGACCCAGGAGCTGGTGGAAAAGGTGAAGCCCCTGGGGAAAATTCCCTGAGGACAGCAATGAGGCTGATGCCCACCTGTCGCCCCTTTCCCTGCAGTTGGGTGTTCCTGGTGAAGAAGGGTTACCAAGACACGGACACCTCCCTGCAGAGCAGCATTGTCACCAAGGTCAAGGGTGTGACCTTCACCAACACATCTGAGCTCGGGGAGCGGCTTTGGGATGTTGCCGACTACGTCATCCCACCCCAGGTCTGAGTCCCACATAGGACTGGGGCTTGGGCTAGCAGGCCTGGCTCGGGGAGGGTCACATAGGAAGCTGCTCAAGTAACTAGGGACTCCCTTGGCCCAGGACAGCTGCCAGGGTTTGCAGGTGGAGACCCTGCCCATATCCCGACCACACCGACCCCCTGCCCTCCTTGACTGTGCCTATGGGACCACGCCCTTCCCAATAAACCCTGAGCCTGTAGAAACCAAATGGGGCTCCAAGAACGTTCAGGTCAGTGTGAGTCAGAGTGACCTGGCACAGAGAACCCCTTCCTTGTATTAGCCACTGGCTGCCCTTGAGAATGGCTCCCTGGCTGGGTCACAATGGGCCTGGGCCAGGGCCTTGGCCACCCTGTCTGGGCCTCTTCTCCCAGATCTGGGCTGGGATCCCAGGGACTGAGGTCAGAATAGGAATTTGTGGAGAGGGCGGTTTGGGATTGTGGGCCTGAAAGGGACTTACCTAAGGATGTCTACTCAGAGACTTCAAAGTCAGTGGGGACATAGGTAGGATCCACTGATTTTGTGGCCCCGTTGTCCTCAACACCCATGCGGAGACGCAACCCCTGCCAGGAAGCCCTGGGAAGGAGGGTCCCCAAGAGGGCAGGAGGATGTCCCTCAACTCCTCTCTGGCTCCTCAGGGAGAGAACGTCTTCTTCGTGGTCACCAACTTGATCGTGACCCCCAACCAGCGGCAGGACACCTGTGCTGAGGTTTGATGTGCTGCAGAAAGTGGGGGAGGGGGTGGAAGAGCGTCCAGCAGTGGTTGGGGGTCTGCCCCTCTCCTGAAGCAGGGGTTTCTACCCCGTCCAAGTGCCCCAGGGGATGTGTGTACCACAGCATGTCCCTGCATTGTTTGGGGGGGAGGCAGGTTCTCAAAGGGTGTGTGGCCCCCCAGGGGAGGAACCCCTGTCCTAATTCCTGGGGCGGGACCTGGTTCTGAACTGGGGCACCTGAGGGCAATTCTTCCACCCCGGTGCCCTTTCTTTCTGGCAGAGTGAAAGCATTCCGGATGCCTGGTGCTACACAGACAGGGACTGTCCTCCTGGGGAGCCTGTTGTAGCTGGAAACGGTGAGGCCTGGAATGGCCAGGGCTGGGAGCAAAGTGGGGGACGGAGCCGGGAGACTTCTAGCATTGTCTCTGTTCCAATCCCGCAGGAGTGAAGACTGGCCGCTGCCTCCGGGTGGGGAGCATGCAGAGGGGCACCTGTGAGATCTTCGCCTGGTGCCCAGTGGAGACAAAGTCCAGGCCAGCGTGAGTGGCTCTGGCCTCAGGACCCTGAGAGCTACCTGGGCAGTGAGTGGGTTGCAGCCCGATGGTGGAGACATGTTTACTCTGAGATCCTCTTTCTGAGGACACCCTGCAAAGCCCTAGGACCACTGCAAATTAATGGTCCTTGACAAAGGCTCCAGGGGATCCAGGGAGCAGGCAGGCCTCAGACCTGCCACAGGCCTGGGGGATATACAGAGGGAGCTGGGGCAGGGCCTCCTGGACAGGCTGTCCTGGCTTCGTTTTCAGGAAGCCACTCCTGGGCAAGGCTGAAGACTTCACCGTTTACATAAAGAACTTCATTCGTTTCCCCAAGTTCAACTTCTCCAAGTACGTGGGACTCGGTTACTGGGGATCCAGGGCCTGCGTCCTGCCTCCTTGTCCCTGTGCATGGGCCTGTGTGCGTGGTGTGTGACATCCGTGTGTGAGTGAACCACTGGGTGATGCCGGAGCACTGCTTCCCCTTGCTCTGGGAGTGGGGTTCGGTCCTTGAATGCAATAGGTTGTTGGGGGGTGCTGAGGGGGAGGAGTCAGCACTTGGGTCGAGGCTAAAGTCAGGGACTTAGCCTGGGCCAGGTAGAGGCGCAGCGATTCCTGGGTCAGGCTGTCTCCGGCATGGGAATGGCCAGTCTCAGCTTCATTTCATTGTCTGTTCATGGCCTCCATGCAGGACCAATGTGCTGGACACCAAAGACCGAGCTTTCCTGAAGTCCTGTCAGTTTGGCCCCAAGAACCCCTACTGCCCCATCTTCCGACTGGGGTCTGTGGTCAGCTGGACGGGGAGCAACTTCCAGGAGATAGCCCTGCAGGTGGGTGGTGTGCACTCAGGGAGCCGTGCCTGGGGGCCTGGGGGCCTAAGAGCTCTGGGTCTGGGCTCTATCACGAAGAGGGTGGTGAACAGGGGGACCCATGGGGTGGGATGGGCAAAGTCCCCTGCCCCAAGGACTCACTGTCTTCAGAATTAGCTATGACGCACCGCCTGTCAGAACTCAGGCACTCAGTGGGAGACATGCTGTGCACCTGCTGTTTGGTTCTCAGTCTTTGGGGCATCTGCTGAAATTGAGCCAGAAGGAGCCCCGTTGGCACATCCCGGCTCTTGTGTGAGGTGCCCCTTCCATTGTAGGTGCTCGCTCATAGAAGCATGAAACGGGGGTTCTGGGATTGGGCGCTCTTGGTGACGTGGTTTTCTCAGCCACTCCAAAGGGGGGGTTAGGACCCTGGAACTTCCACCTTCTTCCTGGAAGGATGCTCCAGGGGGGCTGACCCTTGGCCTGAGTACTTTCCCCGTCTTGTCCAGCTCCCTGTGAGGACCTGGTCTGTGCCTTCCGTCCACCTCCACAAAG
Source organism: Ursus americanus (assembly GCF_024610735.1). Taxonomy (NCBI): domain Eukaryota; kingdom Metazoa; phylum Chordata; class Mammalia; order Carnivora; family Ursidae; genus Ursus; species Ursus americanus. Next base: position 45,331,161 of record NC_142149.1, on the reverse strand, counting down.
TCCTGTGCACTGATTCTTGTCTCTTCATCAGGGTGGTGTGATAGGAATTCAGATTGAATGGGATTGTGATCTTGATAAAGCTCCTTCTGAATGCAACCCTCACTATTCCTTTAGCCGTCTGGACAACAAATTTTCAGAAAACTCAATTTCCTCTGGGTACAATTTCAGGTAACTGGGGCTAGACTTACTGTCCTGTTACCCTGTCCACATTTTGTCCTCTTCTGGGTGCCAGCACTCTGACACCCCTTACTGGGGGTGGATATTAGAGTGGGAGGTATAAGGAGAAAGAGCTGAGGAGAGGTGAGGGATGACAGGTGGGAGCATCGCTGGGAGTGGAGAGAAGTTTCTGTCACCCTGTGGGCTCACCAGGAAGCTGAGGCTTGGCTTCTTAGCCGGGCCACCTCCCTCAGTGCTTTGGTGGCCCTGGGTTGGTCCAGCATATAATGGGAAAGCCCTTGCCTTAGGGAATATCTGTAAGGATTTCAAAGATCTGGATGAATCTTTACTGTGTGTTAGCAAGTGGGTCTATAACCTCCCCCAGGGTCTTGGGGGGTGCTTATAAATCTCCAAAGCAGCCACGTAGGTGTTGCCAAGCAGGGAAGGTCTCCCCTAGGTTTGCCAAATATTACCGAGATGGAGCTGGAGTGGAGTTCCGCACCCTGATGAAAGCCTATGGGATCCGCTTTGATGTGATGGTGAATGGCAAGGTGTGTGCGGCGTATCTGGCATCCTGAGGCTGGGCAGGGCCGGCGGGGGCATGTTGGGTCCCTAGGAAGCCGACTGGCCACCCGTCCGTGTTCACCTGCTGTGTGTGTCTGCACCACAGGCAGGGAAGTTCAGCATCATCCCCACGATCATCAACATCGGCTCCGGGGTGGCGCTCATGGGTGCTGTGAGTACTCCCCCCTTCACCTTTCCCCTCTGAGCACTGGGGGGGTAGGGGGGAACTGCTCGGGAGGTGCTGTCCTGATGCTTCCAAGAGAACAAGAGCAGGCGAGGTCGGTGGGATGCAGGTCAGGCTTTCTGGGACCTGCCAGCAGCCCCCCGGTGGCAGCGACTGCCTAAGTGTCCATGTCCGGAGCCAGAGAGACATGTGCCTGGAGCTCTGCAGCTGGGGATGGGGCTGGGCTTCCCTGGGATCCTAGGTCAGTCCCTGAACTTCCGAAGCCTCATCTCTACTGCTGCTAAAAGGAGGCAGGACCCAGCTATATACAGCATTGCTCGGCTGTGGCTCTGCTGACATTTTGGGCCAGATAATTCTTTCTCGTAGGGCCTCTGCGCACACCGTAGGATCTTTAACACATCGCACTAGATACCTGTCTCGCTAAACCCTTCTTCCCCAGTTGCGACAACCAAAAATGACTCCAGAAATTGCCTGTCGCCTTGGGGAACAAAATCGCCGCCAGTTTAAAGTCACAGGGCTGAAAGCTGCGCAGCAGGGAAGTTGGGCTGTAGCCCTTCCTCGGGTCTGTCCCTTCAGCTGGGCCCAGAGGGGCTCACAGGAGAGGAAGGAGTTGCTGGAGGGTAGGCAAAGGTTGCCTCCGAATCTCTTGTCATGCCCCCTCGTTCTTCTGGAAGTTTTTTTTAAAGACGTGGGAGCTGTCAGTGAGTGGCTCGTGCCCATCCCAGGGAGCTCCTTTTTAAGGTTTCTGGCAGCCTCGTCCTCTCTGCCCTCTCTGCCCTGTGGGAGGCTTCTGGCAGGACCTAGGGTGGACTTTTTACTGAGACCAGGGGAACTGTGTAACAGTATCAGTGAGTAACAGGATGCAACGAGGCCATTCTCCTGAGAGGTGGTAGATGGAAGTGAGTCCCCAGTGATTCCTCTTTCCTGCAAACAACCGTTGTTAGGGAGCCCTGCACGTTTGCTTCTGTGACTTTCTAGAGCGGGACCACTGTCAGTCATTACTTCCTTATGCTGTGGGTAAGTCAGAACACAAGGGCGTGGGCCCATACCTGTGAAATAAAGGTAATGGGAAAAGTGGTGTAGATGCTGGGTTAGGGGGAGGGCTGTTCTCTGTGGAACAAGGAAGTGATGAATAACATTTTGGGCATCTCGGTGGGGAGGGGGAAGAGTCGTGCAGTACCCAGAGTCAGAGGCCGGGGTTCAGCTATGAGCCGGTGCCACAGCCCCCAACCCCCTCACCCCCTCCTCAGCGCTGCAGGACACATCCCCTCCCCTCGGGGCTGCGGGTGGAGTGGCCCTCTGGTGGAGGAGACGGGCATTTGCAGCATGCGCTCTGGTCTGAGGCTCCTGTGAACGGAGCGGGTGGGGGCAGGGGGGTCCATCTGGTTAGCTCTGTCCTCATCCATCTTTCCTTGATCACCCCTGTCAGCCTTGTTCTTCAGATCCCCTCCAACCCACCTCTTAACAGTGACTAGCGAAGGGGCCAACCTAAATTTCTAAAATGCCACAGTTCTGACTGTGTCCTGCCCCTGTTCAAGGCCCTTCAGTGTCTTTGCCTAAGGGATTAGGACCAAGGCTTCAAAGGCATTGTGAAAAAAATCTACCAGCTGATCCCATCCCACCTCTCCAGAAGTGTGTCTCCCTTTGCGACACAGGCCCTGTGGAATTTCCTTTGCTACCTGTGCCATGCCCTTCCTGGGCTTGCTTGTGTTTGGTTTTGTTTTGTTTTTTCTTTTTCTTTTTTTTCTTTTCTCTTTTCCTCTCCTCTCCTCCCTTCCCCTCTGCTCTTCTTCTCTTCTCTTTTCTTTCTTCTTCTTCTTCTTCTTCTTCTTCTTCTTCTTCTTCTTCTTCTTCTTCTTCTTTTTTTTTTTTTTGCCTTGTATAAACTCCATTCAACCCTCAAGACAGCCCAGATATCCGTCCCCAGGTTGAGTAAAGTCCTGTCTTCTCTCTGCTTCCTTGCTCCTGTCCTCATCATAGGATATGTCACTGTCATAATTTACATGCTCGTCGCCTGCACCAGAGGGACAGTCCCCACAGGGTCTCATTGTCTTAATCTTCCTGCATCCCAGTGAAGCTCCTGGCACATGGTGAGTGCTCAGCAGACATTCACCGAAGACATGATTGAAGGGGGTCAGGGTAGTGCAGGGGGTGCTTGGCCTGATAGAGCAGATGGGCCCCAGGCTAACTTTGGCTCTACCGTGGACTAGCTTGGTGGCCTTTGACAAAGGTGCCTCTTGCTGAGCGCAGTTTCCTCCTCCGTTAGTTGGGGACAATGATGCCCCTTAAGGGTTAGTGCAAGATCAGACAGGATGTACTATGTGTCAAGTAGCAGGGTGGTCTGGAAGTCTAGGGTTCTGAGTCAGGAACCCCAACCCTTTTGCTGCAGGGGGCTTTCTTCTGTGACCTGGTACTCATCTACTTCATCAAGAAGAGCCACTTTTACCGGGACAAGAAGTACGAGGAAGTGAGGTCAGTGACGCTTCCTCCGCCTTTGTGGGGCCCCCTTGATCAGCCTCCCCCCCCACCCCGCCCCTGGCCTAGAAACTTTACCCTGGTTGGATGGTGGTGCTTGGGGTGTGGAGGGAGGCAGGGCTGAAGCACTGGGAGCTCCCCTGGAAGGGCCGCAGAAGGTGGACTGTTTTGAGAACACGCTTTACAGAACCGGCTGCTGCCAGAAGAGCTGGCAGCACAAAAGGCCTGCCTAGGCCACTGGCAGGAGACTTAGCTTCCAGGCCTGACTCTGCCACTGCCTGCCATGTGACTTCGGACAAGTCCCAGGCTTCCTTGGGCCTCAGTTTCTCTCTCTGCGAGCCCTCTAGCACTTACACTTTAGGATTCTTGGATATGGTAGTCCTTGTGGACTGGGGTTGAGGGAAGCTGGAGTGGTAAGGGAAGAAAAAGACGGATTCCTTGTTTTTTACTGTGGGGGGTCTATTTCCAGGCTCTTCTGGGCCCTGAGCTTGGTGCTGTGCGATGTGTGTATTCACAGCAGCAGAGCACTGTGGAAGTGGGAAATCCTGATGCTTGTGGGCAGATAGGAAGGGGAAGGGGGGCTCTGGCCCAGCTATTCTGGAGGAGCTGGGACCAGAAGGGGGAATGCAGATGGTGGGCTCCAGATGGGCACCTGGGCACTCCCTGTACCCCACCCCAATGCCTCATTCCCCGGATTGAACCAGGCCTGAGTCAGGCTGAGCCCTTAGCCCTGACCCTGATGGAGCCCTCATCGCACCCCCCGCCCCACCGTGAGCTGCTGGAGGAAGAGGGGTGCTCCCCCCGCCGCCCGCTGGCCTTTGCAGGCCGGGGTTAACTGGGTCCTGTCCTGCCCAGAATCCTACGGGTCCTCCCTGGGCTTGCGGAGTCCTCGCAGCAGGGCGGGACCCCAGAGGCAGAGGACGCCGAGCAGCCTGAGGCGCGTCACGGAGGTGGCAGCCAGAAGGGAAATGGCTGCACGAGCCAGCAGCTCCTTGAGCCCGCCAGGTGAGGGCTGCAGGGAGAGGACCTGAGAATGAGCCTTGCAGAGACAGCTTAGCCCTCTCCTTTGCTCCCTGCTCCAGGGTGACCTGGCTACCAGGCAGGATGTCCAGGACCCTGGAGAGCCCATCCACGCTGGACTTTGTGGGGAGGGGGTGCTGTAGCCCCTCCATTTTGTCTGTTACTTCCCCCATGCCCCTAAGTCACCACGAAGCAGCCTGCTTGCTATGCTACCCCAGCATTAAGACAACAGCAGTTCTACCGTTCACTGAGGCTTACTCTGCCTGGCACGTCTCCGAGCTCTTTGTATGTATGAACTTGTTTCAGCAATGTAATGAAGTGGACACTAATAGTCCCGATCCGACTGATGAGGAGATGGAGGCAAGAAAGATGAAATAACTTGCTCAAGTCACACAGCTAATAAATGGCAGAGCTGGGATTTGAACGCAAGCTGTATGTCCCTAGATTCCAGTTCTTCTGCATTACGGTTTTCTGCCTTATCAGGCGCCCCCTTCCCCCGTTCCTCAGATGCCTTCCTTGCCTGTTGCTGTGGGAGGCTCTGGGTGCCCTCCGGGTGCCACCATCGTGGCTGCTGCTCGTTGCTGGTACAGCTCCGGAGACCGCAGCCCGAGCGTGCGCACGTGTCTGGGCTGTGGCCAGGGGCTCCGCCTCCCTGCCCTCTCTGTGAATGCTGTCTCCGCCGTGCTGCCCCGGGAGAGGCTGCTGTGGGGGGCTCTGCCTTTAGGGCGGCCGTCCCTGGTCACAGGGTTCCCAGTTGTCCTCTGTGTGCCCCCCCCCACAGGTCTGGCCACCTGGGCAACGGAGAGGTGAGTGTGGAGCCCCTACAGAACCTGCGGACCGTGGAGGCGTAGCCAGCGGTGCTGGCGGAGAGCAGACTGGATGAAGATGTTGGGGCCGAACCGCCTGCAGCTCTGGACTGAAAATGGTCTTTGTGTCTGCATGGGACAGGGGCTTCCAGGCACGGCCATCTCTTGGCACTTCCGGACCCTGCTACGGAGCTTTTTGTTGCGTGTGTTGCGTGTGGCTGGGGTAAGGGAGCCTCCTAGTGGCCTGAGTGGCTCAGATCTACAAGAGGAGGCCTTGGAGAGGCATGTGGGGGAAGGCCCAGGCTTGGGTGGTACTAGAGTGTTTTCATTTTTCTGAGAACCTAGTTCATTCATTCATTCATTCATTCACACGATGCACATTATTTGCTATTCCCTCTGCCCTATCCAAGAGATGCTTAAATGAGACGCTGACCTGGCCCTCAGGGAGGCGAGCCCATGTGTCATTCCCTCCAGAGCCAATAGACATCACAGTCAGCCTCAGCCACCCAGGCCTTCCTCCAGCCTCTAGCTGAGACTTTCACAAATCCTCGTCGAGAATGGTGGCTCCTCAGAGAAAGACTTCGGCCAACATCCAAGGGGACATTTGGCCGTGCCCTCAGGGATAAAACTTAAAGGTGGCCAAAGAGGCAACCAGGAAAGGACTGGACATGTAAGAAGGCAGCTGACCCTTGAGGGGAGAGGCAGCCTCTGAGGGCTTCCAGCCAAGGTGGGGAAGGGGAGGCAGGGAGGCCTCTGCTCCAGTCTTCCCGCCCAGTCTCAGAAAGCTTTGGGCATAGTGTCTCCCAAATGGGAGATCATCTGCCTGTGTCATTTGTCTCTTGCAGTTCTGTGCGGCTGCGTGTCCCTACGTGGCTTCCCTCACTTTCTCCTCAAAGGCTGGGTCTGAAGAGCTCCCACTTGGCAGGTGGAAGCTGTTGTTAATAGGGAGGCCCTCGGCCCTCACCCCTGCCTCTCCTTCCCACCCTACTCCATCCACCCCCATGCTGCAGAACCCTGCTGCTTCCCCCCCCCCCAGTGGCTGTACAGCCCCACTACTTCAAGTGTGGCCCACGGACCAGTGGCATCCCCGGGGGGGCTTGTTGGAAATGGCAGTCGCTGGCCCCTCCCTTGTCCTACATCAGAACCTGTGTTTCAGCGGGATTCCTAGGGGATTCGTGTGAGCATTACTGTTTGAGAGCACTGGGTAGAGATAGACACTGCCTGGTTCCAAGGGAGGAGAAGGCCAGCTTTGACAGGTGGTGCCAATTTCTAGGTCAGACTGACACACATTGCACTTTCAGAGTAAGAGGATTCCACCCCGCTCCCACCCCGAGGAAAGTGGCAAGCTCAATGTATTTAAGTTAAAATATTTTGACTAGGTATACGATTCAAAAACTAAAAGGTACAAAAGACTACAGACAGTGAAAAACTTCCCTCCCATCCCTGTTCCCCAAGGCAGCCTGTGTTACCCATTCCAAGAGGCTCTCCTGTTTTGCTGAGCATCTCCCTGGTTACTTGTGCCCTCACTCAGGAAATGAACTTTTCCTGATACCTGCGACATCAGACCGAGTCTCCTCTGTCAGAAAGGGACACGGTGGAGGTCACTTAAGTACCGGGCTGGGGAGTCGGCTAGCTCAATTCTCCCTCTCCCAGCGTCTAGAGTCCCTCTGTAAGCCCAACCTAGAACTCATCACTTGCTGTTGTTGATCGCTCAGTAGCAAAGGCCTGCGGTGCTGTTTGCACAGCTACCCGGACACTAGAGAGCACCCTCTTTGGATGTGCTCCCTCGGGGCCTCCCTCAAGTCAGAAGCGTTTGGTTCTCCTCTGCACACAGAGGAGGGGGGACGCATCCTGCCACCGGGGCCTTTGGAGAGGTCAGAGGGACTTGCAAGAAGCTGTGCCACGGGGGCAAAGAAGCATGGTCCCCCAAACAGGAAGCTTGCTCCTTGTAGGGCAAGCAGCTCTCTCATTCTGGGTTGGTAACCTGTCAACAAGCCCACTTGCTCTCTGAATAGAAAGTGAAAAATCTGGGTGATCCACTGTGGTGTTCGCTTCCTCACTAAGGCACATCCTAGCGCTTGATAATCTAGTGTGTTACTTTTATGTTTGGGAGGAAGTAAAAAGGGGAGGCGTCATGGCTGCTAGGAGTTAGTCTGGTTTCTTTGAACCTGTTTTTAGAATTGCTTTGCAGCAGCCACATCATAACTGAGGGGAAAGTTGTACTATTTGTCTTACACTGGGATGAAAATAGCTCCCTATAGTATTCATTCAATCCATAATGTCAGGTGTTGGACTAAATCTGGTGACACAGTTGTGAGAAACACAAAAACCGTCCCTGCCCAAGTGCTTACAGTCTAGGAGGAGGTGAACCTTAATCAATGGTCACGCCTCTGATCTCAAACTGAATTTTCAGTAAGGGATAGCCAGAGGTTTCCCCAAGGAAGTGACATATAAGCTAAAATCTGAAAGCACTCTAACTAGGTGATGGGGAACCACACGTGTAAAATAAACACCTTGACATGAGAAGGAGTAACTGAGGAACTGGATGGAGACAGTGTGACTGAATCTGGTTTTATGAGGCTTTCTTTCGATCAACTGACTTTAATTTTAAGGGTTGCCCCATTAAAGTACACTGTCACAGAGGACTTAGCTTCCAGTCCAGCCACACTTTCCAGGTGGCCTCCCCTACACATCATGGGTCCCGTGCTCAGAAAAGCCCCCAGTGACCCCATTCCAGCTTCTGGATAGTGTTGCACACTGACAGTTTCCTTGCTTTGGCACAGCACCCCCCTTTTTTTTGCATAATCTCGGTGCATGAGTGGGAGGCTCATTAATCTTATAGAAACTGGCTTTCAGTTGGGCAGTGAAGTGAGAACCTGAGCCCCGCTTGGGAAAGCCCATTTCCTTCAGGGCACCAGTTGCCTCACCAGGAAGATGAGCATACCAGCCTCTCCAGAGCTCCTTTCCATGCTGACATTACAGGATCACCTGAACCATCTATGGCTACATTCAGGCCCTGGCCTAAAACCATCAACCTGGTATTTTCCTAATGATTAATTCCATGCCTTGGGAGTGCCATGATGCTGGCCAACAGGATTTGTAAACTGGGTGCTACTATCAAGGGGACCAGCCATTAAAGAGCCAAGTGTCCTCTACTCCTGACGCAGGGGTCACCAGGACTGACCAGTCATGGCTGCCTCTTTGCTCCCACCACCCCCCAGTTCTTCCTTTCTCAGTGCTATAAAGGGGGGTCATGACTTCCCCCAGGTATCTGAGCACCCCAGCTAAGGACTACATTGCCCTGCAGAGTCCCTAAGTCACCCCACTTGGAATGGTATCTTGCATGTTTGAAAAGGGGCTCCACGTGATTGCTATCCATCCTCCTCCACCCAAGTGATGCAGCTTTCCTCAGAGCATACTCTCCAGTGGACCCTAGAGTACTGTCTCTTCAAAAGGCACACCATTCTTCAGGCTGTTTGTTTTCCCTTAGGCCGGTGCACACAATTAAAGGAGGAAAGATGGCAACCATTGTCTGGGACCTGCCCTATAAATGTATTCTGATATTTTTATTTGGTTATAAAACAATAAAAGGTTTTAACTTTAATGTATCCTGTTTTTTCCCCCCTCCATATCTTCTTGGTCACCCTGTGTTTTAGAGGAAAATGTAAGGAGAAAGTGAGACCAAAAGAGGCAGACACAGAAACAATCAGTGAGCAACAGATTATGTTCCCTATTGTCTTACAAAGAAATTCAAATGGAAGTAAGGAAACTCTTATGAACAAACATTAAAAGGCTAGGAAGGCACCATAAAACTGGTACTTTTTCATTCAATGACTGTAATCTGATAAAACTCTGGAAAGCATTTGGAATCAAGTCATCTTGTTTTAGGAGTTTATTAAGTTGCCTCAAAATGATATAAAGATATTCTCTGCAGTACTTTTTGTAACAGTGAACATTTCAAACAACCTGCCTAGTGATAGAGAAATGGTTAAGTAAATTAGCTCACTTATTCTGCACCACCAACCCCCCTTCCCCTAATCCAGTAGGACTGCCTCTTTATTCCGTATCAGGAATGAACTTCCCCTTTCCATGCAGAGAAAAGCCCTGAGAGGACAAGGAGGTTGAGAAGGGTGAGTATGCAAACCATGCCTGTGAGCCTCTTCAGTGGTGATCTGAGAAAGGGTTCGGAGGTCACTCGGTGAGGGAGGCAAGGCTGTGGCCTCCCTTGTTTCCTCCCTTCGTATGCAAGCATGTGGTCCAGAACCCCAAAGGATTCGGGCCTGGGTTCCAGATCCATCTCTGTTACTGGCCATGGGCCATATACTGTCTGTAAAAGGGGACTTGGATTCAAGCTCAGATCCTCTTCTGATTTGAAACTGATTCTTTTGAAAAAACCCAAATGTGATCACATCACTTCTGGCTAAAACTTCCAAAGGCTTTCCCCAATTGCTCTGTGGATCAAGGAGGCCAAAATTTCCACTGTAGCCTTCCATGATCTGGTCCAAGTACTAGTCCTGGTCTCTTCTCTAACTCTCCAGATACAGGCCAAATTCCTTCCTGCCCAGTGGTCCTCACACACGTGCTTTCTTGAAAGTAGCCCCTTCTTCATACTTGTTATTGTTACTCAACTTTGAGGCCTCAAATGTAATTTCCTCAAAGAATACATTTTTTTTTTTTTTAAGATTTATTTATTTTGAAAGACAGAGCTTGAGGACATGTGCTAGGGAGGGGGGCAGAGAGAGGGAGAGAAGCAGATTCCCTGCTGAACTCCTATCCTGAGGCAGGGCTCCAACCCGCATCCCTGAGATCATGACCTGAGCTGAAATCAAGTCAGACACGTAACCAACTGAGCCACTCATGTGCCCCTCAAAGACTTTACTGATCCCCACTCACCAAGCTGGGCTCAGTTTCGGGCTCTTATGTTCTCTCTTCACAGCTTATCATAATTAAAATATTTGTGAAATTAGGTAATACTGGTCTTCCCAGTCAGACTACAAATTCCACGAGCAACATGTTCACTACTGTAACTCTAACGCAATGTGTATTTCTCAAATGTATGTACTTTTTTCAAAGATACCCCCCTGACAAGAAGGGGTCACGGATTAACACACAGAAGCATTACAGTACAGTCTAAACAAGCCCAAAATTTAGCTTAAATGCCTTCTATTTAATCTCCATAAGACATATTCTAGGAAAGAACTTGAATGTATTTAAAATGGAAATGAAATTCATACCCGAAAGCAGTGGTTACTGAGAGGGACGGCTGGGATTTGAAAAGGTACACTCAGCCAGTACAGCAAGGGCGATTAAAAGACCTGTATTTCAAACCTGGCTCTCTTTCTAGCTGTGCCTCTTATGGCAGAGGTATATTTAACCTGAGCCTCAGATTCATCAATGAGTGTAAATAATATCTACCCCATAAGGATACTGCTAGAATTAAAGGAGATAATGGGTGTAAAAGGTACAAGGCACAATGCTTGGCATGTAAGAACCTCTTAATATTAACTGTTACTAGTTTTTAGGATGTTAACAGTAAATTCTCTTTACTTGGGCCCTCTCTGGATGGCCTATGTGCAAATGCAAGGAAATCACAGAAGGCTAAGACCCAGCCCCAGCTCTCCAGGAGTCAAAACGGCGTTTTGCACCCATGGCAGACATGGGGTATGAGTTAAGGTAGGAAAATACTCCACGAAGTGTCTCACGCTTCATTTAATCTGAAGAATATTACAGGCTCTTCGTCTTCAGATATAAATTATAACATTACAGAACAAGCAGCGAATTCAACAATTTAAAAACTAAGTTTACACGGTGTTAATTTCTGGCGACAGTCCTCCCAATCTGTTTTTTTAAAAAAGTCATCCCTGCCCCCATTCAGTAGACGTGCACCATGCCATAGAGGAACGTCCAGAACAGGACGTAGGTGAAGAGGCCTCCGATGAGACCTCCTGTAAAAAGGGGTCTTCGTGACTTAAAGTATTTGTTCCACCTCCTTCCCGCTTTGAGAATTAAGAGCAGGGAGAGCAGGATGGAGGCAAGCAGGTAGAAGATGAAGCCGTAAAGGCCGGTGAGGCCGAGGATGCCGGCCGTGGCTCCCGACAGTGCTGACACTGAGGTCCGGCAGTAATCCAGGACGGCGGCGTTGCCTCGCACCGCTGCCTCGCTGATGAACGGCGGCCCTTCCCGCTTGGCCACCACAGCGGCCATCGCACTCGCCGGGGCTCAGCCTCTGTTTTGTCGCGGAGCTGCGGAGGAAACCAAGTTATAAGTGGCCCCGGGAGCCTGGCGAGTTACGTTCACGCCGCCCCTCCCCCCGGGACTTCCAAGACCTCGCACCATTCCTGGATCTCGGACCTTCAAAAGACGCAGAGAAGGCTGAGGGCTCGGGCCGGTCCACCCAGGCTCACCCAGTTACCTGCAACACGGCGGCAGACACAGACACTTCACGTTCCTTCAGACGGCCAGCGGCACGGAACCCACCACCGCCATCTTGCGCGGGAGGGTGCTGGGAGGGCCCACGCTGCGCATGCGCCAAAACCTCGCTCCCGCCCCCTGACGCGTGCGCCGCGGGCGCCCTCCCCTTGCGCTTTACTACGCTCCCTCCCCTCCCGGCCTTTCTACGCACGCACCGGGACTTCCGAAAGCCGAACAGAGCTGCGACCGGTGACTGGCTGGGGCTTTGTTAACTATTCATGAAGGGGCGGCCCGAGTCGGGGTGCCTTTGTTAACCAGGGAGGGCGCGGCTGCTGGGATTTTCGCTGCGGGCTTCACTGAGCTGCGCCTCGTTTCCAGATTGGGGTCGAGATGTCCTACATCCCGGGCCAGCCGGTCACCGCCGTGGTGGTGAGTGCGCTCGCGGGCTCCTCTTGGTCTTGGCTTGCTCCCACTTTGCAGATAGGAAGACTGACACCCCAAACAGGTTGACGAAGCGTTGAACCCAGGGCTGTTGCAAACCGGCGGCCAGGGCTCCGGTCCCGGCTCTGTCCCAGCGGGACCGCGGTCTTCCCCAGCCAGGTAACAGAGATGGCTGGGACCCAGGCGCCCCCGGAACACCCTGAATCGCGACCAGACCCCGCGCACGACCGCCGCCTCGTTGGACTCCATCCAGCTGGCAGGGGCGGGAAGGACTGAGGAGAAGGTCCCCAGCTGTTTGTGTATCGGGAGAGCGCCCCCTTCCAGGGCCCGAGTCCCCAGCTGGGCAGCTGTGGGGGGCTGGCGCCAGCCCCGACGTCCGTGACTCGCAGCCTCTGGAATGAGGAAGTGTTTCCTCCCCTGCAGGAGACGCCGCCGCCGCCCAGAGGGAGATTTGTGGGGTGGAGGTGGCCGGGGCCTTAATAGCAGTCCCTTATCCCTCCCGTCCAGCCTTGCTTGCTCGGACCTAGCGCCGCCCGCTCCAGAGTGAAGGCGCACGCAGCTGGCTCGCTCCTGCTCCAAACTTTTACTGGCTCCCCAGCCCTTGGGGCAAAGTCCACGTTTCCCGTTCCCCGCCTGGCACTTGGGGGCCTGAAGAGGCCAGACCCTTTGGGGCTAGCGCAGGCCCCTGGCTCGCCCTCATGGGCTTATCTGGGGAACCAAATGCTGTTAGAATAGGCAAAGGGAAGAAGAGAGACTGGGACGTTAGACGCCAGTGCCAAAGCTGAATGGGGCCTGGAGGCAAACTCCGAGGCAGAGGTGGGGAAACTGAGTTCCAGAGAGAGGTCTGTTCACATCCAGCCCTAAAGGAAGCCCTCAGGAAGAACCCAGATCTCTGAGAAGAAATGCCTGCTGGGCGGGCATTGGGTCAGATGGAAGGCCCAGACCTGAGGCCACGGGACTGGCGGCAGTATCTCAGATGGGTGTGCAGGGGAGTCAGGCGCTGACAGGGTGTGAAGCCACTGAGTAAAGTGGCATGTGAGGTTGGGCTTAGAGAACCAGCTCTGGCCTGAGCTAGTAAGAAATATTTCTGGACCTGCGGACAGCTGTCCTACGCTTCACCTTGACTGCACCAACCTTGCTTTTCTAGATCCCTAGCTGCTTCAAAGAGAAAACCAGGTTTGCTTCTTAGATGGGGGGAAAAAAAAGGGGGGGGTGTGTAGGGACGGCACAAGAAAAGGGCAGTAACCTGCCTGATCTCATCTAGTAAGTCAGTGACAGGGCCTTGTCTTCCAGCCCAAGGGTGTCCCTTCTGATCTTGAGGGTCAGAGGTATGCAAAGGTGTGTGTTGGAAGAGGTGGAACAGGCCTGGAGGAGTTCACACTTTGGGGCACAAGGACTTAGGTCTAGTGGGCTTCAGGGGTCACACTTCCTGCTTCCCCTCTCTTCTGTCCTGGCAGGACCTTGGGCCTTCCTCAGAACTGTTAAGACCGTGCCCTCCCAATTCTTGTTAACACTAGGAACGTGTCTGAATGTGATGGGTGGGGCCTGGCCTCTCCGTCTTGTTTTGGATTGGGGATGAGGTAGGGGAGGCTTCCTCTCTAGTCTCTGCCTTATCCCATGTAGTTAATATTTTGGGAATGTTAAAACCATTTTGGCTTCTCCTCTGAACTCTGGCTCCATAGGTCCGTTTGCCTTCTGGACACTTGCCTGGGTGGCTCCTGGCACTCCAAAATGCTTCTCCTTCAGTGTTCCCAGCTGAGAGATTTTTGTGTTCAGCCAGGCCACTTGGCTGAGTGCTTCCCTTGACTCCTCTCCACCACAAGCAGTCCTCAAGTCTGTTGATCTCACTTTCCAAGTAGTCATGTTACCTGGCCTCCACATCCCACCACTGGAAGATATCCATTCCCCTCCTGACTGCCCAAGTGGTCATTCTAGCATCAAACCTGACCATGACCAACCTTATTCCTGAACTCCTGACAGCTCTAGTGGGCCCAGAATCAAAGTCAGGTGTCCAAACTCCTGTCATTCCTTTCAAGGCCTGGTTTGAAGCTCTTCAGGTCCAGATCAAGTCACTTTGGTTTTTTTCCTTCTTCCTGTTAAAACTCCACTTTTGGGGTGGGGTGATCTGGTCTAGCCCCTACGCTGTGGTGATTGGAGGGTGCCTGCTGAGGGCTTTGAAAGGAGCCTAGCGGTTTGGGGACCACAGTCCCAGAGTATGGTGGGAGAGCTCGGGAACCCTCTTCTGCCTCGTACACTGCACAAGAGCACGGTCTGGGGCTTATGGAGAAACCCCCTCCCTCAGGGCCAGCCTCTTGGGCCCGCATTCCACATTCTTTCTGACCTGGCCCCAGCCTCACCTCACCTCACCTCCCAGTTCCAGTCCTATAGTGTACACTTATCTCATGGACATGTATCCATAGCACCTTTAAGCCTCTGCTCCTGTCCCTTGGCCAGGACAGCCCTTCCTCTCCTTTCTGTGCAAGTTTGAACTTCTCTGCTTTTCTGGAGCATCTCTAGTCTGGCCCTTGACAGGGTTGGCTCAGCAATGAGCTGCCTCAGCAAGGTACCTGCATTTTTTTTTTTTTTTCAGAGCCAGACCCCTTCTGCCCTGTGTGGTCCCTCCCCTGGGACACAGGCCCCCCATCTATAGCAGCCACAGCATCCTGGCTCTTGGACCAGGAGGGACTTAGAGTACATGTTGACTAAGGCTGGTGCCTGAGACTAACAGCAAGGGGACAGAAGCTAGGACAGAAAGTTGCGTAGGTGGGTTGTTGTGGCTGAGTTCTGAGTCTCAATCTCCCCACCCCACCCCCCCAGTCTCCCAGGGTAGTGACCAGCTGGAATCCTGCAGAGGGCCCTGGGCTCCACCCCTTGGCATGGCTCTGAGCTGGCCCAGCAGCCTGAGGCTGCTGCTGGACACAGACCAGATTCATTGTCCACACACCCACCTGCCCCCAACTCATTTTTTCCTTTGCCAGCAAAGAGTTGAAATTCACAAGCTGCGTCAAGGTGAGAACTTAATACTGGGCTTCAGCATTGGAGGTGGAATTGACCAGGATCCCTCCCAGAATCCGTTCTCAGAAGATAAGACAGACAAGGTGAGGGGGACCAGGGTCCTGGGACCTTTCCACTGGGGACAAAGGCCTGAGATGGTGGGTCTCTGCTTCCAGGGCCTTCATGGAAGGAGCAGAACTCTGTCTTCCAAACAGTCCTTAAGAAGGTTTAAGAAATGATAAGTAGGGATGAGGGTGAGGAGTAGACCTCCCAGGCCTAGGAAGACTCACTCAGACAGAGCCCAGGAGGAACAGGAAGAGGCCAGCAGCTGGGCCAGAGCGTGGTGGGGCAGCCCTGTCTTGGCACAGCTTGTACTGGGGGCAGACTTGGTGCAGTCAGCTGGATGGCTGGTAGTTTGCCATGCTGAGCTTTGCTCTCTGCATAAGGGGCCAGTCCAGTGACACTGGGGCTTGACCTGAGCTGTCTCTTTCCAGGGCATTTATGTCACACGAGTATCTGAAGGAGGCCCTGCTGAAATTGCCGGGCTGCAGATTGGAGACAAGATTATGCAGGTAACACATGTCCCAAAGGAGGAAAACAAGGCTTGGGCCACAGGGTCTGAAGCACTTGGGTCAGGGGCTGCCCTTGCCTCCTGGGGCACCTGGCACATTCACTGAAGCTGAAACTGGAGCATATGCTGGTCTTGCTCCCAGAGGGAGCTGACTCTCCTCTGTGTGCCTTAACTTGTGGTACTTGGCATCCCCTAGCCCAGAGACATCAGCTTGGGAGCCTGCTTGGGTGACCCAGGACCCCAAAGCCCATCCTGCTTCCAGATCCCGGAGGGCAGAGAACTGAGGTAGGCTGTATTTTCTCCTTGGGCCAGGTGAATGGCTGGGACATGACCATGGTCACGCACGACCAAGCCCGGAAGCGGCTCACCAAGCGCTCGGAGGAGGTGGTGCGCCTGCTGGTGACACGGCAGTCGCTGCAGAAGGCGGTGCAGCAGTCCATGCTGTCCTAGCAGCCCGCCGTGGTCCCTGACTCGTGCCTGCCTGCCTACAGGGACACCACTCCCACGCTCTGTCTGCCCCTCGTCCTGGCTTCTGCTGAGTGCTGGGCCCCAGCTCAGAAGGGCCAGAGCTGGTCCCAGAGGCCTGTCCCTGGGACCTGACCCAGCCTTCCTTCCCCACCTCCCATCACTGGCTCAAGACTCTGGGACCAGCTCTCATCTTCAGACACTGAGAACTGTTGGTCTGTAGTGACCACAGGCTTGGCCCCCAGACCTTGCTGCATGGCCTTAGCAGTGCCCAGATGGGCAGGAGGCCCCCCACTTTTTCAGAGCCACCACAAAGCTGGGAAATGCCGGTTGGGGCCAGCCTTTCCCACAGAGCCCTGGCTGCAGGGCTTGGCCTTGCGCTGTGTCTCAGCTCTGCAGTGACTGTACCCCATGTTTTTTTCCTGCCTTCCCCGGCAGGGGCTTGACACACTGCCAGAGGCACTACAGAGGTTGGCCCGAATGGAAGCCAGGCAGGCTCACAGTTCACCCCATTGCCACCCACCCCCCCCAACTCCTCTGAGGGGCGCTGGCCTCCTCAGGGTTTACCTGCTTACAAGATTTAGATGAAGTCTGAGGCTGACATTTCAGGGCAGTTCTCAGGATTGCCATTTCCTTCTATGGGTTTAACTTTATATTTTTTTAATCACAACTTTGATACGCAAGCATTTTTACCTTACTATTTGGAGATGCCAATTCTACTTTTGAATTTAGCTTACTAATTCACATCTGGGAACAACAGCGTTACTTTGGTTCCTGTGGAAATGAGGTAGTATGAAATTGCCCCATACCTGACATCTTGGGCCCAAATAAACAATGCTGGAATTCACAAGGGTTTTTTGCTGAGGCACGGGGTAGGGGTCTGGGGGTGGATGGTGGCTAGAGCTTTGGTTGTAGGGCTGACTAGCCTGATCCCCAACCACTTCTGAGACGAAGCCCAGCTGTTGCCGGCCTGCCTGTTGCTGTTTGGCCAGGGCCACATCTGTGGGAACATCTGGGAGTACATTCACTGGAAGTGGGGCAGGGACCTCTTAACTTCCCCCGTGTAACTTAGCGTGTGCTCCACCCGGGAGAGGACTCCTGGACACTAAGAGGTTCATCGGAAAAACACCTACCCCTAAGACTCTTAAGAGCATACAGTTTATCACAGACAGGAGTGCAACTCCACGTTTGCAGGGGCTGTGATCTGATGAGATGGGGGTAAGCTGGATCACTGGGGCCTCTGCCTGGCCTAGCACTGGCCGCACTACCAGCTCTGGGAATTACTGTCATTCGTGGATCCACCTACAACTGCCAAATCCAGTTTTTCAAATGTTCAAGTCTGAAATCTCCGATTTCTGCAGTGTGGCACCCAATAACATAAGGAGTGGCCCAAATAAACAGGTCTGTGGGCTTGGTCAGGCTGCAATCTCTGCTTTAGGGAAACAAGATCCTAAATTCTTTGATATTTGGATAGAGGAATAATCTGAAAGATAAGACATCTGCCCCCCCGCCCCCCCGCGAGAGTGTCCTTAACCCATCCAACCCACGCTCACAACCCCAGCTTGAGCAACATGCCCTGTGGAGACACGGTACCCATGTGACCTACCTGGCCCTGAGCAGGCAGGCATCTTGCACTACCCAGGAGGCTTCCCCTGATGAAGGGCCAGGTCAGCACGCAGCCACCTCGCCATCAGCATACTTTGCAACCCATGCGTTTCCTTACACGAAGTGAGTAGGGCTGTCTCACTAAGCCCTAAGGACTGGTTCTGAAGCCAGCACACCTGCCTCCCACATCTGGCAAATGCTCAGTGTGCAGAAAGGAAACAAATCAGGTTTTAATTAAGGATATAGGCACCTCACATTAATCTTGTAGTAAAAAATCTGAGAGTGAACTGACAAGGCACTCTGGGACCCTCCCCTCCTGCCACAGGAAGGACAGCTGCCTGGGAGAAGAGGGAAAGAGGTTTGGAATAAGGGTTGGGCCCATGAGGATTGTGTGAGGCGGTCTCAAGTCCTTAAGTGAGGCCCCTGAATAGCTAAAAAATGGGTGAGTCTCAGGTAGGTGTCCGGGGTAGGTGAAGGAAGGGGGCCAGCCCCTCACCATTTGGCAGGTCTTACTGGCCTCTAAGGCACGGATTGGTGTGTGTGTGTGCGTACGTATCCTATACTCGGACACAAGATAAGGAGCAGTTGAAGGGGCTTACATAGGGTCCCTGACTCTGGGAAAGCAGAGGTAGGCAGAAGGTGAAGAAATGAAGCCACTCACTTCCAAACATCCCTCCAAAAAATCCCAAAGGGGGTAGTGTGATAAAGATCCAGAGGGTTTGGGCATAAGCCTAGCTCAGAACCAAGCGGTTGGGTACCTCTAGGCTCCGAAATCCAGTTTCTTTACCAGACCCTAGCCTCGGCCACCTGTGATTACAGTTGTGGGTGTTGAATTATGTAGAACGAGCATCAGGAAGGTGAATGCTCAGCGCATGTGGCCTTCAGAGAAAGGACCCCCCCCCCAAGGCCTAACCCCAAAATCAATCCTGTCCCCTCTGCCACCAGCATCAGCACCTCTGAGTCCACTGGCCACACCACCTGGCTGCTTGGGTCTCTGGGAACACAGCAGTGACAGCAAAGCACCCTTGGTTCACAACTGCGGGGTCAGTCCTTCAAGCTGCTCCCAGAAACACTGGTTGCTTAGGTCAAGGCCTTCGGCTCCAAGCTCAGCACCCAATCCTGCCTGGGACGGCTGTCAGAACCCGTGTGTGCTGCTTGAAGCCTTAAAGAAAATAGAGACGGCGGCATCAAGATGCAGGAGGGCCAGAAGCCCAGCTGGCAAAGCCCGGGAGGGGCCATCAGTGGTGTGGTTTTCCATCTCAGAGCAGAGTCTGGTGTCTGTCTCAGAGGGAGGCTCCTCCCCAGCCCAGCCTGGAAGAGTCCTGGCTGGAGGCAGGCTGGTTTGTGTGTGAGGCGTTTGGCCCTGAGGAAGAGAGCTCTCCAACACTGTCAGCACACTGAGCCGCCCTGCGCTCCAGCCTCTGCCCCAGCCTTCCTGGCAGACACAGCACCAGGGCCATTTATGCTGGGTCCCTGGGTGCTAATTCAGTTGGTCATACCCTGGTTTCCTTCTGTATAAGCAGAAGTGCTGAACGAAGAAGACAATATCGAAGAAGACGGAGAAGACGCCGAGTCCAAACTTGGTTGGGTCTCCAAAGATCAGTGTCCACTGGTCTGTTAACAGCCACAGGGGACAGAATTTGGTTTTAAGTTGGCAGCTCCTGAAACAGCTGGAGCACGTGGGGCTGCGGGGAGGTGGGGAGGTGTCCTCAATGCCCAGGAAACCACATATCCTCCAGCTGCAAAGGCCCCTAGTGAGTCTCACCTTGGGTGCTGGGATTGGGTCGGATTCCCAGGCTAAAAGGGCTGGGGGTGGGGTGGAGAGGTATCCCAGGAAGCCGGGCCCCACCCTGTGCCTCCAGCCCACCAGACGGGCAGGCAGCCTGCTGGCTGACTCACCATTGTTGTAGGACTGAAGGAACATCTGGAGGAGGCTGAAGCTGCCCCCAGTGAAGTCCAGAAGCACGTTACCAATGCTCCAGCCCTCGGTGCTTTTGTAGTAAAAGTTCATGTAGGCCTGGGTCAGATAGAAGGACGGCAGTGAGGGGGCTGGGTGGCTGCCTCTTAGACCTTGTGACCGCCACTCCAAACAAGAGCAGCTCTAATTCCTCCCACTCATGTGCTTGGGCCTCAGCATCAAGGAACACGATGACCTTTGGGCTCTGTCAAGTCCCCGCCAGCAGGGGGAACAGTATGGGCGGGTCCCGGGGTCTCATGTGGGTGCACAGCAAACAGCTCTCCTCCTCTCATCCCTGCACCTCACAACTGCAAAGAAGGAGGAGGCGTTGCTTCTCCATCTTCTTTATCCTTCCCTGTTCTGGGACGAAACCCTTTTCTGGTTTTCTAGCAACTGATTTATCTTCTCACTTACAGTGAAGGAGAAACAGCCTGGACTTCATGTTGTGCTTATGAACATGGGCTGGAAGTCAACTGCCTGGTCTGGGATCCCAGCTCCAGCACTGGAGGGAGGTTATCTTGAGAGTGTTACTGAAGTTCTCCTAACCTAAGTTTTCCCCATCTGTAGAGTGGACTTGCCTCCCACCTCAGCTCTGGCTGTGCTCTAGAGACTCCATCTCAGGCTTCCTAGGTCTAGTGGGTGGGTCCACTTGGACATCCCCCCACTTTCTGTTGCCACTGCCCCACATCCTTCCTCCAACGGCAGAACCCTCCGGACTTCTCTGACTGGGGCAGCCTCCCTATTGCCAAAAGGAAGGGTAGGGCCTCTGTAGCGGTCTTCTCTCAGTAAGCCACCTGTCAAGTCCCGTTCTTTGTCCTCTCCCACCCTCTTTTCATGCTTGTGGCTGCCTCTCCAGTGTTGGGACAATGCCTAACATCTCCAGGTGGGGCTTCTGCCTCCTGGGTTGACCAGGCCCAGGCCTTCCCACACTCAGGGACTGTGGGCCTGCCCACTCTGAAGCTTTCTTCCCCCGCCGCCCAAGGCCTGACCCTACCTTTTTTATTTTTTAGAATACATTTGTTTCTGGCCCTACCTTTTTAGCTTCAACAGTGCTTCCTGCTGCCTCCCACACTCCTCTGCCTGTGCCTCTGTGCAGGCTGCCCCCAGCCTAGAATGCCCCCTCCTCTCTTGCCCACAAAATTAAGTCCTGCTCATCCTTAAGAGCCTGGATCTGTTTCCACACCCTGCAGGAGACGGGCCTCGACTCTGGCCAAAATGCTCTCCTTCCTGAGCTCATGAAATTCAAGGTTCCCTGCACTGGGGAAACTGAAAGGAGGCTCCTCCACGGGAAATGGGGCGACTTAGAGGTGGCCCTAGATTCAGGGCTGGAGCCTGCCACTGGCAGCTGTTTCACACCTCCCCCGTCCTGGGCCATTTGGGCTAAGGGGGAAGACGTGTGGGACCCTTAAGTCTCTGAATCTGAACAGGACGTAGTACTTGAGGGAGCATGCTGAGGGTCCCCAGGTGGACCCTGGATGGGACCCTCCGAGGAAAACATCTCTGGATGGGAGACAGGTCAGAGGTTGCAGTGCTGGGCTACCTCCTCTCACTTAATCTCTTCCAAGCATGCTGCTGCTGCTCGTTGAGATCAGCAGTTGTAGCAATGGGGGGCAAGGGTGGGGGCAGAACTGACGTCCTTAGGAAAGACTGGGATGGAGAGACAACGGAACTGTGCAACCTGACTCTCAGAGCGGAGCATGAGCTCAGCGAAGTCTCCACTGACCCTCAGGTGATTCCTGGCTCCAGGGAAGAGCAGCAGTGCTTATGGCCAGCTGTCTGCCTGGCCCTGCTCCGGCTGGGCTCATGCCTTCCACTGCAGCTTTCCATTCACATCTCCTCACCCCAGCCAGAAGCTGCCCCATGGGAGCGGGCCCTGGGCCCTGTATCTCATCCCTCTCACGCTAATGGCCACGTGAAGAGTAAGGAAGGCCCCGGAGGTACCTGTGGAAAATACTTGACCAGCGTCACCGCGAGCTTGATGTAGGAGAAGCAGAAGAGAAACCGCAGCCACGTGATTACCCCGACTGCAGCCAAAATCAGGGTGACGAGCACGAAGACCCATGAGAGCACCAGGAAGCTGATGGCAGGCCAGGACACACGCTGGTTGCCTCGCTGAGGATGACAGAGAAAAGGAAAGGGAGTAGGTGGTAGGGGTGGGGGGGGGGGCACAGACAGCCCAGTACTAATCACACCCTTGTCACTATCAGCATCTCTATTTCAGTCCTTCTTAGACTTTACGAGTCCGTTATCTTCTTGTTCCCACGTTGCAGAACTGGGTGCCTCTCGGAGGCCACCAGGAGTTGGGAATGCAGCCTGCAGCACACTGGAGGCTTGTGCCTCACTCCACGGTCCAGGTGGAGCCTGACCATCTCCGGAACCCATCTCTCACCCCCACCTTTCCCCAAAGCAGGCCTTCACAGCAAAGGGGAAGAAAACCTAGGAAGTTCGTGAAGGTAGGAGCCAAGCAGTCCTGCTGACCTTGCATGTGCAGAGGGAGCTCCCTGAGGGAAGCAGTGTATCCACAGGAAGTGAGACAAAACATACCTATTAGTGATCCCCTGAAAACTGGCCTAATGGTGCCTTCCCTGCTGAGACGCTCAGCAGCCCTCCAGCAATACAGCTGAGGCCTGTCTTCTCAGCTGGCACTGCAGACCCCTCAGGAGACTGCTCCCCTCACCAGGACCCCGAGCCCCAGCCACACCCATTTGCTCATAGTTCCTCTCACTGCCCCGGGACCTTCACAGTGCTGCCCTCCAGCTGGGGCTGCCCCACCCTGGCCTGCTTCCCCATCACCATGGCAACATCACTTATACTATGGACCACCACTCCGCGCCACTTCCTTCATGCCCTCCTTCCCCTCGCCTCCCTGGCTGTGTCAGGGCCTCCGTGAGCCACTCCTCCTGCTCAGCTCTCAACCTGCTGGGTCATCACTGCCTCTCTGTGTCCCTCACCCTAGACCTCGGGTTCATGGGTGTTCCCTGTACCCAGCACAGGGCTGGGTCTGTTATCTCAGCCTCAGTAGGTAGATGCTGAGTCTCTGTGTCTTCTGTAAAATGGGAGGTACGGCTGACAGGTGGTGATGGTGGGTGTCGGCCTAGGCAGCTTGATGTGGGGTGGGCACCAGCTCTCTCTCACCTCATAGAGGAAGCACTGCACCATGACAACCAGGGTGAGGGCAACTGCGTGCAGACTGAAGAAGACGTCATTACTGTCCACGGGGTTCACTCCATTGGGGTATTTGAAGAAAAACTGCTCCTGGTTGAGGGGTTGGGAGAAGCTTGGGGGTAAGGTGCAGCCAGGCTACCAAACAGCTTGGGCTGGGCTGCAGCGGGCAGGCAGTGCCATACCTTGATGTAGGGCACCCAGAGGAGACCAATGTTGAACACGCTGTAGGCCACAAAGCCTGTCAGGTTCAGGGCCACGAAATCAAAGCTTAGACCAATGACACTGTGGCATGGGAGCAATGAAGAGACAAAGTAGGGCAAAGGGTGAGACTGGGGGGAAGGGAGGGAACAGAGCTCCCAACACATGGGGAGGAGGGCCCAGCTCTCCCAAGAACAGTCTCTCCCAAGAACTCAGGTCCCTCTGCACACCCCAATCAAAGCTACCCTCTTGGGAACCAGTTTCCTTCCTCCCTCCCTCCCTTGTCTCCTGCCTCTTCAAGTCCTGGCCCCAGAGGGAAGTCTTGGAGGCCTCCTCCAGAGAGGAAGCATCTTCTTCCCTGGCTCCCTGTTCTGCATCCCGCTATGAGGCCCATTTGGCGGGGTGACTACAGGAGAGACACAACTCCAGGCCCACTTTCTCTTTAAAGTCAGGGTGGGGCGGCTTAACCTCCAAGGCTGAAGGACCCAGCTCGGGCATTGCAGCAAGACTTGACACTAATTCCTCCAGGGCTGGATGGACCAAGAACAGAGCAGATCTGGTGGACTCCCCCAACCCTGCCCATTCTCCACTTCCCTGAAAAGCCCCATTTTGTTGCTTTCACAGGGAGGAGCTGAACTGGGCCACAGACCAAATGCCCAGAGCTGCAAGTCCTGCCACAGGCTCTTGGAGCTTTCACACTGGACACTTTCTAGAAAGGGCAAGAAGAGAGAAGAGCAGAGGAGGAAAGTCTGAACCCATGCTGCCCACAGCCTCTCTGGAATGCCTCCCATCTTACTAGCCTCCAGTGACTTCGCATAAAGCTGGGCAGGTTACCTTTTCCGCCTCCAGTTGGTGACCACCTGAGGGTAGAAGGAGATGGACCAGGCCACAAAGTAAATCCAGCCAATCACCTGGTTTACGATGCTCACGACGTTGCTGTGGATGACCAAGAAGCGGATCCTCGGGCTAGAAAGAATTTGGGGACTGAGATGAGCTAAGGCTGGGCTTGAAGGAAAGATGCCTGCCTCCCATCTCATCATTTAAGGCCCATGTGGGCTGAGGTCAGCCTACCCGGTCTGGTTGGAATGATTTCCATGCAGATAAACAGTAACTTGTCCAACATTTTGAGAGATCACTTGAAAAGAGGAATCTGTCACTCCAGGAGGCACCACAACCTGTTAAAAAAACTGAATTTGATCTGGTGCTACAGTTATTAGGATCTCACCGAGTGTCCAGCTCCAGGTTACTCGCTAGGGACTGATGGGGCAGATCACACACGGTCCCTGCCTTTCAAGAGCTTACTAATAAGAGGGAGAAACGTTGGACCAACCACCCCCCCCTCCCCCATACCTGTGTCTCAGATGTTCTGAGCAGAACAACAGCCCTGTCCTCAGGCTCTCCCCTACCTCAACTACCAGAGAAGGTGGAATAGCTCTTCTCTTACTAACCATGTGATCTCAGGCAAGTTATTCAAGCTCTGACCTCAGATTGCTCACCTGTACAAGGGGATAACAGAAGTGTCTACCTTAAAAGGTTGCTATGAAAGGCATAATGTCCAGAAATACTGACTGCTATTACTTCTACTTCTGTTATAATGAAAGGCTCCTTAACACCCAAAACGATGTCTGCCCCATGCCCAGTGCGGCTGCCAAGTGACAAAAGAGAAGAGGTGCACACCACAGACACCTGTCAGGGAGAACATTCTTACCCTCCTTTCTGCCCAGTACTTATCAAAAGCTCTGCTCCAAGAAACAGTACTTGGAGGCCTGCCTGCAATATCTGATCTCCCAGTCACCTCCCGGCATTCTCAAATCTCCCAAGTGTGGCTGGGAGCAGAGTGATACCTTCCCTGAACCAACTGCCTCCCCCTCTTTGTTCCTTGGATATCGCTCTGGGCTCCAGACCTCCACCATACCAAGGCTTTGTGAGGATGCAGCCATTAGAATTCAGTGGCTTCTTTAGGAGGACCCTGGAAGGACTGTCTTTTTGTTTTTAGCACCGGAAATCAGGGGGCTTTGGCAGAACAAGTGAAATGGTATAAGTGGCTGCTGCAAAGCCCAGAGTCTGAGTCACGGCCCACCTCTTGCAAGCTACATCCTCATGACGTGTACTACTCTTGGCTACTTTTTCTTATTTTTAACAAGTTTTTTTGTCAGTGTTGTTTGTATATTTGTAAGTGGCCACTAAGTCCCTTTAGGAACTAGGCAGGAAGAAAATTGGTGAACTGGAAATCAACTGATACAAGGCAGAAGGAAATCGTTAACTGTCACTATCTTTTTTTAATTATTAAGCTTTATTTTTAATTGATTAATTTTTTTAGAGAGAGAGAGAGTACGCAAGTGGGGAGGGGCAGAGGGAGAAGGAGAGAAAGAATCTTAAGTAGGCTCCACACTCAGCGCGGAGCTTGACTTGGGGCTTGATTTTACAGCCCTGAGATCATGACCTGAGCTGAAATCAAGAGTCAGACACTGAGCTGACTGAGCCACCCAGGTGCCCCAATAAACTTTAAGAACAGTTTTAGGTCTACAGCGAAACGTATCACTATTTTTTACAGACTGCTTTCTTTCTACATGCCAGATACAATTCTACACATTTTATACTTGCTATTGCTTTTAATTCTCACAACCTGTCAAGTAGACATTACTAACCTTATGTCACCAAATGAGGAAGCTGCGATGTGTTGGGTGGAGTACCTTATCCGAGGCTCATGGGTCAGGCGCCTAGGATGCCTGACCCCCAAGTTGTAGTCAGTGGTTTCCAAAGGCACAGGGAGTAGATAGGAGCGGTTAGAGCTGGATGGCGAGGGACCATATAGGTTGGCCCCTGGAAAGTGGGCTGGCACCCATACAGATCATTTTATAATTCGATTTGACTCCCACCATATAATTTTTTAAAATTATAGTTGACATACAATGTTATCCACCATTAAATTTATATAAAATTGAATTGTAACATATGTGCAGAAAAGTACACACATCGCAGCTTGATGAAGGAACAACCACAAACTGAGATCAAACACACAGGTCAAGAAATGGAACACTTCCAGCACTCCAAAGCCCTGTTCTGCTCCTTTCTAGTCACACCCGATCCCCAAGGGGAACTGCTATGCTGACCGACACCACAGATGGCCTTGTCTTTGTTTGCGCTTCGTAGGAAGTGTACAGCATAGGCTTTTTTCCGTGTCAGGCTTCTTTTGCTTAAGATTATGTTTGACTTTTACTGGCCCTAAATTAGGTGATCAGCGTTATTCGTCATACTAAATTTGGTCTGTGGATGGGACCAGACCTCAGCTGGGTGCCACAGTCTGCTATAAGAACCTTGCAGCAGGCTTCATGCCCTAGGGCAGGGGGAAAGTTGTGAGAAAGGGCTCTAATGAGGTGTGGTGCTCACCAGAGGGTGAGAGAGGACTGCCCTCCCACACAAGGCCCTCTGGCTTGACACCCCTTATCTGATCACAGGCTTCAGTACTGTTTTCTTGCCATGGGCCTCAGTGCCAACCTGCAGCCCATTTCTACAACCACAAAGGGCCTTGTGACATGCTGAATAGTTATCCTTACATTTATCTTGTCTATTTTTTTTAATTCTTTTTTTTTTTTTTTAAAGATTTTATTTATTTATTCGACAGAGATAGAGACAGCCAGCAAGAGAGGGAACACAAGCAGGGGGAATGGGAGAGAAAGAAGCAGGCTCGTAGCGGAAGAGCCTGATGTGGGGCTCGATCCCAGAACGCCGGGATCACGCCCTGAGCCGAAGGCAGACGCTTAACCGCTGTGCCACCCAGGCGCCCCTTTTTTAAAAAATTCTTGTTTATTTACATTATTGCCTTCCCTACTGATATTTTTCATGTAGTCAATTGGTAATTGGCTCAAATGTTGGTAAGGTAGAAACAGTGTGTATATTAACAGATAAATGCATATGGGCTATGAATAGTTACCATTAGACAGCATTTGGCACTGGTTTTTGGAAAGAACACTCACCCAATGGATCTCAGAAGAGTGCTCTGCAAACTTCAGTGTGGGCCTCAATCATCTGGGGATCTCGCTCATATGCACGTTTTGCATCAGTAGGTTTGGGATGGGGCCCACGATACTGCATTTCTAAAAGATTTTCAAGCAGGGGCAGTACTGCTGGTCTGCCAATGCCCTCTAAGCAGCCAAGTTTTAGAAAGCCATCTTATTAAGAATTTCTTCTACGTTCCCAGAACCATTCTTGCCTCAAATTTCTTACTACGCCTTCCTCATCCCATCTACATGACATAAAATGCCCATCCTCAAAGAGATGAACAAAGCCAAAATCAGGGATTTTTAGAACGATAGATCAGGAGCAGCCCACAGTATAAAAACAAGGTGGCCTATTTCTAAAAGCACTTACTTAAAAAGTATTTTGTTACGCAGCAGTTAAAATTCATTACTTACTTCATTAGGGAGCTCAAGGATAGTAACATTTTTTGAACGAAATGTGATTTGAAAAGTGATCACCAAGGTTGCATTTAATGGGTGCCTGTGGAGGATAAGAGTCTGATTACTGCTGAGAAACTGGACACTGTGAGATCTCAAACAACCCTCTGGATTTCACATCGGGCCTGTCACTGCTCAAGCAATTAGGGATTTTGGGTCTGTCACTTCTCAAGCAATTAAGGCTAAAAGTCCTATGTGCTAGGTTCTGAGTGGTAGAGGTGGGGTCCTTGCTCCTAGGAGCTTTCCATCTGTATCGGGAGATAAGAGGCCCACAGGGGCCAGGTGAGAACATGAGAAGGTGGGGAATGGGTGGTGACTGCCAAATGAGGTGTCCAGAGGCCAACAGGACCATGCTATCTGCTCTGGTAGAGAAGGCCTTCAAGGTCTTGGGTCTGAGTGGGGACTGGTGTGTCCCCAGAAAGCCAGAAGACATGTCTGATGGAAGTAGCTGGTGGTGACCTCAAGTGTGAATTTACAGACCTGGAGTTAATTTGGAAGGCCATGGAAAGCCACTCAAGGATTCTGGAGAGGGGCGATGTGGTGAGGGGATGGCCTGTCAGATTTATAAGGTGTCCATGTAGAGGGATGGCAGGAGCTGGGATGGAATGCAGGTTGCTATTGAGATCAGACTTCCCAGGAGAGACGAAGAAAAGGAAGAAGGGTAAAGAGAAAAGGACAGGGCTCTACATCTTGGGGAATCTTCATGGCTGGGAGGCAATAGTAGGGAGAAGCAGTGAAGGATAGGGAGAAGGAGGCAGGCTCTCTGGCAGTCTGCACTAGGTCAGCACCTCAGACCTGAACCAGCAGAGGTTATCCAGTAAGACTCTCAGACAAGGCCATTCGGGAGTGTCGCCATGAATAGGATCTACCCAACAAGGTCACTTCTGCTTTTAGAAGGGATCTCAGAGGTGCTGCTGAACAGCTCAGCTCCTTGCCCCCTGACCTTCAGAGCTCTCATCAAATACTTAGTGCCTTGGAAGGGACCACTCTGAGGTCTGGCATCAACTGGTCCCTCAAGGCTGGTCCCTCAAGGCCATCTCTCAACTGGGGAAAAGGTTCATATTTCTAGGGGGAAGCCCCCTTCCTCCTCCTCTGACCAGAAACAAGGATTCAGTGGCCGGGAGTAGAGAGATTCTAGGACCTGAGTCTGCAGACCACCTGCTATCACCTCTCTTTCTCTGGCTTGTCTTTTTTTTTTTTCTTTTCTTTTCTTAAAGCTTATTTTATTTTCTCAGGAGATAAGGGACTTGATAATACCATACGGAATATCCACTGGCCCTAGGGTTCTCTGGCTTGTCTTAAAGTGAAGAGGCAAAGGATCACACAGGTCAGGTATCACATGGCCTGGTGGTGGGGTGAATGAACTGGGCTGATGACAGAGCTGGGACTGGGAACTTACTGAAGGGTGATGCTGATGTTGGCTGAGCTTCCATTTTCCAGCTTCACAGTGGGAGGAACAGTGAGGTTGGCTGTCGACTCTGGAAGGACCCAAATCAATGACAAATCATTAGGTCAGATAACTTAGGCTCACAAGGAAAAACTGGGATGAAGATCCCCACCATCTGAACTCATGAGCTCTGACTCATGACAATCTCCATCTTCTAGAAGACATGGCGGTCCTAAGAGAATAGGTGATGGGCTTGGAAACCTGAGCCTTCATTATGCTCTTTCCCCTTCTGCTGCCGGAGGGAGAGGTAGACCCAGGCCTAAACAGGAAACACCATAGTTTCTTCTTCCCCACACTGAGAGGCTCTGAGGCTGAGTTACCCAGAGATAGTTTTAGAACAGTGGAGCCCAAAAATTGTCACACAGGAATTCAAGCATCAATCTGGGACTGAAAAATGTGGACCTGAACCACCTCTTCAGATGGGAAAGCACAGGGGTCTCCTCTGTTCATGGAACTAAAATGGCCCTGCAGAACTGGTCCAGCCCCTTCCTGTACTCTCAGAGACACACAGGACCCAGCTATCCTGTTTCTAAAGAACCCCTTTGGGCTCTGTACTAACATAGCCAAACCCATTCACTTACTGATCCCCTTCCTGAGACTGACTATGCTGGGAAGTGGGGGGAAAATGGTGAATACCACAGTCTCACTATCAGGGATTTCTTCTTGCCATTAAGGTGTTAATGCAGGATAAGATAGACAAATAGGCCTTGGGAGTGAGGGAGGAAGCAGGTTTGGGAGGCCAAATACCCCAGAGCAGCTTGGCCATAGAACCAGAGTGAGTTAGCCTCTCCCTGACCTCTTCCTGTGTTCTTTGGGCAGCCCACACTCCCACCCCACCCTACTCCCAGGTGTACTCAAAGCCCCAGGCATCTGTCCACTTCACTCTCCTTAGCTCAGGACCTTCAGGGTTATGCAAGGACTGAGGAGTGGTCATGAAGCTAGCCTAGGCAGGAAGGGAGCCCACAGGGGAAAGGAGCTCAACTCGATTAAGATGGTCCTTGTAGGGGGAGCGGCTGCAGGCAGGGCCCAGGTTTCTCTCTCCCCAGTTCCGTCTAGGGTAAGGATAAAGAACTGAAATCTGGGGGCGTCTGGGTGGCACAGAGGTAAGGTTCTGCCTTCGGCTCAGGGCGTGATCCTGGTGTTGTGGGATCGAGCCCCACATCAGGATCCTCCGCTGGGAGCCTGCTTCTTCCTCTCCCACTCCCCCTGCTTGTGTTCCCTCTCTCACTGGCTGTCTCTATCCTGTCAAAGAAATAAATAAGATCTTTAAAAAAAAAAAAAAAGAACTGAAATCTGAAGTTTTAGGTGTTCAGATTGGAAGGGAACTTAAAAGTTCCCTGATAAAACCTTCACTGTCTGACCCCCTTTTTCATTACTCCTACCTGGAAGTTACTCTTCCTCTGCCTGAACATCTCCAAGAATAGTAACCTCATCTCCTGCAAAGGAATCGGCTGGCCTGGAACTTGTACTTCTGGGCCTGGCTCTGCTACCTGGGGCCTCTGAGGGCCGCCTTCTCCATGACAACCCTGCATACATGAATGGGGACGCAGGCTCTGTCACCTGCACGCCTCCAAGCTTAGACTCCCACAGTCTGTGGTCTCTAGTCTCGACACTCTCCTCAAACCTGCCTGGCTGGGTCCTACTGACTGGTATGTCCCCATGCTGGCCCCAGCAGAGGCCAAGCCTCACAGAGCTGAGTAGGATGACCCCTCCCTTATGTGTAGCCTCAGGGCCTGGAGGCAGCTTTGGCAACTCTGCCCCTTCTTCTTCACACTCTGACAGCAACCTGAGGGTTTGTTCTGGGCTTGCACAGCTGGGGGGCAGTAGGACTTAAGATCCCTAACGTTACTTTCTACCTAGAGTTAAGGACCACACCAGGGAAGCAAAACCATCGACGAGACAGTGCCCAGGACTGAGATACTGAAAGTGACGCCAGGCAGCCCCCCACACCTCTGGGGCAACCCATAACCTCTGGAGCCCGAAGGTTCTGCTGGGCTGTCGTCATGGTGAGTGAGAGAGCCGCAGGAACTTTGCTCTTCCATATTCTTTGCACTTTACAAGAGGAGGCTGTGAGCTCCTGAGAACCAGATCAGGGAACATTTACTTTCCCCTCACTTAGAGCCACTGAAGACAGTGGCACTTAGTAGCTGAGAGACTGGGCTCTGAAGTCACACAGTCCATCCTGGCTTTGTCACTTCCTTGCTTCCTTCCTTGTTCTTAACCTCTATATGGGCCTCTATTTCCTCACCTGTAAAATGGGGACAATGGTACTATGTATTTCACATGGCGCTGTGAAAATACAGTGTGATAGTGTTTGTGACACACTTCACATGTGGCCTGAGCGCTAAATAACTGGGTGACTGTTCTCATCATCACGTAAACACTGTAGGACATTTTTAAGCCCGAGATGGAAGACAGTTAACCCGGCATCATGTCTAGGGAAAGCACATTTTAAAGTTTGCCCTGGGGCAACAGTCTCTGGTACCACATCAGAAAATTACCAAATAAGTCTTAGTGAAACCACCTGAAGTTTCCCCTAAGGAAGGGTCTTTTTTTTTTTTTTAAGGATTATTTACTGGCACCTCCCACTGTGCTCCCCACCCCACCCACTCTGCTACACTGTTAACCTATTCTCCAATTATTGTAACAGTGAGAGCTGGGTATTATCATTCCCAATTCGGATATAAGGAAACAATCCCATGAGGGAAAGTTCCTTCCCCACACAGCTCAGAAATCCCGGAGGTGGGATTCAAACCCAGCCCTGTCTGGGCCAAGACCCCGGTTCTTGCCACTAGGTGGCAGTGCCTCAAGATTCCACCCAGAGAAGTCAGAGACTGGTAATCTCATCCACAGTCCTTGATGACCAGCCCTCAGAGCAAAGAGAAGACGAGCATGGAAGAATGAGATCAGAACACCAATTCTAGTCACTTGATTTTATGGTGTTTCCATCACACTTTTTCAATGACATTCAGGAAAGGAGGCAAAGAAAACAGAGCAGGGATCCTGCAGGTCTTACCTTTGGGGACTCTGTGCCTTTGGGGAAGACTTTTACCTTCTCCTGGGTCAAAGATTCCCCTCTGTATAACTGAGCTGGTGGTGGCCAGATACGCTCTTCTTTCCTGGGCTTTATCTAAAGCCTGATAGCGCAGGTGTGAGACACACCCAGGTCTTAGGCCCAGAGAATATGATCCAGCAGGTCTGGAGTGGGGCTCTAGAATTCATACTGAGAGACACCAGGCTTCATGGTACCACCTTTCCTTTCTTGGAAATTGTTTATCCACAAGGTGTGACTCCAAAGTAACATGACTGATTGTTTAAAAAACTGGAAGAGCCTTCTGGAGGCCGATGACTGTACCGGTACGGCCACTGCGTACGGCTCTCAGGAACCTTCTGCAGGATTTGTATTGTTTGTACAAGGTTCATTTGAAATCTTTAGTCAGGGATTTTAAGATATATTTGATTTTTTAAAAAAGATTTTATTCATTCATTTAACAGAAAGCACAAGCAGGGGGAGCAGAGAGGGAGAGGGAGAAGCAGGCTTCCTGCTGAGCAGGGTACCCGACATGGGGCTTGATCTCAGGACCCTGGGATCATGACCTCAGCCGAAGGCAGACGCTTAACCGACTGAGCCACCCAGGTGCCCCAAGACATATTTGATTTCTGACAACAGCCAAGCTGATGATCAAAATAACCAGCCTGCCGCCCTAGGAGTGCTAAACTCTTTCCATCCTTTTCATGGGAGGAATTTCAGCAATGTTTTAGGCAGTGGGAGAATTGTTAGAATGATGCGGGCCTCTAAGGGTCCTGCTCTGAAGGCCAAACCTCACAAGGATGCGCAAACCCCAAGGTATTTTTTGACAACCAGCCTGTGTTATGTGACGCCCCTAGCCACACTTGGGCTGCTGCACCCTGTTCCTCAGTTTCTCTCTACGAGAAGGTTTTTTCATCTTATAAAGGGATGCTGGGCGGACTCCTCGGGTATCCGAACCTGACAGAAGAACCAGGTGCAGTAAGGTGGCCACCTCATTTGCTTCTGCAGCATCTCCTAGGACCTGTAATTCCCTCTGTGAGGTCCACAGAACAGGGAGTTGCTGGAGCTCTGCGGTTTGACTTTGGTGGTACAGAAAAGGTAATAGGGACCCCGTGGAAGAAGGCCAATTATTTGTGGAATCATCTGGATCCTTGTGAAAGTCCTGAACCCCAGACCTGGGTCTGCCCCACCACCCAGTCATTGTTTGGCCAAGGAGCCGGCAGACACATGCAGTCTGGACAATCCTAAACCCTTGGCTACGAACAGGTCAGACTACTTACTCTATTGCACCATCTCCCTCTTTACAAAGTTGATGACCCATTTCTAAACTCACCACATTTCTCTATGAGCTTCAGGGGAAGAAGGATAAAAATAATCAGCCAACTCCTTATCATGTTCCTCAATTTCAAAGAACTAGGAAGAAAAACAAACAGCAAGAACAGTTCAGGTTAAAGTTGGAGCAGCTCAGCAACAAGTGGACAATATGCCCCCTGGAATCATGGCACAGTTCATAGAGGACTTTCGCCTCACACCTGTGACCTCATGTGCTCTGCATCACCAGCCTGGAGGTGACTGGGGGGTGGGGTGTGTGGAACATAGCTTTCTTTGATATGTGGAGCCATGGGCTCAGAGAGGCTAAGTGTGTTGTGTAAGCTTCCACTCTGAGGAAGTAGACACACACTGAATTTTTCCCTCTTCAATTGCTTCTTGTAACCTAGTTAACAAAAACAAAGAATGCAGTTTTATTGGCTGGGGGTTCTTTTTTTCAAAAAGTTATCCAAACTGTGGTCAGATATTTGACTTTGTGAACCTATGAACCTTAAGGAAATTAATTTTGTTCCTTGTCCTGGGACAAAAGCCTAAGGGGCTAATGCTACCAAATGATACCAGGTTAAGACTTTTTCATTTGACAAGTGTCACGTCTCCAGGACTGGCAGGGATCACTCATAATGGGGACCCAGTGAGGGACAAGCCCCAGATTAGCCCAGGGGAAACTCACTGGTTGAGTGAGGGAGATGCACTACATAACACCTATGACCCCAATGCACACAGGTGAACCACGTGTCGTGATGGGGCAGGCCAGCATGGGTATCTCTAACTTGGTCTGTACACGCTGCCTTAGCAAACAGAGCCTAGGCCCTCCTACTGGACAGCCTCTGGGGATTCCCGGGGAAAGAGCTAGGAGAGGTCTGTGTGGAAACACCTCTCTGCTTTCAGTTTTCCCAAAAGGCCTCAAGGAGCCTCCTGATATACCCCTCCCTTCTAAGACGTCTTCCTGACTGCTCCAGCCTGCCTCATCTCTGCCTGTCCCTATCTTCTCCAGGGGCCTCTCTGCCTAAGCATGTCCCTTTGATCTGTTAGGTCTTTTTTTTTTTTTTTTTGTATTTAGACCATTTTAATAATACCTGCACATTGATTACATTTTCTTTTTTTTTCCTCCAAATAAAAATAGTTTTATTTGATCTGTTAGGTCTTATCTCAGGATCTTTCCCACCTGCTGGCACTGACCTCCTCTGTCTCTGGCCTCCTCTGGAGTCCTTGCTTTTGGTGCTGTATCCCTGTGCTCTCTACCACCCACTTTCTGTACCCTGACCTGCAGGGAATTGCTCTCCTGTGTCTGTGGAATGACCATGGGTCTCCCATTCACTCTTGCCACTCTCTGCTCCTCACACCTGCCTGTGTCCTTAAGTTTAGGATTCAGAATGTCCCTCAGGGTAGAGTCTGGGTTTTCCTCTGGAAATCAGATATGAATCAAGCCTAACCAGCTCCTCTCATCTTGCAGGAGTGGAATGCGGACTGAGAAACTCACATGTTTGGTCAGCAAAAGTCCCCAAGCTCCAGAGGCTGAGATACCTTGGAGGAAAGACACCAGGACAGACAGACATTGAGAGATAAGTCGATTAAAATGTCAGAAAAAGGTCAGAGTGATAGCTATACACTAAAACTATGTCTTGTGAATGCTACAAGGTAGAAATGGACAATTTCACGACAATGGACTCTGTCGGGCATGCCCCTCTTCCTGTGTAAGTTCTATCTTCCAGCCCTCACTCAGATACCATTTTAAGAAGTCTCCCACTCCCAAACCATGCATCCTAGGAGCAACCTGGGGTCAGGGGTCTCCAGCTCCTGTCAAGGATCTGACCTAATCCTGTCAACTGTTTTACAACCTGGAACTCCTTGAGTCCCCTTCTCTTGTAGAATACAGAAAGTGGCAAGAATGTGTGCCCTGCAGACAGACTGCACAGGTTTGACCCTGGGCTCCCCATTTATTAATTGTGTGACTTTGGGGTGCTGCTTAACCTTCTCAAGCTTCAATTTCCTAATGTGAAAACAAAGACAGTGAGATGAAATGCAAAACGTGGCTTGTGGCCCTCCAAAGGGCCATAGTACATATACAGATTTAATCAGTGGTATTAAAATTTCATGGTGGTGGGGAGGAGTTCGTTAGAAAAAAAGGTTGAGAAACAGTGTTGTAAATGATTACTACCGTTGCCTTGGGCACATAGCAAGCTCTCATAAAGAGCACAGGTGGTTATTTTTCTCAATTCTGTTGAAAAGGGTAGGACCCAGTCAGTTGTCCTTCCTTCCCCCAGCCTGAAAGCCCCGGAATGCAAAGCGGGGTCTCATTCTGCCCAGTCCCCCAGAACCCAGACCCCTGCTCAGCACACCAACGGGTGTTCGTGGCATGGGCTTTTCAGCATCTTCTCTCTCCAAAGTAATCTGCAAACTCCGCGACCCAGATTCACGCGGCAACTAACCAGGAGGCGGGGAGGGTGCTCGGACTCGCACCGGTGTAGACCCACCCACACCACCTCGGCAGCCCGGTGTCCCCTGCCTCCGCTCACCACCACGCGGGTCTTTCAACCTGGAAGCTGTCTGGTGTCTCGAGGCCGGCACTGCTGGTAGGTGATGGAACCCTGGCGCCGCTGGAGGGGGACTAGACGCGCGGCAAGATCCTCAACCGGCTTACGGTGCCAGTCTTAAGCCCTCTGGGGTTCCCCCGGGTAAATGGGGGGAGGCTGCTGGGGCCGCGCCGACTCTCACCTGAGATCCTCTAGGCTCAGCGAACCGACCACACCGGACGCTGGATCCGTCTCAGACTGCACCCGCTACCCCCGGCAGCCTGACTTTGGGTGAGGGCGGGCCAGAAGTCACCTGACTCCAGCCACCTGATTCTCGGCTTGCAGATCTCGGTGCGATGCACTCTGGGAACTGTAGTTTAGTCTCAGACCGATAATTGGGCAGGGGTGGGGCGGAGCAGAGGGGCCCAGGCGCCTTGGCAGGGATGGGGCTCGAGTGTGTGGGCGGCTTAAACCACTTTTAGGGACACAGAGGCTCCCGGAGCCCCCAGTGCCTGTCGGCGAACCCTGCGCTGTCACGATGAGCGAGGCCGGGGAAACTCTCCACCATTCTAGACCTGCGGCCTTGCGGAAGCGGGCCCTCTAGGTCCTGCCTTCCGCCGTCTCTCCGCCTATAGCCAGGGCCCGCCGCGAGGTGGCGCGGGGCTCCGCCCTTCTCGACCAATGGGAGGGCGAGAAGCCTCCATGTTGGGTGTGGCTGAAGGATTGGCCCCGCCTCGGCGCCCAGAACCCGCGTGGAGCGTACAGGAGGGGGCGCCACTACCCCAGACGTCAGCTGCGCGGCTCTCTGAGACAATGGCTGCGCGGGTGGTCGCTCTCGGTATCGACCTGGGCACTACGTCTGTGAAGGCGGCCTTGGTGGAGGCGGTGCCCGGAGACCCATCCGGGTTTGTGGTCCTGGCGAGCTGTGCCCGGGCTGCGCGGGCCGAGGCGGCCCAGAGCGCGGCGGCAGGGCCCCAGGTGAGGCAGCGTCCTGGAGCTGCGCCGCCTCGGGGAGGGGAGCCACTCTCTTGCTCCTCAAAGGAGGCCCCCTCGACAGCCCTCTTCTTAAAGAAGTCTCCTTGCTTTCTCTAGCCGGCCTGACCTCTGCCTGCTGTTGTAGCTCCCTCCGATCCGTTAGGCTTCGTCCCAGGAGCTTTTCCCACCTGCTGACACGGATCTGGCCCTCTGGGCTCTCGGGGCCTTGCTTATGGCGCTCTATCTCCGTGCTCTCTGCCTTCCACTTTCTGCACTTTGATCTGGGGGAATTGCTCTCCTTCTGTGACCTCAGGCCTCCGTCTTGTTCTTGACCTCTCTGCACCTCACACCTGCCGCTATCCTCAAGTTCAGGATTCAGCGTGTTCCCCAGGGCAGAATTTGGGTTTTCCTCAGGAACTAAGATTGTAGAATCAGGGTCTAAGCGGCCCTTCTCGTTTCACGGGGGTGGAATGTGGACTGGGGAATTCAAACCCTTGGTCAGCAAAAGACCACCAGAACCCAAAGGCTGAGGCACCTTGGGGGAAGGAGTGTGCAGACAGAGACAGGAGAGGTAAGCTGATTTAAATGTTAGAAAAAGATCGGATGGATCACTATGCACTAAAATTAGTGTCTTGTGAGAGCTACAGGGTAGAAATGGGGAATTTCACCACAGTAGGATCTGTTGGGAGATGTGGGTTCAGAAAGATCATCAGTTCTTAGAGCTGGATTCCATTAATTCCCTGAAAAAGGTAGCTCCATGTTCAGTTAAGACAATAGAAATTAATATTCAGGAACTTTGTGTGTAACCTTAGAGGACCTCCCCCGCCCCCCCCCCCCCCCCGGATCCGTGCTTGTTCTAACAGTTGAAATAGGTAGCCTCTAAAGCCCTTTCCAGCCACAAATCTGGATTTTCTAAGCCCCACTCCCAAGAGCTTGTTTTTCACAATCTTGCCACTTATCTAGACTCGATTCTTTAGGGTTCAGAGTCCATTTTGCTCAGAAACATTTCAGAGGTTAAAGAGTTCAGGAGCACTTTGCATTTCCATAGAGACTCAAAATTAGTTTGGTTGGGTCATAGGATATTTTAGAATGATTATTTCACGACATGGACTATGCAATGGAGGCATGTTCAGCTCTGACGCTATGGGGGTGAGCAGCAGAACTGGGATTACAGGGAGTAGGTTTAGGCACTGCCCTTTTCTTTTGAAATAGACTCACTCTTTTTTTTTTTTCTAAGTAGGCTCCCCACCCAGCGTGGAGCCCAATGCGGGTCTTGAACTCACAACCCTGAGATCAAGACCTGGGCAGAGATCAAGAGTTGAACGCTTAACCAACTGAGCCACCCAGGGCCCCTGAAATAGGGTCTTTTCTTGAAAACTGCTTTCTCCACTTCCCACAGCATTCAGCAGTCTGTTCTGTGCTCACAGGCACACAGTGTGCCACACCTGCCTAATGAGGGGTTTAGGAGAGGCCAGGAATAGCCCCCCTTGCATCTTCCACGTGTGTTTTGTGCTCTGGAACAGCATTGCTATAATTTAATCTATAGCAGGATTTTTCAACCTTGGCACTGTTGATACTTTGGGTTAGGTGACTCTTTGTTGTGGGGAGCTGTCCTGTGCATTGTAGGATATTCAGCAGTATCCCTGGCCTTTACCTACTACACGCCAGTAGACCCTTCTACCCAGTTGTGACACCCCAAAACGTCTCTATCTTGCCAAATATACCCTAGGGGACAAACATCACCCCTGGGATGAGGAGCACTGAGCTACAGAAATGCCTGATGACTCTGTCCTTTCCTTATGTCCATACTTTTCACTCTTAAGTATTGTATACACCAAGGTAAAGCTTGGCAGCTGTATGGAAGTTCAGGCTTTTAGGTATTTGCAAATTTAAAATACCAGAATTTTTGAGGGAATCTCTGTGACCCTTTCTGAGTTATTAATTTTTCCTTTCTGGGCCTCAGTTTCCTCATCTGTAAAGAGGGGTATGGGGGAGGAAGGCTAAATTAGTTTCTAAGTTCTTTCTCAGATCTAAAGTTTTAGGATTAGATTTGACTGTAGCACCATGGGTATTCTGAACCAAGGAATGGGGGCAGCGCCTTTCCTGTTACATTGTGGGTATGCCCATTGTCTGAGAGCTACTCCCTGATCACATTCACCACTAAAACTCCCAACTAATTGCTGAGCACTGAGTGCCCCTTTGTCTTCACTCCCACCTGGCCCATATCCCTCCTCTACTATCCCCACCCACACAACTCACCCACCCTGGGCCTGTTTTAAACAGTGGCTACTCTGTCTTGGGTTGATACACCATCTGAGGCTGTGTGGGAACTCTTTAGCACTATGCAAAAGAAATTCTAGCCACAGATGTGACCCACATCTGTAATTTTCAGCGTTCTAGTATTAAAAGTAAAAAGTAACATTTGAAATTAGCTGCATATTTAATTTAGTCCATTTCAATATATAATAATTAATATAAAATTATTAATAAGATATTGTGTGTTTTTCATATTAAATCTGAAGTCTGGTATATATTTTATACTCCCAACACACCTCAATTCAGGTGCATAGCCGTGCACCTCCTCTCTGCTGATCTCTCACTGTTCAGTCAGTTCTGCCGTAGCCTCTCCACATATAAAGAGTCTTGTTAGAATCTGGGGCTGCGTCCTCAGGAAAATGATTTGTGCTCTTTTTGCACTCCTGCCCCCATCCTACCCATCCTCACCTTCTTTTTTTTCTGCTCCTTTGTTCATGCTTGTTTGGAGCCTAGAATTCCCCCT
Source organism: Ursus americanus (assembly GCF_024610735.1). Classification (NCBI taxonomy): domain Eukaryota; kingdom Metazoa; phylum Chordata; class Mammalia; order Carnivora; family Ursidae; genus Ursus; species Ursus americanus. The sequence continues at coordinate 45,291,618 of NC_142149.1, read as the reverse complement.
GCCCAAGGCCAGCAGCTGACAGGGCAAGTGAGAGGTTTATCCCAAGGAGGGAGGGGAAGGCTGTGTTCTGCCCTGGGCAGGGTAGCCTGGGGCTTGAGGGCTTAGTCTTCAGATGCTTTTCCAAGACCATGAGCGGTTCGCTTCTCCAGAGACCAGACATTTATTAAGAGCTGAGCCACATTTCTCTTCTTATCTGAGTTTTCCGTGGGTCCTTCTAGTTGTTAAGTATAAGATTATTTTGTGCCTTGAGATAATTTTTGTGTGCCAGGAACATTTTACTTTGGTTGAAATAAAAATAAGTATTCAATTTATTAAATTCAGAACGCTAGTTCTTAAGCTTTTGAATTTAGCTTATAAAACTGGTTCCATTTATAAATCTAACATGTAACTATCGTTTTTGAGGACGTTTGAATTATACTTAATGCCATTTCAGTTAAGTACCTTAGTTATACATTTAATATGTATATATTAATATATTAATTTAATGTAAAATTTTATGTAAAATATATATTTAAAGGTTAAAGGTCTTTAATCTTTATATATAATGTATATATAATATATATTTTAGCTACTGTAGTTGCCTGACCCAAAGCTTTTCAGAATACTTAAATAATTCTTATAAATCTAGTAAGTTAAATGGATAACTATGTAAACTTAAAATGTTTTATATGTTTAAAATTCTTTTATAAATATACAGTATTGAGATTTGAACTTATAATCACAAATCTAGATCAGTTGCAAAGATAACCTAGGCCAAATTCTCTTAAACGTATAGATTTACCTAAAATACTAAGAAGTTTCCTTAAGCACAAATGTTAATCAGATAGGTATGACTCTTTTAAACATGTGTGTTTAATTCTTGATCTTTCCCCTTTGAAAATCTACTTAATCATGGGGTTCCTGTGTGGCTCAGTTGGCTAAGTGTTTAACTCTTGATCTCAGCTCAGGTCTTGATCTCAAGGTCATGAGTTCCAGCCTCACGTTGGTCTCCACACTGGGTGTGGAGTCTACTTGAAATCTACTTAATCATGGAGAAAACAATTATGTCATCTGGGTTGCTTTTCCAAGTGTATATTTTGTGGTGGCCTTGTTAGCTTTTTGAGACTTCTTACTGATTAGAGACATCTCCTGGGATGGGATGGGATCTTGGAGTTCAATTTCTAGTCTTTAACAGGGACTTCATAATTTAAAAGAAGAGATCGTCATGGAACCTACATTTTTTTGGTGTGAGTCACCTACTTTTAAAGGTATATTAGTCTGTACCTCCCGCCCATTTGGATATACTGTTTAATTGGTTTTGGCATTTCATTATCTCTAAGATACCTAAATGTGTTTTTGCTTCTGACTCCAGAGACCTTTAACCTTTTTAAATCCAGCATTCTATTCATATTCTTGTCTTTTAGGACCGTTTGACTTATAGATATTAGTATGCTGTTTGATTACATTCTCCTTATTTCTCATGACTTTGTTTTTCAAGGTTATTCTGCCTAAAGAAGTTCTTGTTTTTGTTTTTGTTTTAGATTTTATTTATTTATTTGACAGAGAGAGACAGCCAGCGAGAGAGGGAACACAAGCAGGGGAAGTGGGAGAGGAAGAAGCAGGCTTCCCAGTGGAGCAGGGAGCCCAATGCGGGGCTGTATTCCAGGACTCTGGGATCATGACCTGAGCTGAAGGCAGACGCCTAACAACTGAGCCACCCAGGCACCCCTGCCTAGAGAAGTTCTTAAGGAGGCAGCAAATCAGAAAAAGCAGATCAGGAAAGGATGGTCCTGACTTTCTTGAATCTCATTTCTATCCCCCCCCCCCAATCTCTCTCTGGGTAGCTTATACCATTGCATACTTAACCTTCTGATGATGGTACTGTCCCATTCAGGAAGCCCAAGGGGCTCCCCATTGGCTTTAGGAGGAGCCCCTTACTCTGGGGCTTGAGTCCCCCACTGGGCCCAGCCTCTCCTCTTTTATAGCTCATCGCCCACCAGCCCCTCGCATGGACCATCTCCCTGGTGCTCTGCCCAGGTATTCTCGGAGTTACCTCCTTGCCTGCCTTGCCTAGTGGGTGTTTTGTTTCCAAATCTAAGGCCTGGCCCTAAAGGCACTCAGGAAATGTTTGCCATGTGGATGAACTAAAGTTCAAGTAGAAGCAAATGCTTGACAAGCAAGAGCTTGTCCTAAAGTGCTTTAGTCCATGAGGGCTTTCTTGTCTACAACTTTCCTGCCAGGTTCCTCCCTGCTATGCTCCATCCTTCCCTTATCCCAGCCCTCTGTGTGCCTTGTGATAGACCCTAACTTTTTCTTATATTATGGTCTTTCTTGTGTTTTCCTATCCTTCCTGCTAGACTGTCCATTTCTATAGGGCAGAGGTAGTGTTTTCCTCAGCTCAGACTCACCCACAGTGGAGGGCAGAGCCTTGACCATTTCTGAACCTAATCCGCAGCAGCGCCACCTGTGAGGGGAGGGAGTGGAATCTTGCCCACCTTGTGCCTGCTCCAGCTCCTGCTGGAGGTGATGGAGAACCTTCAGTCCCACATGTCATCCCTGAGGCCAGTCAGCGGGTCCTGGAAGTGACCCCAGTGGAATTAGCTCGGCATCTACTACCCAGGAAATTCCTTGAGGCCCCTGTCTTCCTCCCCTTATCTGTGTGCCCCTGCCCAACGTATCCTGTTCTTTTTCCAGGGGCAGGAGCAGGATGTGAGCAGAATCATCCAAGCCCTAAATGAGTGCCTTGCTGGCCTTCCTCGGCAGCTGCTCCAGGAAGTCTGTGGCATTGGAGTGTCAGGACAAATGCATGGAGTCATGTTTTGGAAAACAGGCCAAGGTATGCTGGGCTCTGGGGATGATCGTGTGCTCCTAGAAATCACTGTGGGATAGCAAAGTGCTGCAGAGGGCTCTCCTCTGAAGGATCAGGTCACCCTGCAGTAGGGAATGAAATGGTGTATTTTGTGTGCATCCTTTCTTGTACAAATGTGTAAGAGTAAGCGAACTTTCCACTCACACACTGTCCATAAACAGGGCGAGGGAAAAGTGAGTTCTCTCAGATTCTTTGTAGGATTCAGTGGAGTGGATTTTCCACACCTTTCTCTTTATTTCTGTCGGTGTCTCAGAGCATCAACGCAGACAACTAAAGATCAATGTCGTTGTAGGAGATGCCGAGACACAGGAGACTTGAATTTGGACATCATTTTTGTTGTTTGCCATAAACACAGATGTTTGTGATTTTTAAATTTCAGGGCATCCTTTTTATGGGCTCAGGTGCCAAGTATTGTTTAGTTAGTCGTCTTCTATCAGGTCTGCCACAGTGCAGAGGCAGGTGACCTGTTCTGTTTGGCCTCCAGGAGGAGACTTATTAAGCCAGCAAAATAACAATGAGTACTTTACATGCTTGGTGCTGGGCTAAGGGTGTTACTTGTATCTCATCGAACTTTCCCAACATCTTTATAATAGGTTACGTTATTGTTCCCATTGTGCAGATAAAAAGAGGAGGTTCAGAGAGGTTAATATGCTCGGGGTGAAATGGCAGCAAGTGGTGACTCCAGCTTTTGAACCCAAGTTGGTCTGACTTTAGACACTGAGCTCTTAAAGGCCTGTAGGAGGCCCAGAGCTGCAGGAGGGTGCAGTAGCCCAATGAAGGGAGGAACTTCCCAACAGTATGTCCAAGGAGGGATTAGGATGTTATGAGTTCCTGTTACACCAAGCATTAAAAAGCCTTTTTTAACTATAAAAAATTCTGTATAGACATAAAAGTAGGGAGATATTATTATGAACCGACACATACCCATCATCCAGCTTCAAAGCTACCAACATCTTACTGCAGGTATTTTAAGTAGAGGATGGATGGCTACTTTGGGGGCTGTAGTTAAGGGGATTTGAACATTGGATTCACCTCTTTTTGCCTAGAGAGTTAGTGATTCCAGTTTCCTTGGGCCAAGTGAGTGGTGACCTTCCTCTCAGCAGCATGACAGGTGTCTAGCAATGCATCCTTTGATCAGTCCCCAGGAGTGCCTGTGTGACTGCAGGAGCCGTGCAGGATCTCTTGCTCCTTCCCTCCTCATCTGCCTGTTGTCAGGCTATTTGGGACCACAGGAGTTGCTCTAATCAGTAGTTGGAGGAGAAGGCTGATTAGGGTATTAGATCTGGACTCTCAGAGGGAGTCTAGGTTGTAAAAGCTTTTTAAACTCCTTAATTTTGCATTAATGAGAATAAATGTCCTTTTAATACTAAAACCCTTCCCAGAGAGGACAACAGAGATCTAAAGATTGTGGTCTGGTCATACACGTCCCTTTCTGCCCGTTTCCTGGACTCTGTAACAACCACACAAACCATTGCCCACATTGTTGGAGGGAGCTGATTAATATTTCATTGAGACAGCCCACATGCCTCCTTGTTTTGTTTTCTGCTTCTGGGAAGGAGAGAAGCCACTCTTTGACAATGATAGTACTTGCTTAGCAGAGTTGAGGGAATCATATTTGGGATCAAGTTATTGTGTTTTTAATGGTGGCCATAGATCAGTTTGGCTTCAGTACCTGCAATATATAAGTCTCCATGCTGGTCCCCATGGGAGACGTAGAAACCAGCAGACGAAGCCGTCAGCCTCCAGGGCACAATCAAGGCAGTCAACACAGGCACCAGTGAGCTGAGCAGAGAGCTAATTGCTTCCACGAGGGCATAGGCCAGCCAGCGGGCGGAGAGGAAAGACAGTGAGAGTGTCTTCTGAGAGGCCTGTGGTTATGCCTGTAGACTCCATTTCCAGTCTCAGTAATAGCAGGAGAGAAGTGGGGATCATAAAACCAAGCTAAAAGGCAAGCAGCCGACTAGGAGAAAACGTTTGCTACCATGAATATGGGTACATAATAAAAAACTAAGAACAAAGAAAGGACGAATGGCTCTGTGGAAAATGGGCAAAGGATGCTAAGATGGGCAGTTCCTAGAGGAGGAAGTACGAGTGGCTAATAAGCATATGAAGAGATGCTCAATGTCATTAGTAATTAGGGGAGCACAGATGAAAACAACAAGAGAAATCATTTTCCACCCACTGGATTATAAGAAATCAAAGTCTGAAAATGCCAGGAGTTGGCAAATGGGGTGGAAAATTGGTTCTTTTAAACATGGCTGGTGGTAGTGGAAATTAGCATAGCCATTTGGAGGGCAGTTTGGCTGGGCCTGTTAAAACTAAGAGAGCTGCTATGACTCAGCGGCTCTGCTACTTGGAATCTGCTCAGGAAAATTACTTTCACATGGATATGCATTAGGATGCCTACTCGGGGTCGTTCAGTGCCTCCCTGTTATGGTAGTGAAAACCGGCATTTAACCTCGGGGGAATGGACGAATAAATGTTGGTGTGCCCATGCTGCAGAAGGATATGCAGAGGTTAGAAAGAATAAGGTACATTCATGTATACCGACATGGAAGGAACTCTGGAACATTTGTTGCATGATAAAAGCAACACCTAGAAAAAGAAATACAGTATAGTGCTATTTGTTTTAACAGACAAAACAAAATAAAGTCAACCAAACCAAACCAAATATGTTGTGTAAGTGTAAACACTTTATTTAGATGGTTACCCACAAGGGCTAACAGGGACAGGAAGGGGACTGGGATCCTGTGGGGATATAAGTAGGGCTCTGGCTTTATCTATAATATCTGAGCATCTTATACTGAGAATTATCTTTAATATCTGAGCATCTTATCCTGAGAATCCTGGTTCTACCACTTAGTAGCTATGTGACCTTTGGCAATTTTTTAAAAAACTTTTCTGTGCTTCGTTTTTCTTGTACAAAGGGGATAATGCCTCATACCTCTGTGATAAGGCTATTATGTAGATGCAGTGAATTAATATTTTTGAATGCTTTGAAGAATACCTGGTACATGGTAAGAACTCCATATTTGTTTTATAATACAAACCAAATAAAAATGATAGTCCAAACTTTTTTTTGAAAAAGGACCAGAGTTTTGGAAGCAGATAAAGGGGTTGAATAAAAGCTGCAGAGATCCAGCTTTACAGCTAGGATAGGAATCCAGCTCGGAGTTTAAGTACAGATGCAGTGTACGGTTGTGAAGGTGCACTGCTTTGAGGAGCCCTTCACCCCTAGTGAGACTCAGTGTGCTTTAGGTGCGTGGTCTGTAATGGGCCTCTGCTCTTCTGGCTGCTGGCCAGGGATACCAAGCAGAGACTGACACGATCCCCTAGACCCTTTGCAGCATGGGTCCCTAGACATTCTTATGGCTCACTTCCTCACTCCATTCAGGTCCCTCCTCACATGTCACCTTAGAGAGGACCTCCCTGATCACTCTCCAAATATCTATCACTGCTGTATATTTCTTCACAGCAATTAAAAATATCTGGTATTATATATTTGCTTGTTTATACTCTATATCTCTAGTGTATAAGGTTTATGAAAGTAGTGACTTTTCCTTGTTCATTGCTGTATTCTCCGGGACTAGAAGCAGTGCCTAATACATATTAGATATTTAATACACATGTCATTCAATCATGCATGTATGAATGAATGAATGAATGAATGTTTTGTGACCTGGAACTCAGGGGGGAGGCACAGTTAAGTCTCTTTCTTTGGTTCTTAATAACATATTTATAAGAAAATCTGATGGTTTTGGCTCCTGCATCTGGGGCCTGAGATGAGACATAGCCAGGTAACAGCCGCATGTGGGGCTTTGCCCTGCTTTGCTTCAGGGCAGGCATTATTCTCATCTGGAGACCATCTCATGCCACATGGAGCCAGATTCACATCTCTGTCCATTGGGTCTGGAGTGTTCTTGCTGCTGATAACTTTTCTCAATTGGCACTTAATGTCAACATTCTTTTCCCATTCTGCTGCAATGGTTATATTAATATTGCGTGGAAGTGCGAGAAATCTCCCTTATATGAGGAGAGGAGAGTACAAAAGATATGTAGGTGTATTCTCTTTCTTCAAGACTGTTGGAAGTCTTAGACCATGGACAGGGTTTAGAAGGTAAAGGTTCATTTTTATCATTATCATCACTAACATTAATTGGGTACTCATCGTGTCAGGTACTGTTCTAAATGCTTTATGTGTGTTAACTCATTTAATACACAAACCCTATACACACAACACATACAACGCACCCTAACCCTAACGGTAAGCCTTCCCCTTGCTACTAGTTTGACAGTAAAGTCAACACATGGCAGGAAGAGATACCAGGACCCGGGAAACAGTTGTAAGTGTCCTCCACCTCTGGACTTCAGATACAGTTGCCACCAAGATGCTGAACTAGCTCGACTGCTGGCTCGCTCCCCCAGGATTGGTTTCAGAAGAATCAGCACCTGTCCCTACATCCATAGCAATTCAGGTGTCTTCAGGAATAAAATAAAGGAAGTGGAGAAAAGCAGGTGTCTCTCTCCAAATCATGGGGCTGGTGACCTATAATCTAAGGATCCTCAAAACATTGTTTCATCCTGGGGGGTAGAGTAGAAGCCCTGACCCGAGGAGATGTCTTTTAGGGTGGGATGGGTTAGCTGTGGATCCACTCCTGGTCTCATCCATCCTCCCCAGACCTTTGGGGCTGGCAGGGACTGAGGTCTGGCTCATTTACGCTGCCTGACAGAGTAGCCAATACTCCAGGACAAAAGGAGTTCATGGACCAGGACAATAAGACATTTCAAGTTCACAGCTGTTTCACAAGAAAAACGTTGTGCTGGGTGATTTGGTGGAGATTCTTTTTTTTTTTTAAGATTTATTTTTTAATTTATTTTAGAAAGGGAGAGAAGCAGAGGGAGCAAGCGTAAGTGGGGAAAGGGGCAGAGGGAGACAGTCTTCAAGCAGACTCCCTGTTGAGCTCAGAGCCCGACACGGGGCTTGATCTCATGACCCATGAGATCATGACCCAAGCTGAAACCAAGAGCTGGATGCTCTTGGAGCCATCCAGATGCCCCAGATGGAGATTCTCTCAGAAGCAAAACTATTAGAATGGACAGTCTTAGAATTTAAAATTAGCCTGATATACATACTAAAATATATGAAAGGAGGATATTAGCAAGAAACAATAAGAAGAAAACATAAAAAGAACCAAGCAGAAATATTGGGTATGAAAAAATATAATGGTTGAAATAAAGAATGTAATAGATGGGATTAATAGCAGAATGGATAGAACTTCAGAACAAATTAGAGAATGAAAGATGCAACTTTAGGAAATCTCTCGGGAGAACAAAAGGACAAAGAAGTAGGAAATATAAAACAAAAGTAAGAGATACTGAAGATACAATAGAAGCACTCGCATCTGAATACTAGGAGATCCAGAAAGGGAAAAATAAAAGTGGTAGAGGAGGAAATAGTTGGAAAATTAATGGAGAAAATTTACTGTAATTGACAAATTAAGATGTAACAGTCCCGACCAAAGGGGCCCATAGAATGTCAAAGAAGAGAGAGAAGGAAAACGTCACAGCTGGGCATATTGTAGTGAACTTTTAAGGATTTCAAAGATGAAGAAAATTCCAAAAGCTTACAGAGTGAAAGACCAAATCCCATATAAAAGAATTAGAAACAGGCTGACTAGATAGTTTTCAACAGCAACATTCTATGTAAAAATGCAATGGAAGAGTATTTTGGTTTTCTGTTGTTGCATAACAAACTACCTCCAAAACTCAGTGACTTAAAACAGCAACCATTTTTATATCTTGTATGATCTACTTCTATATATCGGATTGAGCTGCTCTACATGGGGTTGACAGAGGTTGCTTGGGATATTCATCTACTGGACAGACTTGTCTGGAGGGTTCAAGAGTGGCTCTACTCAATGCCTGATGCATTGGTGGGGGAGGCTGGAAAGCTAGACTCAGCTGAGGATGGCCGCTAGATGCCTGCATGTGACTTCTCCACAGAGTTTCTGAAGAAACTGATGGCCTCAGGATAGTGGGACTTTACATGGTGGCTGGCTTCCCCCAGAGTGAGTGCTCCAGGAGGCTCTGGTGGGAGCTGCAAGGCTTCTCATGACCTAGCCTTGGCAGTCCTAGGATGTCACTCCTCCCACATTCTCTTGTTCTCGCAAATCATCAAGGCCAGCCTAGATTCAAGGAAAGAGGATTTAGACTCTATCCCTTAATGGGAGGAATAGCAAGGAATTTGTGGCAATCTATCACAAGTCTACAAAGTGTTTTTAAGTATTGCAGAAAGGGAACTTAGAACCTAGAATATTACAACCGTCCTTCAAATACGAGGATAAAAAAATATTCTGAGCCATATAGGCCTCTAGATACTTTGCCACAGAACAAACTACACTGGAACTAGTTTTGGGTAAAATATTTAAATAAGGGCAGAGAAAAAACATCCAGATTTCAAGAGATAAATGAGATAAATTAAGTAAAGATGGCCAGATTCCTGAGTAAAGTTTGATGTCTAAAAATCAAGTGGCTAAGACCAAAGGAAAAGAGAAAATATATCCTTCATCATCCAGAATCAAGTCTAGATAATATTATCATGATAAGGGTTGGAAGGACAGAAACTAGGGGGCTTTAGAGTGTGTCAAATTTCTTTTTTTACAGGGTGGGAGGGGCATAATATCAACTTTGAAAAATGAATTAAAGGAAAGATAAAGGAAGTGGGATAAATGGAGGGAGTAGACAACTTGGTGAGGGTCACATAGCCATGGGTGGTGGAGCCAGGAGCTAAACCCAGGTGCTCTGATATCAGAACCCCTGTGTGTGAGTGAAGCATTATCATGCTATAACCTCACTAGCAGAGTGGTCTCAAGGACATGTTGCTGCTGGTCAGTTGTTCTTTTCTCTGTTTTTGGTCATCTCCTTTGTTCCAGGCTGTGAATGGACAGAGGAAGGGACCTCACCTGTATTTGAGCCTGGAGCTGTGAGCCACCTGGTCACCTGGCAGGATGGCCGGTGTAGCAGTGGGTTCCTGGCTTCTTTGCCCCAGCCAGAATCCCATCTCAGTGTGGCCTCAGGGTTTGGCTGTGCAACCATCTTCTGGCTTTTGAAGAATAGGTATGGACAACTGATTTTTGAATCAGGTGCTGTATTTCCAGGGAAACGAGAATGGCTAGGGGGCTGTACCTCCAGCTGGTCAGCATCACCCCACCTGCTGGAGCATCCCTCAGTGAGGTGGCCTGGCACAGGGTGTGGTCATAAGACCTAGACTCGGTCTAGAACTGTTTCATTTCTCAGAAGGCTCTTTGTTGGTTATCTGATCCTAAACCAGACGGGGAAAGAAAAAGGCAGAGAGGGCAAGGGACTTGGCAAGGGTTACGTGGTAAGTTCATGGTGGGGTCAGGGCTGCTGAGAATGGCCGATGTCTTGCTTTCTCAAGCATGGTGCATCCTCCCCCGAGACCATTCCCTGAAGTTGACTCCAGCCAGCTTTGCTTCGAGTGGCTGGGAGGTCCTCACCCTGGGAGGTTCAGCTGTCAGGGAGCCACAGCATGCGGGGTGCTTGCTACCACCCAGCTATGCCATGTCTAGTCCACTGCCTGTAGCTAGGTGTAGCACATGCTTTCAAGTTGTTATTAGACCATGTTGAATTGTTTTTGATACAAAAACTAGCCCAGAGTTCCTGAAGTCCTACGATGCTGCTGGCACCATCCATGACTATGTGGTTGCCATGCTGTGTGGCTTGCCAAGATCCCTGATGTGCGACCAGAATGCTGCTAGCTGGGGATATTTCAACACTCAGAGCCAAAGCTGGAACTTGGAGATGTGAGTATATCCTTGCAAGCTGGCTCTAGGCTAAAGGCCAGAATCTTGAATGCGAGAGATTTAGTAGGGCTTTCCCATTTGGGAATAATAGTGGTGGATTCCAAGAGCCCCGGAATCAGGTTCCCATGCCCCTCAGTCTGTTCCAGTCACCAGGCAAGGGTGGGCCTGGCTGTAAGTGAACCCTTGGAGGGGGACACCCCTTACGCCATCCTGTCCTGCTCCCCCACAGTTGCCCAGACCTAGGTCGGGCTCCCCCGTTCTCTGTGTCTTGGATCTAGCCTGCAGATTTCAAAGAACAACTTGTAGTGTAATAAATGTTTAAATAAGGTTAAGAAATGAAAGTAGTCATCTTGAGGGGTGTCTTTTAAAAGTTCTTTTTAAGGAATCGTTTGCCTTTTCAGATGCAGAAATCCAGTGCCCTCTAAGTTCACTTCCTTCAGGGTCCAAATTCTGAGCTCTGTAAAAAAACAAAAAGCACCCGGTAGTTCAGGTAAAGGACTTTCTAGCATGTTCTATCAAACTGACAGCCCCCTCTTTACTAACCCAGAGTGATGAATGCAGTTGGTGTTCAGGAGACTGATAGGTTTGACCTTGGTTTGGCCTGTGTTAATCGACTGTGACTGTGTGCTGAAACTCTGTCTCCCTTTGCAGAGTATTTGTGTTCTCTGCAAACACAGAAGGCTGGCCGGTGATGATATCTGGCTCTTATCTAACTCATCCTGATCACCCCTGCTTAAACTGGTTGTTTTCTCTCCTGAAAGGCCAATCCCAAGCTTTTGAAAGTCAGTGTTCCCTTTTTTAAAAATGCAAGTCTATTTTCATGGCTTAAAAAAAGCCAAAGAGGCCGTCTGTGAAAACACTGGATTCTACCTTCCCTTCTTGTATGTGTATCCTGTAGTGTTTTCCTTCGTTGAGTTTCCTGAAACAACAAAGACCAAAAAATCCAGCTCCGGGTAAATACACTGTCCATTTTTGGATTGCAGATTGAGGGCCTCAGGCTTTCCGGTCTGCCTGCTCCCAGACATCGCGGAGGCAGGCAGTGTGGCAGGCAGAACTTCCCGTGCCTGGTTTGAAATCCCAAAGGGGACACAGGTGGGCGTGGCCTTGGGTGATTTACAGGCCTCTGTGTATTCCTGTATGGCCAAAAGGACGGATGCAGGTAAGTCTTTCTTTTGCTGGCTCCTCAGACTTCTACTGGTGCCTCTTAAGCCCCAGCTCTGTGTGAGGGCCCACGGGGCACACGTAACCAGCAGCCTCAGCATCCTGCTGATCGTTATTCTGTAAACGTGATTCATATTCTGTATTCAGCCTCCTTCCTATAGCTGAAGCCCCTCCTCTGACAGCTTACAAAACAGCAGGGCAAGTTCTGTCCCTGCCCACACTGTGCTTTTCCTCTTCAGGGCCAGGTAAGGGAATTGACTCTCTCTAGTTGGCTGATTTCTGTATAACTCCATGACCAAAAAAAATAGATTAAGTAGCTTAGGGTTTTTTGTTATTGTGCGTTTGTCAATGGAAGTTCATTCTGATCTGATTAGGAGTGCAGTCTTTCTGTATTCAGTGTAAGAGGGTCACAGTGAGGTGGAGGCCGCAGTTTAGGGCAGGGCTTGGTAAACTTTTTCTGTAAAGGGCCAGATAGTAAATATTTTAGGCTTTGTAGGCCATATAGTTTCTGTCCTAACAGCTCAATTCTATGAAGCATGGAAGCAGGCATAGCCAATACATAAATGAATAGGGGTATAGCTGTGTTTCAATAAAACTTCATTTATAGACACTAAAATGTGAATTTCATAGAATTTTCATGTATCATGAAGTTTTCTTCTTTTGATTTCTTCTCAACCATTTAAAAATGTAAGAACATGCTACTGGGATTGTAAAATGCTGCTGCCCCCTTTGGAAAACAGTCTGGCAATTCCTCAAAAGTGAAACATGGAGTTACTATGCGACCTAGCAATTCCACTCCCAGGTGCACACCCAAGAGAACTGGAAACACATGTCCACACAAACACTTCACACAGATGTTCTTAGCAACATTATTCATAATAATTCATAATTCAAAAAGTAGAACCAATCCAAAGGCCCACCAACTGATAAATGGGTTTAAAAAATGTGATATATCCACACAGCTAAAATGCCACACATGGGAGTGAAAGAGAGGAATGAAAGAAGCCAGTTCTAAAAGGCCACGTGCTGTATGGTTCCATTCCTAAGAAAAGTCCCGAACAGGCAAATCCGTAGAGACAAAGCAGGTGAATGGTTGCCAGGGGCTGCGGGGAGCAGTGAGTGCTAACGGGTACAAGGTTTCTTTTTGGAGTGATGAAAATATTCTAAAATTAGATAGTGGTGATGGTTGTACAACTGTGAATAAACTAAAAACTAGTGAATTATACCCTTTAGGGGCACCTGGCTGGCTGAGTCGTTAAGCGTCTGCCTTTGGCTCAGGGTGTGATCCCAGAGTCCTAGGATCGAGCCCCACGTCAGGCTCCTCCGCTGGGAGCCTGCTTCTTCCTCTCCCACTCCCTCTGCTTGTGTTCCCTCTCTCGCTGGCTCTCTCTCTCTCTGTCAAATAAATAAATAAAATCTTAAAAAAAAATTATACCCTTTAAAAGGTTGCTTTTTATGGTGAATTATATCTCAATAAAGCTATTATTTTAAACAAAATGTAAAAGTTGTTCTTAGCTCCTAGACCACACAAAAACACATGGTGGGGTGGATATGGCCTGTGGGCTGTTGTTTGCACCTCCCTGGACTAGGGGAGAATTGGGGCCTGCCTGCCTAAGCAGGATGGTTGCAGGATGGGGGTTTCATCTGATCTTCATGGCAGCCTGACTGAGTGAGTCCACTCTGGGAGCCCCTCCTTGTTATCAAGGGGAACGGAGAATTCATTCATCTTACCTGAATTCTCTTTGTTATCACATCTTTTTTCTTCCATCAGTTAGAACTCTTACAATTCAACCCTGAGTTTAAAAATTCTGACCAGCCTTCTCTTCTATGCAGTTTATTCCTATTTCATGACGTTCTTAAGAAATAACATTTCAAGGACTGTTTTTGTGTTGTTTTAGGTAGTAATTCCTTTTAATTCAAATTATCTGAGAGGGAAAAGTGAAATTCTGCCAATTTTGTTTGCACATATGTGTGATAAAATCTTTTAGGCCAAAAGTTGCTCAAAACATTTTCTTCCAAATTTTCAACTAAAATCAGTGCTTCAGGAAAATATGCTAAATTTATTCTGTGACTTTTAATTTTCCCAATACACCATCTCTTGCCTTATACCCCTTCATCTCAAAGTGTGAATGTCAGGGAACTCACGTGGACTTTGGAGTCCAGCCCACTGGCCTGGGTAAGAATTTAGCCTCTCTTCTACTTCCGGTGTGACCTTGGACAGGTTGCTTTTCTTCCTGAGCTCTTGTCATCATCCAAAATGAGAGCAATGATATGTTTCTCATGGGACAGTTGTGGTGACACACTGGGATGGTATATAAAGAGCCACTTTCTACCTTGGTGGTTTTCAAATCATAGGCTGTTCCCTTGACAGAGAGCTGTCCTATGCCTGGATGTGAATGTGCTCTCTCTATAGTAAGTGAGGGGCTAGTCAGATGGGAAGAAAGTAGGTATTAGACTTCCTCTTCACTGAGCTGGTCATAGTCTCTGGTTCCAGATTGGGGCTGCTGGCTGTGCTCGCTTGTTCTGTGTCCATGGGCAAGGTTGGTTGGCCTCCATCCTTGACACCTCTGCTTGAGGGAATAGGTGGAGGGCATGTTGCTTCTGGCAAAGAGTCATGGTGAAAGGCTTGATGTGGCAGGAAGTAAAGGTTATTGGCTTTCCAAGATTGTTTTCAGTCTCCTTGGCTTCCAGCCCCCTAGTAGGAAGGAAAGTTACATGCTGACCTCAGTTATTTCAGACCCCATCAGACTGAGAAGAGCAGGTTTTTTGGCCAGGTCTTGTGAGGAGTGGAAAAGAAGAGACTTCTAGAATAATCTACAGGCCCTGGCCTCAAGCCAGAGGAGAAAATCATTCCCTCTGTGCTGAGTCTGGGAGCTTTTCCCCTCTGGCGGAAGGAGGTTAAGAAAAACACCACGGATATGAGAAGGAGGTGGCACTTGCTGAAAATGAATGAAACCTCCCCAGAGAGTCAAGTACTTGGGCTGAGTGAGGTCTTAACTATCTGTACATCGTTGTCTGTTGCTGTGTGACAAATCACCCTAGCACTTAGTAGCCTAAAGCAGCAAACATTTATTATCTCTCGTGGTTTCTGAGAGTTAGGAATCGGGATGTGGCTGGATGGTCTGCTTTAAGGTCTCTCATGGAATTGCAATCAGACTGTTGCTTAGCTGGGTCTGCATTCATCCAAAGGCTTGATCAGCCTGGTGGATCTACTTCTCAGCTCATTTATGTAGCTTTTGGCAGGAGGCCTCCGTTTTTTGCCACATGGACCTCTCTGCAGGCCTGGTCATGACATGGTGCCTGCCTTTCCCCAGAGCAAGTGATTCAAGACAGAAGCTGCAGTACCTTTTTATGACCTGGGCTCCAGAGTCACACAGGGTCACTTCTGCTTTCTTTTCTCAATTAAAAGCAAGTCCCCAGGGGTGCCTGAGTAGCGCAGTTGTTAAGCGTCTCCTTTGGCTTAGGGCATGATCCTGGCGTTCTGGGATCGAGCCCCACATCAGGCTCCTCCGCTGGGAGCCTGCTTCTTCCTCTCCCACTCCCCCAGCTTGTTTTCCCTCTCTCGCTGGTTGTCTCTCTCTCTCTGTCAAATAAATAAAATCTTAAAAAAAAAAAAAAAAAGCAAGTCCCCAAGTACAGCCCATGCTCACGGGGTAGGGGAAATTAGGCTCTACCTCCTGAAAGGAGGAGTCTCAAAGAATTTGAAGACATATTTTTTTTTAAACCAGCACACTCTCCCCTTGCCCTGTTGTAACCTGTGACCTCTGAGTCAGCCAGACAGGCCTAACTCCTGCTTTCTTTGGACCCCAGTTCTCAACATCAGCACCTCAGTTCAGTTGGCAACCTCCATGCCTTCAGGATTCCAGCCGGTGCAGACTCCAGACCCTGCGGCTCCGGTCAGCTACTTCCCATACTTCGACAGGAGCTACCTAGCGGTGGCAGCGTCACTCAATGGGGGCAACGTGCTGGCCACATTTGTCCACATGCTGGTACAGTGGATGACGGATCTAGGTAAGGTGTTGCCCACACAGTGGTGTGTTCCCTGCTTGTCCTTTCTATTCATGTGTCAGACCCAGCCCGGCTCCAGCACATTCCTTCCTTCTTTAGGGATCCGGGCCTGTAGCCTTTTTTCATCTCATCTTTTGAGCTGCTATCACCTATTTTTTTCAGAGGGAGCACCTTCTCCTCTAACATTGACTAGTCTCCTGGTTCTCCCCTGCCCACTGGTTACTTTGTTAGTAACTCA
Organism: Ursus americanus; assembly: GCF_024610735.1. NCBI lineage: Eukaryota > Metazoa > Chordata > Mammalia > Carnivora > Ursidae > Ursus > Ursus americanus. The sequence continues at coordinate 45,275,540 of NC_142149.1, read as the reverse complement.
CCATCCCTTTCTGATGACTGCAGACAGCTGAAGATAAAATGATCTTTGAAGATAAAATGATCAAACATGGATGAGTGAAAAGTCTCCTGGTATTTTACAATATTATAAAATCCTTACAGCACTTATTTTTGGCAAGTGGTTCCTGACTCCCTTTGATGGAAAGGATCCTTAAAAACTCTGATGCCCTCCTGCTTTCTTCAGGGTAGAGTAGATCGGACCTTTCTCCGCTCTTCATTTGCAGAGAAACATGTAACCTCCTTCCAGGAGAGGTTCCCTTTCCAAGCACTTAAGGTAGAAATGAAATTTCTGGTCAGCCATGCAGGTCTGGGAAATCACTGTCCACCTGTAGGAGTTCTGAATCAGGTCACTGCAGGAAGCTTTCAGCATAGTAACAAGGTGAGGAACAAGCAGTAGGGAGCATATGGGAAACTCATACTGCTTGTGCAGACAAGCGTTACTGACCCACGTCAGTCCTTTCAGGCTGGCCAGAGATGTCAGGGTTTCAGGGAATTCTGCCCGCTGGCCGAGATCCCCTCAGGAATGCGTCATTAAAAGAAGAGAACTCTGATTTTATTTTGCCTTGTGTCAGAAAAGGTTTTCAAGATGCAGAACCAGTCGTCAGAACCTTCAGGCAAGCCTTATATTTAGATACTGGTTTAACTGGTTGGCTTTGTCAATTGTTGACTGAGTTGACGGTATTTATCTTTACACAGAAGTGACTGTTATTTTTACCCCTGAAAGAGATGGTAATATTTAATTTCTCTGTAAGATCCTTTCAAAAAGAAAAGTCTTTTGCATTTTCATGGTTCTTATTTTGATGAAACCGAGGACTTTGAAAGTTAGTATTGTATGTAACTTAACCTTTGAAGAAATTTCTACAATTATGTCGTATGATTAAAAAATATATAGATGCATCCATAATAAAATTTAAAAAAATAAGAAAAATAAAAAGTGAAAAAATAAAATAAATAAATAAAATAAAATCTTTAAAAAAAAAAAAAAAATAAATAAATAAAAAATACATAGATGCAGGGGTACCAGCGTGGCTCAGTCAGTTAAGCATCTGACTCTTGATTTGGGCTCAGGTCATGATCTTGGGGTCCTGGGATCAAGCCCCTTGTAGGGCTCTGCACTAGGCATGGAGTCTCTTTGAGGATTCCCCCTCTCTCCCTCTGCCCCTCCACCTGCTCACATGTGCTGTCTCCCTCTCTCTAAAATAAGTAAATAGGGGTGCCTGGGTGGCTCAGTTGGTTAAGTGTCTGACTCTGGATTTTGGCTCAGGTCATGATCTCAGGGTTGTGGGATCAAGCCCAGCATTGGGCTTAGCAGGGAGTGTACTCAAGATTCTCTTTCTCTTTCTCTACCCCTCTGCTCCTCCTCCCTCTCTTAAATAAATAAATAGAAATTTAAAAAATATATAGAAGCAGGGGCGCCTGGGTGGCACAGCGGTTAAGCGTCTGCCTTCGGCTCAGGGCGTGATCCTGGTGTTGTGGGATCGAGCCCCACATCAGGCTCCTCGCTATGAGCCTGCTTCTTCCTCTCCCACTCCCCGTGCTTGTGTTCCCTCTCTCGCTGGCTGTCTCTGTCTCTGTTGAATAAATAAATAAAATCTTTAAAAAATATATATATATATAGAAGCAAATATAATAAGGTTTGTTGAAATAAAAGACATTACATTTACTAACCCTATACGGAAATATTAAAGCATGAGATATAAAAATAAAACTCTCTCTCTATTCAGAATACCCTAGGTTTGCATTATTTTCCAGAAGTTAGAAAACAGGGAGTTCTACCCTCATGTGGTTTAGAGCAGAGACTGAAGCCAGGTGGCCCGGGTTTCAATCCCAGCTCTGCCACTCTCTTGTGCTTTGGGGCAAGTTGCTTATTCCTTCTGTTCTTCATTTTCCTCATCTGAAAAGGGATTATCCTAGATCTACCTTAAAGGACTGTGAGGATCAAATTAGTTATATTGCAAAGCCCTTAGAATGATGTCTGGCCCATAATAAGTGGATATAACTGCTTGTTAAATAAGCATAATGTGGTGGTGCAACCTGGGACAGTGGCCTCAGTTCTCAGCTCTGTCAAGTCATTATGTGGCCTTGGCAAGTCCCTTCCCTTCTGTTTTTCAGCTCTGATGGTCTGTGGTTCTACGCCTATGATGTGAATATTTGGCAACTCATAGCATCTAATCCCCACCAATAGATCTGGGTGAGGTGGTAAACCAAGGCATGCAGACAGGGCTAGAAGCCAAGTATCTCAGGCCTCCAGCTCGTACACTCCTTCCTTCAGGGGTGCCCCCCAAGGCTGGCTGGGGTCATGGCCCAAATGTTGCCCAGTGAGGAAGAACACCCTATTTTAACATTTCCTTAACATTCTTTTGGGAATTTTTATTACTGACATACAAGCACATTGTTCATTGTTTTCTTCTTTTAACTACAGACTTTCTTTGGGTTTTGACAGTTTTCCACTAATGTCGTTTTTCTGTTCCAGGATCCAATTCAGGATACCACATTGCATTTAATCATCGTATCTCCTTAGTCTCTCTGCTTTCTTTTTTTTTTTTTAAGTTTTTATTTATTTAAGGAATCTCTACACCCAATGTGGGGCTTGAACTCATGACCCTGAGATCAAGAGTCACATGCTCTATCAACTGAACCAGCCAGGTAGAGCTTTTCTATTTGAAAGCTTTCTATTTGATTGATCTGTGTTTTTCTTTTTCATCTCCTTTCCCTTTTTTCCCATTAGTTTCATGGTTTTATATTCTTGATTCTTTTAGAAGTTTTTAATGCACTATGTTTCCTAGGATATGGTGAGATAATCCCTCTTATACATTGCAGTGGTAGTATAAATTGGCCCAGCTTCTAAGGGGACAATGATGTGCATATCTTTGAACCAGCAGTTCTCCAAAGGACTCAGTCCTACAGATTTGTATGCTTGTACACATGTGCTAGGTTATTCATCAAGCAAGTGGTTTTCCTGAGATTTCTGTAGAATTTCTAGAGGGAGGGGAAAGACACTAATATTCATTCCAGCATTTTTGTTTTTTAAGTAGGCTCCATGCCCAGCATGGAGCTTGAACTCACAGCCCTGAGATCAAGAGTTGCATGCTCTACTGACCGAGTCAGCCAGGTGCCCTGATTCTGGCATATTTAACCAGAGTCTTGCTGATCATATTTTGACCATGATATTTAAATAATTTCTCTCTCTTCCTCTCTCTCTCATTCCCAAGTGTGTATAGTTGAGTTTGTATAAGTTAAATATGCTGCCAATGAGACTTCACAGTGACACTGGGGCGGTGGTTCTCAGCACTGGCTGCACACTGGGAACACTTGTGGAGTTTTAAAAACGATGTTGATGTCCTAGTCCTGCCTGCAGAATGCTGATGCTTTGGCCATGGGGGGGGGTAGGCATTTTATAAAAGCTCCTCAGGTGATTGTTATGCCCTTAAGTGTTGGTAAGCACAGGTCTAGAACCTTCTACTTCAGAAGTGTGGTTCTTGGGCCAGCAGCACTGGCTTCCTCTAGGAGTGGATAACAACTACAGAATCTTAGGGCCCACCCCAGGCATACTGAGCCAGAAACTGCATTTTAATAAGATCCCTAAGTGATTCGTATACATATTCAAATGTGAGGAGCATTGGTCTAGACTGGTAGTTATCAACTCTTCGAGGGCTGGGCTAGACTGTGGTCAGCACTGTGGTCCTGGGGTTTCTTTGACACTGCTAATAAGTCTAACAGTAGCTGTGATGATGCTTTTTGATCCGTGTATGCATTTGCCTCCCTTGGGAGTATTAGTTGTGGGATGCTTAGGGCTCACAGCAACACTTACGAGATCTCTCCCTGAACTCTAGGCTGGGGTCTGGAGCAGAACATAGCTAGCTAGGCTGTGTGAGTCCCTAAGCCAGGAAACAGCCAGCCAAATGAGGAGCAACAAGTAGATCTATCCCTGCCCCTTGGGAATCCTGTACTGTCTCAGCCTACAGCAAGGAGTACATGAACTCACACAGGTCTTTTCTGTTCTTGGAAGGTCTAGAGGTCGAAGAATCCACTGTGTATTCATGCATGATCCAGGCAGCTGCACAGCAAAGAGACACCTGCCTAACTATCACTCCAACGGTGTTGGGCGAGAGGCACCTGCCGGACCAGCTGGCCTCAGTGACCCGAATCTCCTCCTCTGCTCTCTCCCTGGGGCACGTGACCCGGGCCCTGTGCCGAGGCATTGTTCAAAACCTGCACTCCATGCTTCCATTTCAACAGCTCAAGGAGTGGGGTGTGGAGCGGGTGATTGGCAGTGGGAGTGCACTGTCCAGGAATGAGGTGCTGAAGCAGGAGGTGCAGAGGGCTTTCCCCTTCCCAGTGTCCTTTGGGCAGGATGTGGATGCAGCTGTGGGGGCAGCTCTGGTCATGCTCCAGAGAAATCTTAACCAGAGGGTGTCTTAGTGCATCCTTTGGCCAAAGGACTGTTGCAAATTTTATCTAACATTCCTGACATGACCTTGGGGTCCTCCTTTTCCTGGATAGTTTTGTGGGCAGATTTTAAGCAAAGCATGTTTTCAAGGCACCATCTTGACCAAGAACCTACCTTCATACTCTAATAATGCAGCCAGGACTCATCAACTAGACCCCAAATCAGTGCTTTCCAAGAGACTCACTTGGGAATTGGTTGCAGATGTAAATGTGGAAAAAAGAGGGAAAAAGAAAGAAAAGGAACAGTAGCCCAGCATCTTGGTCAGCAGGCTTCTTTGTGATTCACCTGTAGACAAAGAGAAAATAAATGTGGACTTCAAGAACCCCCCCCCCCAGCCCTGCTCCAGCTTTTGGAATGATTGTTTTTTGGGACATGAAGCCCAGACTTGGGTCACATGCACTGTTGGAGAAGTCCTTCCCTACTGGATTGTACTATGTGTCCCTGAGGTCCTTTCCCATTCTTGTTCTCCCTTGGCCACAGCTGGTTAGCTGAGGCAGGGCATGGCCCAAGAGAGTAGAGCAGACTGACTGAGACGAAGATACGGGGGTCTGTGCTGGCCTTCTCACCATGTGCTTCCCTTTCCAACAAGAGCCTCCTGCACTGGAACTTCTCCGAATCCTTAACACAACTGGCTTGAAGGCACAGAACAGGGAAGGAAGGTTGGGCAGCATGACCAGTGAGGGAGACAGATGCTGCGTGGCCCCACCATTCAGGCACTTTGTTCCCAAGAGTCTGACCAGGCACCAGTAGGACCCTTTTTCAGGGGTGTGTCTGGGCAGCAGTGTGTTTTTGCCCCTGTACATTCTTGGGAACCTTCCCATGGGAAGGGATGTGGCTGGGCATGCCCCTCTCAGAGAGGGTGGCCAATTAATCAGAGAGAACCCCTTATCCTGCGGGTCCTAGCTTTTCTTTCTCTTGGTGTAGGCCTTGCTGGGCTGCTGTGTGTTCCTGGCTTGCAGAGACATCCCCCTGGAGTCAGCATCCCTGCCGGGATCCCAGAGCGTCTTAAACCTTCCTGTAGTTGGTAGGTATGACCATGGCATGGCTTCCAGGAGAAAGCCATCATTGGTACATCTAATTCCAGACTCCCAAGAGTGATCCCAAGGCCTGACTCTGAGGCACTTGGGCAACTATGAGTCTAGGGAGCAGCCATGTTGTCTGTTTGTAAATGTCACTTTGTGAATTATGTGATTGTCTGAAGCTCTTCGATTAATATGCCTGGCCATGCTGAGTGGATTTTAGATACTAAAGCTCATTCTTCCAGAGCCTTACACCTTTAATAAGACACACCTGTCTTTGGGATTAGTGTAAATTACGGCACAGCTGCAGAGGATCATAGCCCTGAGGATCATTTGTAGGTTTACTACAGAAAACCCCTGCCTCTCCCATAGTTCTACCGGGACAGGTGGCTGAAGATCACTCAGGAAAGTCATGTGAGTTTTCTCTCAGCTAAAATGAGTCGTCACCATTAATTTGGAGCCCCTGTGGAAGGTGTTTGAGGAAGAAGTCACCATGGGATAAGCCGAAGGGTAACAGCTCTGTCCGTCAGGAGGAACTGGCCCTCTGACTTCAGGGAGGCAGCCTGTCTTGCATTCTCAGAGTGCTGTGGATGGAGTCTATAAATGTAAGATTAGGACCTGGATGCAAGGCCAGGGAGCCCAGCCCGGTGCCCAGCATGGTGCTGGAACTCTCTGTTCCCTTTCCACATGTCGACTCTATCTCTGAGGGCTGAGCCTTGGGCCGTTCAAGCTTGTCAGCTCAGAGCTGTGCTGCAGTTGTTACTGCACATGGCCTGGAGCCTCTGCAGGGGGGTTGAGCACAGCTCCCAGGGCCTCGTTTCTTCAGCCTGAAGTCACAAAGCACTCACTGCTTTTGCAGTGGTATGGGGAAGGTACTAGTAAGCGGTACCAGCATGATCCTCACATGAGGAACTGGCCTTAAGGACTGTTTGCCTGTGTCCTGATCTTACAGGCACTTGGTAGGCTTGCGCTTTCCCGCCTGATTTGCTTTGGCCAGTAAAACGTGACCAGAGGTGTGCCACTTGTTCTGTGCCTTCAAGCCAGTTGTGTAGGCCTTTAGGAGCCAGTGCGTGATTTGTCACATTCCCTTCCTTTTGCCACCAGTGACTGGTAGTGTCCTAGAGAAAGGCTCTGTCAGCTTGGGTTCCGTGATGGGACAGTGTGGTATAGAACCCTCACCAATGAATGAGCAACATGCAGTGTTACTAAGAAATAAACCTTTGATGTTTGAAACCACTGAGATTTGGGGGCTGTTTGTTACCACAGCATGACTTAGTGTATCCTGACCACTACAGCCACAGTAGAAACTGTACCTAGGAAGCCTCAGCTGCACCCAACACAGACCGAGACATTTATTGGCATCCACTAGGAGCTGGGTTTTCTGTCAGGACAATGATGAGTTGTTGCATTTCCATCACTAGGGAATGAAATAAACACTAGGCCAGACTGATGTGTGTGCAGAAGGAGGAACAATTCATTCTTTATGTAAGTGACATTGAGCTAAACCTTGGAGAGTTTCAGTCCATCAGTACCAACAACAGTTAACATTTTTTAAGTACCTGCTTTGTACTAGGAGCTAATCTAAACTCTACTTGTTTGGACCTATTTGATCTTTATGGTGATCCTAGAAGGTAGGTACTATTATCTTCATTTCTCAGATGAAGAAACCGAGACACAAAAACGTTAAGTAGCCTACCCAAGATCACAACTCTAGGATTCAACCCCAGAGTGTGTAACTTGGTCAAAGGGCAGATGAAAGTGTGTGATAGGACTTGTGACTGGAAATGTTGGCCAAACTGTGCAGGATCTTGGATGCCAAACGGAGGGGTTTGGACTTTCTCCTGTGGGCAATGGAGTGGGGGACAGGCCTCATGGGCTTTAGGAGTATAACTGCCAATGTGAGGACTCTGGATTGGGGAATGGGTGTTGCAGGAGGCAGGGGCCCAGTTGGAGGGGCCTAGAAAGCAGCCTGTGAGAGATGGCCGCCCGAACCAACCTGAGGGCAGAGGCTGACACACATACCCTCCCTTTGGGTCTTGACGATGACTAGATCCATGTCATGTTATGTGGCTTTCATGTTCTCTATTTTTCTTCTCAACTGGACTGAAAGCTGCTTGAGGGAAGGGTTCCTCTTAAGCTGTTCTCTGCCCTGTCCTCCTTAATCTTGGGCTGATGCCCATGTTTGGAAGGTCCTCCCAGGGCAGAACATTATGCTTGTCCAAGGCCCAGCTCAAATGCTATCTTCCTGCTACACAGTCTCCCTGGCAGCATATTTGTCACTGGATTATAATAGCAGCTGACATCCAGGACCCCACTCAGTGTTTGCTGTTGGCATGGCCTGTCGGCTCCTGGCTTGGGCCTGTTACAGGGCCCCCCACCCAGTAAAGCAGAGACAGAGCCTGTCCTCATTCATCCTGGCCTCCTTGAGGGCAGAGACCATTTTATTCATCCTACTCAATTGCTGTGGGTTTGCTAGTGCTCAGTGGTCCTTCAGGAAAGGGCAATTTGCACCTGACCTCTTGTCTCAGCCACAGTTAGATGGGCAGATCACATCTTTGAAATTGAGAGATTCTGGGTTTAGAGATGCTCACTGTGTGAGTCATGAAACGTTAAGCAAATCCTGTTTTTTTTTTTTCATTAAAAAACAATTAGTCACAACCTCGAGCTAATGGCCGGATACAGCTCAACAGTCAGCAGATGTGGTTCTCATTTGAAATAACGAGGATGAGAACCATAATCCCTCATGCCTGCCTAGAGCTTTACAGCTCACAGAGACCATTCATACCCTGTCTCCTTGTTAATCCCCAGAAAAGCTCCAGAAAGCAGATAGGGCAGGTGCTCTCGCCCATTTTGTGGATGAGGACGCAGGCCCAGAGCTTCAGCTATCAGCTCAAATTTATGCAGTGGGCGTCTGGCACAGCTGGACCTCCTCTCCTGCCTCCAGTCTCTGCCCATGCTCCTGACCCTCCGATCTCTTCTCCCTCTTGTTCCCAGTCCCCACCCTGGGTCCCAGCTCTGCAGAGCAGGGCTCAGTTATCAGGTGCTGATTGGATGCCTCGTCCCTCCCTGGCTTAGGTGGCCAGCTGCATTCACTTCCGGAGTGTGCTAACCCTCCCATAGAGCCCTGCCTCCACGGGAGCTGACTCCTGTGGGCACCTGGTGATGCTAATGCACAGATGCAAAAAGGAAGTAGTTTTCTTCCGGGTTTGCTCTTCGCCGTCTGCATTTGGGACCCCTGAAGCCATTTAAAATCTGGAAGGCAAGACGCAAAAATCAGGGAAGTGAAATGTCAACACAAGATTTAGAAAGCTCAAGAGAAGACTAGTAGAGTTGGCACTGTCCTTGGGTGGGTGCCTTAACCACTTTCCCTGGGGTTGGAACTAGCACTGCTTGGTTCCTACCTGGTTCCTTCCAGAAATGCCAGGCTGACAGTTCCTGATTTGGATAACCAGGCCTTTTCAGCACACGAGAGTTTGCAGGTTTCTAGCTGTACCAGAAAGTCTGGCTTCAAATCGGTGAGGACCCAGATGGATGAAGAAAATAAATGAGGATTCTATGGCCAGAGTCAAGGGCTGTTTAAGTCCATGTGCCCCCTGGTGGTAACACTGGAAGAACTGCAGCCATTGATGACGTGAGTTCCCGCAGATTTGGCCCACCCACTTGCTGTGTGGCCTCCAGCCCTTTCCTCCACTGCCCCTTGTCCCCGTCAGACCTGAGCTTGGAGTAAGTGCCCCCTCCCAGAATTCATCATTTAAGCGTGATCTGCTTACGAAAAATTTCAATGGGTACATCATTACATAGATTCAAGGACACCTTTAAAGAATTATGGAAGCTGGGGGAAAAGGAAAAATAAGATCACCCTGTCGCACATTATGACCCAGAAAACTAGGCTGATGGCAGCAGTGCTCAGCCCTAAGGTGTTGTCTCTGCCACCATTTCATGAATTTTAGTAGAACCATTCACTGCAGATTTCGCTCAGATAAACTATGCCAATAAATATTTACAGTGTGCTACTTTGGGCAAGGCATGGAGCTAGGCTTAGAGAAGGAAAATTGGGGGGGGGGCAAGAGCCCTGTCACCCTAAAGCCATTAAAATCTGTGAAATAAAATACAAACCAGAAAAGTTAAAATCAGAGAAGTTAAAGCTCAATATAAGCTTTAGGAAGCTTCAGACAAGACTGGTATGGTTGTCACTGTCCTTGGGCAGGTCACATAGCCTGTCTACACTTCATTTCCTAATCCATAAAATGGGGACAAAATCAAAATTTCTAATGAAACGTTGTGAGAGTTTGATAAGTTAACGCCCGAAGTGCTTACCCCAGAACCTGGCACAGTGCATGGGCTTAATAAGCCTCCACACTATTATTGTTGTCCTTGTGATCACATGCACCAGTTGCTACAGGAAGGTCTAAGCTGAGATTTCTGTAGGAGTTTAGAGGTGAGCACATTGGCTGGGCCCTTGGTGGAGAGGCTTTTTGGAGGAGGTGGGAGTTGCATGATAGAGTCTCAGCGTCCACAGGTCTCACCTGCCACCTGGGTCTTAAAGACGGGTTAAGTGGGATGCATAGTGCAAGGATATTGGACAGAAGAAGGGCAGGGGAAGAGCATGGGGGCAGGCACAGTTAGTGTGACTAGGGAGGAGATGTGTCCAGGTGACAGGAGGGGCTGGGCCACAGAGGGAGTAGGGACTGGGGTTGTAGGCTCGGGGTGCCAGGCTGAAGGTTAAGGCCTTGTTCAGTAAGGGGGCACAGTCAGAAGGATGTTCCAGGACTGGGGATTGGGAGGTGGTGGATCAGCGTGCTGGGCCAGGGAAAGGAGGCACTTCTGGAGCCTCAGGTGAGAGGAAGTAGCTGCCAGCTACACAGAGGGATGGGTGTGAGCCATGGAAACGTAGCCCAGACAGTAAGGACAGAGGAAGAGAGGCTGGAGATGACAGTATGTCAGACTTGGTGACCACAAGACAGTTGGTGCCTCTATAGGCAGGAACATTGAGAGAAGGGACTGTGGAGGGCCGAGGAGTCTACTTGGACATGCTGAGTGGAAGGGGTTTGTGGTCTTCATCTGGAGATTCCAGGAGGTAGGGATGGAGCTCAGGGTAGAGGGTAGGGCTGGACCCCTGGATGAGGGAGTCCCTGGCTTGAGAATATCAGATGGGTGTTGGAGGAGTGGGGGTCTCAGAAAGGGGTAGGAGGATATAAGGGTCGGTTGTGGGGAGCCCCCATGTGTTGAGAGAAGCTGTCAGAGAAGGAGGAGAAGGGCCACAATTTCCCCTGTAGCCCTCAGCATGCATGGTACCATGCAGACTCTGGGAGATGTTGTCAACACCCAATGGCTCTGTTACAAAGGGAACACATTTAGTGATGTGTGTTGTCCTCACTGGAGGCAGAAATCACCTTGGAAGCTAAGGGGATGGTTCTTGTGGAGAAGTGTAACCTTCCCCTTTCTTGGACTTTGCCCCTGACCTGGCCAGTTGTCTCAATGCCTTTCTCAGGTGTCTCCCACCCATGCCCCAGGGCTGCCCATGGCTGAGACCTGGCCCTGGCCCAGGCAGCGTACAAGCCAGAGGCTGTCCCTCAAACAGCATAGGCATGTCAGTCTCCATACCAAGGTGTTCCCTGCAGCACCTCTGGCCCACACATGTGGTTAGAAGGAACAGTGACCCCAGAGAACTTGTAGGTTGAGGGGTCACTGCTGGTGAGTTTTTAAAATATATGTAACAGATAGTTATGTATGATTGAGAATGAATTCCATGATCCAGCAATCCCACTTCTCAGTGTATGCCCCCCAAAATTGAAAGCTGTGACTCAAAGAGGTATTTGTAGACCCATGTTCACAGCAGGATAGTTCATCCCACAGTTAAAAGTTGGAAGCAACCCAAGTGTCCATTGACAGATGAATGGCTAAATAAAATGTGGTATATACATATGATGGAATATTTTTCAGCCTTATAGAGGGAGGAAATCCTGTAATTTGCTACAACATGGATGAATCTCGAGGACATTATGCTAAATGAAATAAGCCAGTCACAAAAAGATAAATACTGCATGATTCCACTTATACGATGGTCTTAGAGTAATCCAGTTCATACAGAGAATGTAGAATGGTTGCCAGAGGCTGGGAGATGGGAGCAATTGGGAGTTCATGTTTAATGGGTAGGGTTTCAGCTTTGCAAGATGAAAACAGTTCTGGAGATGGATGGTGGCAATGGCTGCACCACATTATGAATGTACTTAATGCTACTGAATTGTACGCTTAAAATGGTTAAAATGGTATTTTTCATGTTATATGGATTTTACCAAAATTTCAGAAAAAAGAGATGAATTTACTTGAAGTTAAAGTGGCACATAAGAAATGGCACACATGTCCAAGGTGTCCAAGCAAGGGGCATGGTATGGCGTGTTGAGATGGGCCTGGCTTCCATGCCCAGACCAACAGCATGACCTGGGCAGTCAGCTAAGTGCACAGATTTCTCACGTGTAAAATGAGTATGGCAATCTCTGCCCTGCCACTGCCCAGGGTGTTCTGTGGCCTGGGAGAGTGAGTTTGCACAGCCTCTCTGTAAACTGTAAAATGCCATGCAAAATCCGTGCACTGTCTGCACTTTACTCTCTTGACTCGGGGTCAACCTTGTGAGCTACTCCAAGTAAGGCTATGATGGGCCTTTCTGGCATGTGGCTGCTCGTTTCTGGCCGTGTGGGACCTGTGGCTTATTGGAGGCCTATAGGGTTCCTATGGGCAGCTGCCAGGATGGTTCTGCAGGACATTTTGGGCTACAAACTGTATGCATACTCAGAAAGACTTTGCAGCTTTCTCAGCCATATTCTGGGAGGGGATTAAACCTTACTCAATTAACTTTTCTCTTGTGCGTTTAGGATAGTACTAAGAGAAACAAGGAAATAAACACAGAAAATAATTTTCTGTGTTCTGTGGTTCCATGAGGAATCCCAGTTGAGCAAGCCTGGGACCTGGCAGACCCAGAAGTCTCCCACCTCAACCCACAGGGAATGAGAGGCCCAAGAGAGGCAGAGACTCATCCAAGGTCACTCAGAGCTGGTAGCAAAGCCAGAATTCAAAATCAGGTCCTTAGATGCCAAGCCAGGATTATATGATGGGTGACATGACCATTTCCATTCCACCTACATTTTCAAGCTGGAGCAGTTCCGTGGTGCCGGGTTTGACTTTTCTGGTTGTGAAAGTGAATTCGTGGAGTTTTTTCCCCCAGACCACACTGTCTGTAAGGGTGGTGGTTTGGGAGGCCTGAGCAGTGCCCTCCTTTTCCTTGTGAGCTGAGGTCACAGCTCTGGCTGGTTCTGGGCTGTGTGTCTAAGTGCACTGCAGCCCTCGCATGGTTGGAGGCGGGGCGGCAGCTAAGTGGTTTCTGAAAAAGGGCAAAAATGATGGGAAAAGCTCTGGGATCCTCTGGGAATCAGAGCCATGGCAATAGCAGCTGCTGCCGTTGCTGGAAACGTTTTCCTTGAGTGCCAGAGTGTGCCCACAGCTCATCCCTGCCAGCGTGGAGCAGCCACGGCCTGGGGAGGGGCCAAGGACCCCCACGGAGTCAGGGGAGGCAACTCTTCTTCCCACACCATTCCAGCTCTCTCCCTTCACGTAACAACAGCCTTGGAGCTCGCCGGTACCTGCCGTGTCTGGGGTGTGCCTGCGACTAACTGGTGAGTCCTTTATGTTTGTTGGCCAATGTCAATGTTAGCTTTTAGAATGGCATGGTGAGCTGTCGGAAGCTGGGCCTTGCCTCTGTCCAGCTGTGTGACTATAAGCAGTTCAACCAGCCTCTTAGCACCTCAGTTACCCCATCTGAACATGGGATAATCACAGTGACTGCCTTAAAGGTCATGGTGGCGCTTGAGTGAAGCTGTTGCTATAGTGCACTTAGCATGGCTAATTGTAAACACCTGGCAAGTGATAGTGGAGGCTGCTATTGTCAATGTGTATTATCTGCACCAGAGTCATCCTGGACCCTCATCCTGGAGCAAAGAGGCTGTGGGTCCTGCTGAGGCCAGTGGTCTGTGGCTGGAGGTTTCACCATATTGCCCTCTCTGTACTAAAGGGATGATGGGCTGGGAGGCAGGAGCCCTGGGTTCTTGTCCAGATTCCAGTCACTCTCTGTTTTGGGTAGAGTGCCTCTACCCCTCTACTCCACGAATTCACTACCTCTTTGGGTAGAGTGGCTCTTCATCCATAGTTTGGGTAGCCCCCCAGATCTCCATTCCTCTTTAAGAAATGCTCAGGTAGGCCAAGAGGGTAAGAATGATACAGGCTGGGTCCTGGACAAGCTCCCAAGAGCCTTCAGGGAGGCCAAAGGCAGACAGAAACTTTGAGCAGAGAGGGAGCAGGAGAGCCACACCCCAGGATGTCTCATTTGGATTGGGGAGAAAAGGGAGGCTTCTCCCAGGTCATGGGCAGTGTCCTCCCTGGCTCTGGAGTTGAGGAAAACCCAGAGGCCAAACCCAGTCTTTACTAAGCAGGGTCATTTTTTCAGGACTGTCCTTTAGTCCAGATTGGTGTTTGTGAGTCTTGCATAAACCAGAACCACCATCTCCATCAGACACCCCAAGTCATGGTTGGAAATTCTCCTATCGTTGCAGAACATTCAACTGTGACAGGTACATTGCCACGGGGCTCATGTACTAGACACACCCAGGCCTGGCAGTGGCAGGCTATCCTGTCCCTGTCTACCCCACAGCCCAAAGCAAATGGCCTCTCAGTCCCTGTCCTTCCCTCTGCTCCTGAAGAAGCTTGGTTTCCAGTAGGGAATCGGGTGTGAGTCATGCAGTGCAGATTTGGGGTTTCTTGACCTACTGAATGATGTTACTGTGTGGGATGCTTCATGTTTCTTGGGTTTGGTTAGATTTGGACCACTCAGAGGAAGAGGCAAAAAGGAACATCGTAGAACAGTTCTGTGGAGGCTCCTGTTAACGGGTGTCCTTGTTGGGATGTTAAGAGCTGTGCATCAGGCAGCAGGTTTATTCTTGGTTTTGTGGCCAGTCCTATCCAAGGGGATGGGAGAGCCAGGCCTGGCCTATGGCCTGGATCTTACTCATACTTCATTTTGGGCTTTGAGCTTCCTGGGGAGCAGGAAGGTGCTACAGACTGGGGCTTCTGATGGGAAGGGGGTTGTCCCTGCCTGCCTGGCCCCAGGGCTAGGGAACCCTGGTCTCATCAGCCCCCCGCCCTGGGGTGAGATCTGGGACTGAGTTGAATGGCTGAGAAGAGCCCCGAGCCTTCAGAGAGGTGGTGGAGTGCTGGACATGCTCTGGAGCCAGGCTGCCACATATCAGATCTGGGTTCCTCCTCTGCCTGTGTGGCCCCATGTAACCGCTGTGTCTGGGTCTCCTCCTGTGTCCAATATTTACTTCTTAGATATGTGAAAATGAAGTGAGTGCGTGGGAGGTGTTAGCATTCGCACAGCACATGCTCAAGCGTGTCAGTTATTTTCATTCTTACTAGCCTCCTGTGCCTTTTAAAGGTGACAGGCTCCCCATAGTATGAACAGTCCTGGACAGGAAGTTACTCTTTGAAAGCATAGCGAGTGCCTGTCTTCATGCTTCTGAAGCTTCTCATGGCTTCCTACCATCCACACAATAATGTCCACATCCTGTTCCTTGACATCCAAGTACAGCAGCCATCTGGTTTTGACCCTGCCACCTGTCTTCCAGTCCCCCTGGCTTCCTCTTCATTAGCTACTCTGGGATCCCCATCATCTCCCCAGTCTCGGACCAACCCTGCGCTCCTTCTGGGCCCAGATCCTCTGTCACTTCCTCCAGGAAGCCTTCTTCAGTACCCTGGCCCCTCCTGCGAGAGCCCTGTCCCAGCCAGCCCCTGGTCTCTGTCTCAGATGGGGCCTGAGTACTCTCCGTGACCCCAGCACCGTCCTAGGTTCCTGGTAGGATTCCATAGATGGGTGTTGAGTGATGGAATGAACAAATGGGTGAGTGGTCGGAAGTGGGATTCTCTGTGGCTGTGAACACTTCCTGCTGCAGGGTTTCCATCTGATGGATGACCCAGAGAAAGACTCAGGCCCTCCTGAAAGAGGAACAGCAGGCAGGAGGGAAAATGGGTCTGTCTTATTCACAGGATGCAGAGGGGTGAGGCTGCCTCATTTTTCCCCCCAAGGATCCGGGCAACAGATCATAGCTGATTTATTGCCAAGGCCCAGCCATGTGCTCTGAGTGCTCAGTGCCTGAACTTGCATTTGAAAATGCGGGTCTTGGAGTGCCTCCCGGTCCTTCAGTGGCTATTTTCTGGAATCCAGCCACTGCTGGAACATGAATCTCACTTCCTGTGCAAATGGGAACAAAAAAGCTCTGTATCTGATCTCTTTCATGTCCCCCACAGGGACCAGCACAGCTTTTTTTTTTCATAAGGAGGGGGATCAGGCAATCTCCCTGCTCAGGAGATCACAGGGTGTGGGGGAAATAAGGCAGTGCCAGATAGAAATTGCTAGACTGCATAATGGACGTTGCTAAGAAGGCCCTGAAGGATGATGGACCACCAACTGGGCCACTCTGGAGGGGTTGGGAGCATGACCAGGGCAGAGCTTGGGGGTGTGAAAGAGGCAGTATCAGTGCTGGACGCCAAGGGGAGGTGGCATCTGAAAGGTGGTAGGATCTGGGCAAGAGGAGGAGAAGGAAAGAAGCACCCTAAGTGGAGGCACTGCAGGAGCAAAGGCCCCTGAGACGTGGGACAGCCCTGGGTACTAGAGTGGGCATGCCCCACTGAGTGGAGCAAAGAATAGGAGAGGACGTTAGGAAGTGAGTGGAAAACAGTATCAAAACAAGTTCACGGCCATATGTGCTGGGAGGCCTGAACCAGCCCTGAATCACTTAAAATTTGAAAGTTCAGGGATGCTTGAAATATACTAATTTCACAACAATGACTAAAAGTGCAAAAAATCTCCTACAAACTCAACAGTTGCAGCCACTGGGCCGAAGAGCAAAGGCAGGCGAGCACATGGCTGGTGACAGGGACATGCCGCTCGCCTTGTTCGCGAACACACAGCCTGCCCTGCTCTTTGGGGTTGAGCCATGCTCACCACCGAGTTCTCCCCTGAGTGCACAGTCAGCGACAGCCACTGCCGTTGTTTCCCTTACTCTGATCTTGAAGGGAGGCTGAGCAGTGGTTATCATCCTACTTCGCAGATGGGGCATCTGAAGTCCAGGGAGGAGAGCAATACATTCAAGTCCTTCAGAGCCTGATGGCTCCAAGCTGGGGGACCCATTTACCCCTAAGCCCAATGCCCATGGGGTTGCTAGGCCTGCTCACCCCTGGGGCCTCTGAGCTAGAAGGTACAGCACCTCTGGAAGCTTCAGTTCTGGGGAGCTAGTGCCAACAGCTATGGGACATCTGGGGTGTGCTGCTTCACAGGGGCTTTTGCAAGGAGGGCAGGTCGGGGCTAGAATCGTGTAGTCCTCAAGCTGGGAACAAACCTGATCTTGGTGGCTGCCCACAGGCTGCCTCTTAGGCCACAAAGGATCTGGCAAGGATGAAGAAATGGGGGAGCTCAGATTCAGGGGAGTCTGAGGACCCACCCCAAGAGTACTCCTGCCCAGACCCCCTGGATGGAGACCCGAATTCCAGGCCAGCTCCAGCCAAGCCCCACTTCTTCCCCACGGCTAAGAGCCGCAGCCGGCTTTTTGGAAAGTGTGACTCAGAGGAGGCTTCTCCTATGGATTGCTTTTATGAAGAAGGTCAGCTAGCCTCCTGCCCAGCCATCACAGTCAGCCCTGTTGTCATCATCCAGAAGCATGAGGATGGCCCCACCTGTGCCAGGTAAGCTGCATCCGGAGCCTAGCTCCCCTCCTCACCAAGAGCTGAAGTGGCTCACGTGGCTGAGGCCCCAGCTACGAGATAACACGTGGTGCTGTAACTTATGGGCTGCAGGTCATAGATCCAGGAAGGTGGGGAGCCTTCAGAAATCGTGTGGTCCAGCAGCTGCCCTCATAGGAGCTTTGGGGCACATGGTCATGGAGGCATATATGCTGATTTTAGCTGCAGGCTGATATCTAGGTATCCAGGCCTCGAATGCTTACCAGCCCCAAACATTTAGACTTGAAGTTGAAAAGCTCAAAGCCAGGATGCTTTTATTTTTTTTATTTTTTATTTTTTAAAGATTTTATTTATTTATTTGACAGAGATAGAGACAGCCAGTGAGAGAGGGAACACAAGCAGGGGGAGTGGGAGAGGAAGAAGCAGGCTCCCAGCAGAGGAGCCTGATGTGGGGCTCGATCCCATAACGCTGGGATCACGCCCTGAGCCGAAGGCAGACGCTTAACCGCTGTGCCACCCAGGCGCCCTGCCGGGATGCTTTTAGACAGAGAGTGCAGAATAGTTCCAGTGAGGAACCCACCAGCATTCTTGCCTCTGCCGAGGAAGGTCAGGGAGGGTGCATAGACTAGCTAACCTCCGGGCCAGTGTGAGGACACTTTTTCATTTTGCAGTGGCCATCCAAACCCTTAAAACCCCTGCCTCCAGCCCCCTCCAGGCCACTACCTCCAGAGCCCCAGCTCCTGAGCAAGCAGAGAAGTGAGTGGCTTGGGTATTGGAGGAAGCGGTGGCAGGAAAGGCTTTCTAGATGGTGCCTACAGACAGGGTGGGGGTAGAATGAGGCCACATGCACCCCATGGTTCCTTGTTACATCAGTTTCCTGGACAGTCACCTAGACTAAGGGATGGGTTTTTTTTTTTTTAATGTTTTTTTATTATATTATGTTAGTCACCATACAGTAAAGGGATGGGTTTTGTATAATGTTTTTTCCCCTTTTGGTTTGCTCTGAGCTTTCATCATGCTCCCTGATAAGCTCTGAAGGCAAATCGGAACGGTTAGCTGAAGGTGTTTTCTGGCCCCCAGGCGGCCGTCCCAGGACTCTGTCACTGCCAGGTCTGAGAAGAGCCTGAAGCTCTATGACCGCAGGAAGATCTTCGAAGCTGTTGCTCAGAATGACTGTGAGGAGCTGCAGAGCCTGCTGCTGTTCCTGCAGAAGAGCAAGAAGCACCTCATGGACAGCGAGTTCAAAGGTGGCCCCGCACAGCCAGATTCCCAGGAGGGGCCCTGGCTGCCGCGCCCGGCTCTGACCCCCACTCTGTCTTGCAGACCCAGAGACAGGGAAGACCTGTCTGCTGAAAGCCATGCTCAACCTGCACGATGGGCAGAACGCCACCATCCCCCTGCTCCTGGAGATAGCTCGGCAGACAGACAGCCTGAAGGAGTTTGTCAACGCCAGCTACACCGACAGCTACTACAAGGGTGAGGAGGGGTCTGGGGGCTGGCCTGGCGCTGTCCACAAGCAGACCTGGAGCCAGGAGGCATTGTCAGGCCTGGGCAAGCCTTTCAGCTCCTCGTTCTCTGCACCAGCCACTGAGGTGGCAGCTCTTGGTCCCAGGGGGTCTTTGCCTTCCCCACCTGCTGGACTTGGTTTCTCCTGGTGCTGACGATCCCATCCTCCCCTCTGTGGACTTGCTGTTCTTTGCCTCTGGAAGCCATGGCTACTGTCTCTGCTACTGTTCCTTGACGTTGGGCAGTTTTGACTACTCTAGTTCCCAGTCTGATGTCCCTCCGGGGGTCTCTACTCCTGCCGCAGGGACTCCCGGGGCCCCCTTTGGGCATTCTGGCCTGCTCTCCTCTTGCGGGGGGTCATCTGGCATTTTCTGCCCGTGTCTTCCCCTTGCACCTGTCCAAGCACAGAACTGTGAGTACAAAACCAACAGCACTCATCTCCACAGGCCAGACGGCCCTGCACATTGCCATTGAGAGGAGGAACATGGCCCTAGTGACCCTCCTGGTGGAGAATGGGGCAGACGTCCAGGCTGCAGCCAACGGAGACTTCTTTAAGAAAACCAAAGGGCGGCCTGGCTTCTACTTTGGTAGGGACACCATGTGGCAGAAACTTGGTCTTTTTTGACAATTGCTAAGGGGAGGTTTGGGGTGGAGACAGAGGGATTTGGAGGCTGGGTGGTCCAGGGACCAAGCTAGTCTATTCCTGAGGCCCATCATATACCTGTGTTGGCCACAGGTGAGCTGCCTCTCTCCTTGGCTGCATGCACCAACCAGCTGGGCATTGTGAAGTTCCTGCTGCAGAATTCTTGGCAGCCAGCGGACATCAGCGCCAGGGACTCAGTGGGCAACACAGTACTGCACGCGCTGGTAGAGGTGGCCGACAACACAGCGGACAACACCAAATTTGTGACAAGCATGTACAATGAAATTCTGATCCTAGGGGCCAAGCTCCACCCTACACTGAAGCTGGAGGAGCTCACCAACAAGAAGGGACTGACACCACTGGCTCTGGCTGCCAGGAGTGGGAAAATTGGGGTAGGGGGAGGCTCCATGCCTGAGCTAGGGGTGTGACTTTCGAGGGTGCTATGGGAGGGGACTGCCTGCCTTGCTGCACACCTGGCGTCACCACCCTGCAGAGCCCTGCTGCTATGACACTAGCCTGTAGGGGTGGGGTAGAATTGTGAGATGCTAAGCAGAAACCAGGCGTCACGCCTGTCTCTTTCTGATTTCCACCTCTGAGCAGCACCAACCAGGCGTGGAGTGGGGGTGAGGTGCTGGCATCTGGGCATGTGGGTGGGTTGAGCCAAGGGTGAAATGGATGTGACCAGGTATGATCAGCCAATGTGATCAGGCAATGATGAGTCTGATGTGGCTGTGGTTGGGGTCTGAATTAGTGGGCAGGTTGGTCAGGAGGCTGCTGGATAGAAGTGAGGGTTCTCCTGAGGCTGGGTTGGGTCTCCAGCTGGGCTAGGAAGCAGACTTATTGTTGAGGCAGAGCTGGTGGCCTGGTGGGGATGTGCCTGTGGCGGGGCTCCAGGCTGGCATCTCACAGGCTTTTGTATCCCTGTGGTAGGTCTTGGCCTATATTCTCCAGAGGGAGATCCAGGAGCCTGAGTGCAGGCATCTGTCCAGGAAGTTCACTGAATGGGCATACGGGCCTGTGCACTCCTCGCTCTACGACCTGTCCTGCATTGACACTTGTGAGAAGAACTCGGTGCTGGAGGTGATCGCCTACAGCAGCAGCGAGACCCCTGTGAGTGGGCCTGGGTGTGGCCTGGTCAGGGTGGGGTCCTGGCCTCATCGTGCCCCAGCCCCCACCCCAGCCCCCATCCAGCTTTGCCTGCCCTTTCATCAGTGAAAACCTGCTGCCTGGGGCCTAGGCCCTGATGCCTCATCTCCCCATTTATTCCCACTGAATGTTTTCCTTCATCATACAAATAATGTAGGGTAATTTTCCCATAAAAACATAAATATTTCAGATAGACAAAAAGAATCCCCTTTTTATACCATGTAAAAACGTGGCTTCATTTTGTTTACATAAATGGGGGTCCTACTATACAAAATGTAGAACAACCAGTTTTTTTCATTTAATCTGTGTCTTGTAGATCATGTTATATCAGTATATATGGGCCTGCTTCATTCGAAAAATCTCCGGCTGTATAATATTTCATAGTAGGGATGGGGAGTAAAAGCCCATTGGAGGACATTTAAGTTATTTCCAGTTTTTTGCCTCTACAGTGCTGCAGGCCACTGGGCATGAGTTTAGGAATTTTTCTAGGATGCCTGGAATTGGAATTCCTAAATCAAAAAAGATGTATGTTTTAACATTTTAATAGCTATTGCCAAGTTGTCCTCCAAAAAGACTGCATCGATTCATTTGCCCACCACCAATGGGAATACATCTACCCATGTCCTTGTCAACCTGGGTATTAGCAATCTTTTCTCAAAAACTAATTTAAGTTCTTGGGGCCAAAAATACTATCCTATTGATGTCTTAATTCTCATTTTCTTGACTAATGTGAGGTAGATAGTTTTTCAGTAATTATCTGACCATTTCTTTGGTAGATTTTCTGTTCATTGTCCTTGGCCATCTCTTCTACTGGACTGTTGGCCCCATTCCTTTTGGTTTGTAGGTGCTCTTCTTATAGAATGAATTTATTCTTTCTCTATTGTAAATGTTGCACATATTTTATTTTCTTCCAGTCTGTCTCTTGTCTTCCAACTTCATATAAGGCATCATTTGCTTATAAAACGTTTTCATTTTGAAAGTCAAATTAGTCTTTTTCCTTTATAACTTCTGTGACTTGTATCTTGCTTTGCAAGGTCTTTCGCATTTCAAGATTGTACACATAACCTTCGATACTTTTTGTTTAGCTCCTTCGTAGGTATTTTATGTTTGGCTCCTTAATTTATCTAGAACTTTTTTTTATGTAGGTGTGAGGTAGGCATCTTACTTACTTATTTTGTTTCCAAATGAGGGTCCCAGGGCCACTGAATAAAAAGTCTGTCTTGCCACCACTGCTTAGAAAGGCCACCTTCCCTGTCTGTATTTTCTAAGGTGATACCTGCCCCAGAGGCTGACCCAGGGGGTGGAGTCCCTGCTGTCAGTGAGAAGGGGCTGCCACTGTATCTCACAGGACAGAGGCTGTGTTTACAGGGGCAAAGTTCAGGGGAGAGAGCGATCTAGCCTGCTTTGCTCTGCCCTGTCAGCCTCCACCTGGGCTGCCATGCTGGATCAGGGCCTTGGACTCAGAATCCCCAAGGGCTGGCACATGAAGGAAATGGCTCCAAAAAGCCTGGGGTGTTTGACCTAGAGAGGAGAGGGCTGTGGGGCCATAGCTGCCATTTTCATGGCTCTGAAGGCTGTCTTGGGCAGAAATTCAGTACTGGGGTCCCCGAGTACAGAACTGGGACCCCTGGTGGAAACCAGAGAAGATCAACTTTCCTCCAGAGGATAGATCTTCCTGACAGTTAGTATTTCTCCCCAGGCTGTGTGAGGCAGCAAGGAGATTCCTATCCCCAAAAGTATTGAAGAAGACATTGAACAGGGACCTCGTTGGGGAGCTTAAGCGTGTGCTGGGGGTTGGGCTTGATGGCCTGTAAAGGTTAGGATGACCTGATTTTGGCTCATCCATCTTAGGGTACTGGAACTTTAACAGAGATTTCTTGGATGTGAAATTTTGTGGTTTCTGGCTGGGGAGTGAGCCTCACCTCTCTCTGCTCCCCTTAGAACCGCCACGACATGCTTCTGGTGGAACCGCTGAACCGACTCCTGCAGGACAAATGGGACAGATTTGTCAAGCGCATCTTCTACTTCAACTTCTTCGTCTACTGCTTGTATATGATCATCTTCACCACGGCAGCCTACTACAGGCCTGTGGATGGCTTGGTGCGCACTGAGGCTCGGCCTCGACAGGGAGGTGGGGAGAGGGATGGGCATTCTTACAAGACCCCCAAGACCCAGGCCAGGCCAGGCCCTGGACTCCTTCCCAGCTTGCTGGAGAGATGAAAGGATCACCTGGAGCTCCTTATGTACCCATGCTCTGCCTTCCATCTCTCAGGATGTCCTAGCGACACTCCCCAACCCCTTCTCAGTCCCTCCTTTAGCCTCCTGGTTCCGTGAGGCCGAATGTGTGGTCTGTGAGGTCCCTGATGGCAGAGGAGGGACAATAGGTTAGAAAAGAGGGAGGAATTAGGGCTCCAGAAGCAGCTTTTCCCTGGGTTGGCTGTCTGCAAGGTCATGGGCTGTCATGAGCCCTGAGCCCATTGCCATCCTGCTGACCTGCCCACTTTTGTTCACTCACTCACACATTTTTCTTTCCTTAGACATCTACTTTCGAGCCCTTCTCCTCCTCCTTCTCCTCCTCCTTCTCCTCCTCCCCCTCCCCCTCCTCCTCCTCCTCCTCCTTCTTTTAAGATTTTATTTATTTATTTATTTATTTATTTATTTATTTATTTATTTGAGAGAGAGAGAGCACAAGCAGGCAGAGCAGCAGGCAGAGGGAGAGGGAGAAGCAGGCTCCCCACTGAGCAGAGAGCCCAACATGGGGCTCCATCCCAGGACCCTGGGATCATGACCTGAGCCGAAGGCAGACGCTTAACCAACTGAACCACCCAGGCACCCCTTGAGCACATCTTCTGTGCCAGGTCCTGGGCCACCCATCAAATCAGCTGAAGACCTGACTTCTTCCTCTGCCAGGAGCCATCGACTCCTTTGAGTTACTGTATTGAATCCTTTCCATTCAGTACCCAAGCACTTAATTTGTTGCTGTTATTTCCAGGGCAACTTGCTTATAAATTTGATTTAAAATTCCACTTCCAAGTTAGGTAAAACCTGGCTTCTATCCACCTAGTAAGGCCATTTAATAATTTCATTTTATGAGAAAAGAGAAACATGCTAATAAGACAAGCTAGTGAAGCAGTGTTTACAAACAATTGATGGCAAGCAGAAAGGAAACCCACCCCAGGAAAGTGTCTGAGACACAAGGATGACACACGTGTAAGGGACGTTCCACCTTCCACCATCCATGGGAAACCTTTACAGGGGCTCACTGTGGCTGTGGAAGCAGCAGGAAGCGTATGGCATTGAGTGTATAGGAATGTATAGGAATGTCTCCACCTATGCCATCACCCTCCTCTCAGCAGAGCTCGGGACTGGGACATTGTCTGGAGGCAGCACAGCACTGTAAGGATACCTAGAGGCTTCCACTTTGGGAATCAGGTCCCACGGAGGGGCTTCTTTGCAGTGTCCCCAATAATGCACTGTCTTTAATTATGCCTCTCTCTCTTTTTAAAAAAGATTTTATTTATTTATTTGAGAGAGAGAGAGAGAGAGACAGAGATAACAAGAGAGAGTGCAAATGGGGAGGAGAGGGAGAAGCAGGCTCCCCACTGAGCAGGGAGCCCAACATGGGGCTCGATCCCAGGACCCTGGGGTCATGACCTAAGCAAAATGCAGACCCTTAACTGACTGAGCCACCTGGGCATCCCTATGCCTCTCTCGATAGAGGATGAGCCTCTTGGGCAGGGGTTGGCTCTTAATCACAGGGCTTGGTAAATGTTTGTTGAGTCAATGAATGAGTGAAAGGAGTCACTAACTTCTCTGCACTTTGCAGCCTCCCTATAAGCTGAAACACACCGTTGGGGACTATTTCCGAGTCACTGGTGAGATTCTTTCTGTATCAGGGGGAGTCTACTTTTTCTTCCGAGGGGTAAGCATTCCTTCCCACACTGTGAGATTCCATTATCACCAAAACCCAAAGCGAAGAGACTCACTCATTGCTCACTCACTCTTTAATTCATGGGAGAGATACACAGGTGAAGATGAGAGCTCTCCAGGCATTCATGACTAGGGGTTGAGGGTCTGCCCCGTGGGTTCCTGCAGGCCCAGGGTAGTCACATTCAAAGACAGTCAGGACTCCTCACTGAATGTACAGTTGACCCTTGAAAACTGTAGGGATTAGGTGTGCCAAATGCCCCCACAATCAAAAGTCTGCATATAACTTTTGACTTCCCCCCAATTTAACTACTAATAGCCCACTATTGACTGGAAGCCTGACCAATAACATAAACAGTCAATTAACACGTATTCTGTATGATATAGGTATTATATTCTTACAATAAAGTAAGCTAGAGAAAAGAACATGTTATTAAGAATATCATAAGGAAGATAAAATACATTTATAGTACTATACTATATTTATATAAAAAACCCTGCATATAAGTGGTCCCTCACAGTTCCAAACCATGTTGTTCAAGGATCAACTAATATTTAATTACAGAAGTAGAATGGAAGCCTCTTAAGTGACAGGATCATGACTGGTAGGTGTTCAATTAATCCAAACAGTCTGTTAACGTTCAAAATAGTGAAAGAAATCTACACATACAATGGCATCATTTTATTTTACCTGAAAATACATGCATATTCCTTGGCGATTAACATGTGAACAGTCTTTTCTTTGAAATTGGGGCCACTGTTACATGTTACACTGTTGCAAATAATTGGAGATTATTGTGATGTTTTTCCCCTTAATCTTTTAAATCTAAGCTACACCCAGTTTTTCTTAGTGACTCACCATTAAGGAGTCTTTCCAAATCATCGGACTCTGTCTTCACAGAAGCAATTGTCTTTATTTTATACTCATATTTTATATTATAATAAAATACAAAGCAAGTGCAGTGGGCAAAAAGCACTCTTGGCAACCAGCATTAACTGGTGGGAGGGAGTGGGGTGTGTGGGTGAGAGAGGATCTCCTAGCCACCAGCACTCACTGTGGGCATCATTCAGAATGTTTTTAGGGAGAGGAGAGCACTGGCTAATCTGGTGACTTCGTTCAGTGGAGGCTGATTAAAGAATTTTTACTTTAATACGCAGTTCTTAAAGAAAACTAGGGGAAAATGCACATATTAGGAAGAAGAAAAAAATCTCTCCATCTCATCATTCAAACACAGCAATTAATAATATTTTGATGATTTTCCTCCCTGTCTTTAATTCTAACTATAGTTGTAATTCCACTCTCTATTTTAAAAAATCTCTCCCGACTGAGTTACATAAGTTAGCCTCACTGTTCTACCCTCTTCGGAATCTCTGCTTTGACGCAGTCCTGTGTTCCATTGTAGGCCATTTAGGAAACATCGCAAGTACTCACCATTTAGCCTTTTCTGGGATCTTATTCTCTCTATTTGCCTGCAGATTCAGTATTTCCTGCAGAGGCGGCCGTCACTGAAGACCTTGTTTGTGGACAGCTACAGTGAGATGCTTTTGTAAGTGACACTTTGACGCGTATGCCTCAATAGCAGACAGCATCTTTTGGCCCAGTTCTAAGATTCTAGCCATCAGTTCTCACCCCCCCCCCTTTCACATGTGGTGGGCCTGGGACATAGCAGGACCTCACAAACATGTTGAATGAATGATGGAAGGCCCTCAGAAAATGTGTGTTCAGTGAGTGGATGCTGAGGCCCTACTCTATGTCAGATATGCCCCGGGTGCTAGGGAATGACAGAGGCGGGCTCAAGCGGCTTATGGTCTGAGTTGCAATCTGAATACTCTTGTTCATTTTTTTCATACATTTGTTCAACCATTGGACATTCACTGAGTTGGCACTGGGATACTGAGATGAAACAGATATGCTTCCTATCTTCAAGGAATTTCCAATCTTTAGGGCAGGGTCTCTCAGCCTTGGCACTGTGGACATTTTGGACTGGATGATTCTTTGCTGTGGGGCTGTCCAATGCATTGTAGAATGTTTAGCAACGTTCCTGGCCTCTACTTTCCAGATGCCAGTAGCACTCTCCCGGTCCCCCAGTCTTGACAGCCAAAAATGTATCCAGATGTTGCCAAATGCCCCCTACTTGGGGAGGTACATTGATAAGCAAAAACATAGTTATAAAGCAATGTGGATGTCATTGAGAACCTCCTTCCCTCACAAAATAAACTGGAACCTTATGAAGTTTCCTTGCAGGACCCAGGATACAAAGGGGGCCTTCAGATGGGGATGGGTTCTTCTCCTGGGATCTCTTCTATGGACTTCACTCTATTTCTAGGCTTCCCTCATTCCTGAAGCCTCTCTCTTGATTCCTGGCAAATACAAGTAGTTGATTCTCTTCAAATTGTAGCTCGCTTGTCCCTAGGACTCACAAATCCCATCCTTTTACTGTAATCTTGAGATGCTTACACTTTTGTTTTATTTTGTTTTGTTTTTTTATTAGTTTCAGGGGTTGAATTTAGTGATTCATCAGTTGCATTTAACACCCAGAGCTCATTCCGTCAATTGCCTTCCTTAAGGCCCATCACCCAGTTAATGACCCCTTCCCCCCACCCACCTCCCCTCCAGCAACCCTCAGTTTATTTCCCAGAGTTCAGCATCTCTATGGTTTGCCTCTCTCAATTTTCATCTTATTTTATTTTTCCTTCCCAGTGCCTATGTTCATCTGTTTTGTTTCTTAAATTCTACATGTGAGTGAAATCATATGGTATTTGTCTTTCTCTGAGATACTTACACTTGAACCCCAAAGGGCAGGGTCTATAGGGTTAGTATAATGCTGGTTTGCTTTACTAAGAGAAGCAATATTCTCCTACATAGCATTAGGCCAATAAACTTGATTCTATTTCTAGGAAGACCCATTGTAGGCAGGTTAGAAATTTATTTTATGTTTTCAAAGCTATCCATGCACATAGGGAAACATGGAAGAGTACTAAAAACTTATAGTCAGTATATGAGTTCCTCATCTTAACCCTTCCCATTCCTTGTATTCCTCCTTCCCAGGGACAATCACTTTTCATTCTTGTAACTTTCTTCTGACGTTTACTTACCTGGTAGATGAGGATTTAGTATCTTTGTACTTCCTTCCCTTCTTCTTCCACTCCTCTAGCCTTCTAATGTGGTTCATAGTAATTTTTGTTTTACTGGATATCGAGTAATTTACGTTCTTAGGTCTCTACAAGCAGTATTCACAGTTGAGCTTCATCATATACTATATCTTTTTTTCTTGTTTTTCCTAAAGTTAGTAATTGTCTCATTTTTACTCGTTTAGGTTTCTTTGTATCCACTGTTAACTCGTCCCACATATTTGGAAGCCTCTCAGTACAATTTTTCTCAAAATCAGTCACCTAAATTATATGATTGGAATCCCCTGCTCCTTTTTTTTTTCTTGAGGGATTTCCTCCTGGAGTGCTGTCCTGTCTTTCTAACTGAGCTGGTTGCTCTTTGGGCCTGCTGCTTAGCTGTCATCCTGGGACTCCTCTTTGCTGCCAGCCTTGGGGTGCTCACTGCTGTCCTCCTGGGTTAGACTCCTGTCTCTTTCTTGATCTTCCTCCTTGTTTTATTTGAGCACATCCTTCAGTATTGTCATCTGGTGAAAAGGATGGTCTTGTGGTGGAGAGCACAGTGATGGCAGCTTTCACCATACGTGGTTCTTGAGTCTCACTGCTGTCATGTATACATCCAAGGTGTTAGCCCTTCCCTAGCACCTTGGAGATCCCTTTCACTTCTCTCCTGATTTGGATCCCTTATTTTCTGAACCTTATGTCTTCCTCTTTACTGATTCACTCCTTTGTTTGGGGGGAAGGCATCCTTTAGCCAAAGAGAGAGGACACATAGTAGGGAAGGGGGGAGTAAAATTTATTTTAAATCTGGCATGTCTGAAAATATTCTACGACACCTTCATGTTTTGTTGATAGCTTGGTTGGGTATAAAATTCTTCTAAAAATTTGAAGATACTTCTCCATTGTTCCCTTGTTTCCAGTATTCTAGATGACAAACTCAAAACCATTCTGATTCTGGATCCTCCTTTAAGACCTGGTTTGGCTTTCCTCTTTGTAAATCTGTAGTATCTTCTATTTGTTCCTAGTGTTCTGAAACTTAATGATGTAGTCTTGATGTAGATGTGTTTTTATCCAATGTTCTGGGCACTTAGGGGGCTCTTTCAGTCTGGAAATTTATATCCTTTATTTCTTAATTTCTCTTCTGGAACCCTATGATATGTATATTGAACTTCCTGACCTAGTCTGAACCAGTTCTTATATTTTTTTCACCTGTGTTTTATCTCTTTATCTTTGACTGTTCTTTCCGGGAGGTTCAGATCAACTTTAATTTCCAAACCTTCTATTGAGTTTATTATTTTTTATATCATGTTTTTAATTTCTAGGTATTCTTTAAAAAATTCTTTGTTCCTTATTTATAGCATTCTATTCTTTTTTCATTGATGCAATCTTCTTTTGTCTCTCTGAGACTGTTAAGATAGTTTTTGGTAATTTTGTCTTCTTTTTGCATAGGTTTTATTTTCTCCAAGTTCTTGTTTCCCAATTTCTTGTTTTGCTCTATCTTTTGTGTTAGAGAATATTTGGAAATTTTTGATATCTGCTCATGAGTAAGAGTGGAGGACTGAAAAGCTGTTTAGAAGCTCTTTTTGAAAATTAAAAAAAAAGATTTTATTTATTTATTTGACAGAGAGTGGGAGAGAGAGCAAGAGAAATACAAGCAGGGGGAGCAGCAAAGGGAGAGGGAGAAGCAAGCTCCCCACTGAGCAGGGAGCCATGGAGCAGGGCTTGAGCCCAGGACACTAGGCTCATGACCCAAGCCAAAGGCAGACACTTCATTGACTGAGCCACGTAGGCGTCTCTAGAAGCTCTTAATGCGTGAATAGGGCTTATCAATTTTGAGCTTCACTATAAACTAGTCTGTGTAAGTTATTTATTGAAGAATATCCAAAGTTAGTCGATTGCATCTTTTCAGTATTCTACCCGAAGGGAAGAAGTCTGGCTGCCAGATTTCTGAGAACTGAGTGGAAAGGAGGGCTTTCTGTAATCTGAATTATATAAAAATCATATAGTCTCCTGCTTTTGGTAAAATACCAATGTTTTCACTGTTGTTTGATGAAAGTGGATCCAAGGATCCTCTGTTTTACCTTCTTCAGAGATGAAACCTCCACTCTTCCTTATTTTAGGTCTTTTCACCTCTCCTCCACAGGTTCCTAAGCCTTTTGAGACTCCTTGATTAAATGAATTGGTTCTCAGCTTTGCCCTGTACAGATATGGGTTTAGTTTTGTTGCATCTGCTATGCTAAGTCAGTTTCCATTTGTCCACTGCTTCCCAAATTCATATGTGGGGGCTCCATTTGCCCCCACAGCAGCTCTTTACCTATGTCAACTGTGTCAATTCTTATTTTGGCTAAGGTTCTGCGAATACAGAGAATAGTTTTCCTTTGCAGCAGAATTCCAGTTGATGAGCCAGTCTACAGACATCAGTTTGCAGTAGACTCAGATCAGCACAGTGGTAATTTTTTGCTGGGTTCTCTCATACAAATGGGAGTTGAGGTGGTCAGTGTGGTCTACAGTGTAAAGGTAGTTGGGGGAATTTTCAGGAGGAGGCCATGATGAACAAGGAGACCTGGGATGAATATGTAAATTACTACAAATATACTGTATAGTTGTCTATGTACTGTATTAATATTTGTGCTTTCTACAAAAAGAGAATAAGATTTTGCACCCCCCAACCAACTTTTGCCCCCTTGGGGATGCTGTTGCTCCCACGGAGTGTCATGGGCTGAAGGAGGCAGGACAGCCAAGCCTAGCTCCTACCACAGCTTATGGTCTGTGCTTCTGAGGGGGTGCCAGGTCTCTTGGGTGCTCACAGACAGAGCTTCCTATCCCTCCACCTTCAGTTTTGTGCAGTCACTGTTCATGCTGGGGACCGTGGTGCTGTACTTCTGCCACCACAAGGAGTACGTGGCCTCCATGGTGTTCTCCCTGGCCATGGGCTGGACCAACATGCTCTACTACACCCGAGGCTTCCAGCAGATGGGCATCTATGCTGTTATGATTGAGAAGGTGGGTGCCAGTGTCCAGGTAGATTCTCCACAGAGCCTGTCTATACCAGGGGTATGTGGGATATGGTCTACAAACTCTGTCCATCCTCTGTAATGTCTGGGGAGGTGCTAGTTTAGTTCAGGACCCACTTTCCCAGCTAATTCCTCAAGAATCAGGCTATATGGCCCTGACCCAGGTTTGGGGGCTCCCCTGAAACTTGACCCCTCTATATACCAGCCCCTCTCTCCCACCAGAACAAAGGCCAAGGAAGGGGGAGCTATGGATGACTTCCTTATGACCCCAGAACTGAAAACCACCAGACCAAACCTTCCTGCATGTTCTCCGGTTCTACTTGGGCTCAAGATTAACCCCCAGGTTGACATAGTCCTGACCCTTCCCTTGGCCTTGCCTGGGACTGGACTTGGTTCTGACAAGCCTGCTCTCTCCTGCAGATGATCCTGAGAGACCTGTGTCGCTTCATGTTTGTCTACCTTGTTTTCTTGTTCGGGTTTTCCACAGGTAATTGGCTTGCTCAGGGCTGTTGGGGGCAGAGATCCTGCTCACCTCAGCTTCCTGAGGACTCTGCAGGGGCTGGGTGGGGAGAGGCCCACTGGGGTGTCTATCTGCAGGTAACAGAGCTGGAAAATAAAGAACACACAGAAATGAGCAGGAGAACCTGGAAATGTAATTCATGAAACATTGTAAGAAATTTTAGAGGTAGGAAGTGCTGTTTGCCTATATATAGTATAGCTGCATTTTGGCTTAGCTTTTTTTTTTTTTACTTTTTATTTTTAATAATTAATTAATTAGTTAATTTGGTGAGAGGGGGAGAGAGAGAGAGAGCAGGAGAGGGGCAGAGGGAGAAGGGGAGAAAGAATCTTAAGTAGGCTCCATGCCCAGCACAAAGCCTGACCTCATGACCCTGAGATCATGACTTGAGCTAAAATCAGGAATTGGCACTTAACTAGCTGAGCCATCCAGGTGCCCCTTTTTAAATTTTAATTTTGACGTTATTTCAGATTTTCAGAAAACTTGTAAGAATAATGCAAATAACTTTTCTTTACTTATTACCCCGATTCCCCAAATTATACCACATTTTAAAATCACATTCTCTCCCTGCTACACACACACAGACACATGCACACACACGCACGTGCCAAAGTAAAAAATACCACCACCAAGGTTAAGAAGAAAATAGTAAGCTGCAGACGTGATCAGCCCTTTACCACTGCATAACGTCTGCATTTCCTAAAAACAAGAGTATTTTCTTACATGAACAACATATAATTATCAAAATAAGGAAATAAACATCAATACAGTACTATTAGCTAATCTACCAGCCTTATTCAGATTTCACCAATTTTCCTAATAATGTCCTTTACAGAAATGAAAATTCCTGATCGTGCTTAACATTCAGTTGTCACGTCTCTTTAGTTTCTTTAACCTGGAATGGTTCCTCAGTCTTTCCTTGTCTTTGGTGACCTTAGCATTTTTAATGAGTAAAGGCTAGTTTTTACAATGTCTCTCAATTTGGGTTTGTCTGATGTTTCCTCACAGTTAGATTCAGGTATGCATTTTTTATCAGAATATCAAGGAAGTAATGAGTAATGTCTTCCTCAGTGCATGTATCAAGAGTCCCACCCATTTCTGGTGATGTTAACTTTAATTACTTGGTTTTGATGGGTCTGCTAGATTATTGTCAAGTAATTATTTTTCCTTTTGGAATCAATAAGTAATTTGTGAGGAGATGCTTTGAGACTAGGTAAATATCCTGTTTCTCATCAAACTTTCAACTGGTAGTTTTAGCATCCACTGATGATTCTCACTTGAATCACTTAATCCTAATAGTTGCCAGGTGATGGTTTTCTAGCTCTGTCATTCCTTCTACATTCATTAGCTGGCATTCCAATGTAGCTTTCCATTCTCCTACATTCCTTTATTACTTACATCAGCATGGCCTCACAGATTCTTTTTCTGGTTTTGTTTCTTTTTCATGGCTTCTCACTTTGTTAAA
Organism: Ursus americanus; assembly: GCF_024610735.1. Lineage (NCBI taxonomy): Eukaryota > Metazoa > Chordata > Mammalia > Carnivora > Ursidae > Ursus > Ursus americanus. Next base: position 45,242,944 of record NC_142149.1, on the reverse strand, counting down.
TGGGTCATAATCTTCACTATTACTATGCTGAGATTGTGCGAGGAGTCATCCTCTCCAAGCAGGTTCCTGTGCCCTTCTGACACATCCACGGCATTTCTGGGCACCTGGTTCTGCTTTGATCCTCGTCGGAGTCCTGTAGTTACGTGGTTCACAGCCTGTTTCAGAATCTCTGTCCTGGAGTTATGGACAGCTTTGACTAGGAGCTTTGACTGATAGGGATGGGTATGGGCTCTGGCACCTGGTCTGAAGGCCCTGGTCTGTTGGTACCCCCAGGAAGGGATTTGGCCAAGTGGGTTAATGGATACCGGATATGCAGTAACCATGGGGCACAACTGCTACAGAAGCTCTTGGCTCCAGGTTATATTCCCCAAAGAAAGGTGTAGCATGCAGCAAGAGGCTCTTCTTCTCTGAGCTGCTTAGTCCCGGTCATTCTGGAATGAGCTGGCTCTGGGTCACCGTCTAAGGGGCACAGGCAGACAGGGTGTGATTGAGAAGCTGGGTGTGGATTCAGAACTGATATGTAAAGTTAGGCAGGTTGCGTGCTGCACAAAGATGACTGTATTCACATTGTATATATAGATTTGCATATTTAACAGTTTTTTCGTAGCAGATGATGATAAAGTTCTTATAGTAACAAAACAGTATACAGTTGACCCTTGAACAACATGGGGATTAGGAACACCAATTCCCTGCACAGTCAAAAATCTGCAAATGACTCCCCCGAAACTTTAATAATAGCACACTGCTGATCGGAAGCCTTACCAATAACATAAACAGTTTATTAACCCATATTTTATATGTTATATATATTATATACTGTATTCTTATAATAAAGTAAGCCAGAGAAAACAAAATATTAAAATCATGCAGAAAATACATTTACAGTACTATCCTGTACTTACTGAAAAAAAAATCTGTGTATAAATGGACTAATGCAGTTCAAACCCATGTTGTGCAAGGATCAAGTAAACTACGACAGTTTGCTGATAGTGCTGAAGTAGGAGGTTGTTTTTCTGTTTTTAAATTCACAAAAAAGTGTCCTATGGCCAAGCAGCATTCCAGCTGCAGACCCATCCTGGGATATGGGGTGTGTCTGTTGGTGGATCTGTCTTGGCTTCCATCCAGCTGCACCTGTCCCTCCCCATGCCCTGTAGCGGTGGTGACGCTGATTGAGGATGGGAAGAATAACTCTGTGCCAGCTGAGTCCACATTGCACAGGTGGCGAGGGCCTGGCTGCCGGCCACCTGATAGCTCCTACAACAGCCTGTATTCCACGTGTCTGGAGCTCTTCAAGTTCACCATTGGTATGGGCGACCTGGAGTTCACCGAGAACTATGACTTCAAGGCTGTCTTCATCATCTTGTTGCTGGCCTACGTGATTCTCACCTATATCCTTCTGCTTAACATGCTCATTGCCCTCATGGGTGAGACTGTCAACAAGATCGCGCAGGAGAGCAAGAACATCTGGAAGCTACAGGTGGGTCAGTGGGTGGGGTGTGTGCAGCAGGAGGGTATCTGCTGCTCTGTTTGCTGCTTAACACAGCTAGGTGTGTGAGCCCCTGCAGGGTTTGAGGAAGGGCAGAGAGCCCAGACAGCCCTGGGGGATCAAGCAGCAGCATCTCCCCCATTTGACTCCCTTCTGGTCCCTCCTTCAGGGTTTCCCTCCCAAGCATCACCAACTGGTGTTCACAGACATATGCTTACTGTGGCTGGGCAGTCCCCAGCGGCAGGCGATGGAGGGCTCAGCCCATGGGGTGCCCACCTCACAGGAGCTTGGTCTAGGGTGGGCACCAGAGACCAGACTTGGGGGAAACAGCTAGAATGGGGTGAGCCCTGACAACTGCATTTTTGAGGCACCTGGTCCATATCTACCCTCCCACCTAATAATAAAAGTGTCATTCTTACTAAGTCACATGAACTCTATACTAGGTATTGTTCTAAGTGTTTTATAGCCTCTCATTTAATTCTCACAACAATACTATCAAGTGGCTACCATTACTGTTCCCGTTTTTGGATAAAGGCACTGAGGCACAGAGAAGTTAGGTATCTGTGTCCAAGGTAACTACAGATCTTCCTGAACTTACAATGGGGTTACATTCTAATAAGCCACCATAATTTAAAAACGCATTTAATGCATCCAGCCTACTGAACGTCACAGCTTAGCCCAGCCTCGCTTACATGTGCCTAGAACACTTAACATGAGCCTACAGTTAGTCAAAATCATCTAACACAAAGCCTATTTTATCATAAAGTGTCGGATGTCTCATGAAATTTATTGAATACTATAATAAAAATGAGAAATAGCATGGTAGTATGGGTACAGAGTGGTTTTAAGTGTACTGGTTGTTGACCCTTGGGGTCGCATGGCTGACTGGGACCTCCCCGCGTCACGAGAGAGGATTGTACCATATTTTGCTAGCCTGGGAAAAGATCCACATTCAAAACTTGAAGTGTGGTTTCTGCTGAATGTGTATTGCTTTCACACCATCGTAAAGTTGAAAATCATTAAGTTGAGCCATCGTAAGTTGGGGACTATCTGTAGCAAGTAGCCAAGCAGTCCCATCTTGTGGCCCTGCACCTAACTACTACAGTACCTGCCCCTTTGTGAGCACTTCAGGGAAGAGTCTGGGGCTGGACACTCCACATCACTCACAGGAGGCCCTGCCCCAACCCAACCTGGCAGGCACCAGCAGTGCCTGGGCAGGTCTGGGCTGGATAGGCTGAGCTTGGAGTGTGTACCTGTCAGGCTGCAGAAACAAGCCTGATATAGAAGTCACTAGAGGTGAAGCTTAGGGGCACTGGGGCTGGGAGAAACTCTGGAGAGGCTGATCTTGGAATCCCCACTGGCATCCCAGGGAAGCTCCAGGATAAGCCCTCTGCCCCTGTGCTCTCTGTGTCTTCTCACAGAGAGCTATCACCATCCTGGACACGGAGAAGAGCTTCCTTAAGTGTATGAGGAAGGCCTTCCGCTCAGGCAAGCTGTTGCAAGTGGGGTACACACCTGATGGCAAGGATGACTACAGGTGGTGTTTCAGGTAATGCTCAGGCAGGAAAGCAAACTTAGAGAGCTCAGGGGCTTAGCTATAGATATCAGGGATCTACCCAGAGCCAGCTATGGGTACAGAGGCCATTGTGGGGCTTTGTGGGTATAGGGGACTCACCTGGAGCCAGCTGTGGATACAGAAACCTGCCTTAGGGCTTCCTGGGACCAGTAATGAGCATAGGGGACTCTTCCAAGGCCAGCTATAGGTAGGTACGGGGGCTACTCAAAGGCTCAGCTATGGACATCAGGGACTTACTGTGGGCATAGGAGACCTACTAGATAATGAAGTGTCCAAAAGAGGTCATCCAGTGATCAGGGTCAGAACCAGGAATCCAGCATTTAAAGTCCCTGGGCTTCATGATGCAGTCAGAGAACATAGCTTTGGGGGTGGTGTCCAAAAAGCAGGCCCCTCTCAGCCCTCCCCCTACCAGATATGTCTCCCCATCCTGGTCTATAGGCTTCTTGAGATTGGCCTGTGACACTAAGCCCTCAACCTAGGAAGCTAGGTATGGCTTTTAGGCCATCAGCTCCTATCTCCCTTGTCTCCTTGCCCTTCAGGGTGGATGAGGTCAACTGGACCACCTGGAACACCAATGTAGGTATCATCAATGAAGACCCGGGCAACTGCGAGGGCATCAAGCGCACCCTGAGCTTCTCCCTGCGGTCAGGCAGAGGTGAGGTGTGAGGGAAGGGTGCTGTGGCATGGAGGTGGCCTGATGTTGGGCAGGTGAAGCCTTGGGGTTCCTTGCTCCTTGCAGGCCTTCTTCACCCCACAGCCTGGATGCTGGAACAGCTCCAAGGGTCAAGCACCTGCACACACTCAGTCCCAGGCCCCCTTGTGTACTGTCACACATTCCTGCACAGCTCACTGTGCCATGTGCCCATGTTCACCAGCTCTGCCAGCACCCTGGCCCAGGAAGCTGTCCTCAAGTGCCCCAGAGGAAGCAGTGTATCCCATATACAGCCATCTGGGACAGCTGGCCTTGTGGGCTGCCCTGTCTCCTCTTCCCGTTCCTCATACCGAGTGTCTACGTTCAGGTCTGTGAGGCTTACGGACACAAGCAGGTACAGGCAAAAACTCACCCTGCATGAACACATCCAGGCAGGCAGAGGAAGAATGGGAAGAGTAAAAGGTATATAGACCTTGGGCAGAAATGCTCTGCAGAAAATCACCACCAGAAAAACAGTCCTTTAACAGTTGATGGCAAACATTTAATAGCACATGTTAAATTAAAGGTCTAATTGAGGGCATTTACTTAAAAATGAAGCAAACCTAGCTTGTATTGAACAGATTTTGAGTTATAATTACAATTCTGCTCTAATTCTTTGTTTTTAGCTTTTAGGAAATTGTGGTAAAATAGGTATAATACAAAAGTTGCCTTTTTACCCATTTTTTAAGTGTACAATTCATTGGTGTTAATTGCCTCCACAATGTTGTGCAACCTTCACCACTCTCTATTTCCAAAACATTTCCATTATTTCAAACAGAAACTCTGTACCTATCGAACAACTACTCCTATTTCTCCCTCCCCGCAGCCTCTAGTAACCTCTACTTTCTGTCTCTGTGATTTTGCGTAGGGTAGGTACCTCGTCTAGGTGGAACACACCTTTTGTGTCTGGCTCGATAATATTCCATTGTAGGTGTATACCGTATTTTATTTATCCATTCATCCGATCAATCAACATCAGGATTGTGTCCATCTTTTTGGCTATTGTGAATAATGCTATGAACATTGGTGTACACAATTCTGTTTGACTCCCCGCCTTCAGGTTTTATTATTAATAATTAATTAATTAATTAATTGATAGAGAGGCAGGAGGGAGGGGTGGGGCAGAAGGAGAGAGAATCTTAAGCAGGCTCCCCACCCAGTGTGGAGCCTGACAACGCAGGGCTTAATCTCATGACCCTGAGATCAAGACCCGAGCTGAAATCAGGAGTCGATGCTTCAGTTCTTTTGGGTAGAAATGAAACTGCTAGGTCGTATGGCATTTCTTTCTTTCTTTTTTTTTTAATTTGCCGGTCCAAGAATTTCACCTCTAGCGGCGCAATACGAATGCCCCCGGCTGTCCCTCTTAATCATGGCCTCAGTTCCGAAAACCAACAAAATAGAACCACGGTCCCATTCCATTATTCCTAGCTGCGGTATCCAGGCGGCTCGGGCCTGCTTTGAACACTCTAATTTTTTCAAAGTAAACGCTTCGTCTTGATGAAGTCCCATAAATTCATTTTATCTTTTGTTTCTCTTGCCTTTGGGGATGTGTCATGAAAAAGGTTGCTTTGGCCGATGTCGTAGAGGTTGCTGCCTATGTTCTCCTCTAGGATTTTGATGGATTCCTGTCTCACATCGAGGTCTTTCATCCATTTGGAGTTTATTTTTGTGTATGGTGTGAGATAGTGGTCAAGTTTCATTCTTTTGCATGTAGCTGTCCAATTTTCCCAGCACCATTTATTGAAGAGACTGTCTTTTTCCCACCGGATGTTTTTTCCTGCTTTATCAAATATTAGTTGCCCAAAGAGCTGAGGGTCCATTTCTGGGCTCTCTATTCTGTTCCATTGGTCTATGTGTCTGTTTTTGTGCCAGTACCATGCTGTCTTTGTGATCACAGCTTTGCAGTACAGCTCGAAATCCGGCATTGTGATGCCCCCAGCTTTGTTTTTCCTTTTCAACAGTTCCTTGGAGATTCGGGGCCTTTTCTGGTTCCATACAAATTTAAGGACTATTTGTTCCAGTTCTTTGAAAAATGTCCTCGGTATTTTGATTGGGATAGAATTGAATGTGTAGATTGCTCTGGGTAGCATGGACATTTTAACTATGTTAATTCTTCCGATCCATGAGCATGGAATATTTTTCCATCTTTTTGTGTCTTCTTCAATGTCTTTCAAGAGTGATTTATAGTTTCTAGAATATAGATCAAGATTAAAAGTTTCTGCACAGCCAAGGAAACAGTCAGAAAAACTAAGACGCAGCCCACAGAATGGGAGAATATATTTGCAAATGACACTACAGATAAAGGACTGGTATCCAAGATCTACAAAGAACTTCTCAAACTCAATACACGAGAAACAAATAAACAAATCAAAAAATGGGCAGAAGATATGAACAGACACTTTTCCAATGAAGACATACAAATGGCTAACAGACACATGAAAAAATGTTTAAAATCATTAGCCATCAAGGAAATTCAAATCAAAACCACACTGAGATACCACCTTACACCAGTTAGAATGGCAAAAATAGACAAGGCAAGAAACAACAATTGCTGGAGAGGATGTGGAGAAAGGGGATCCCTCCTACATTGTTGGTGGGAATGCAAGTTGGTACAGCCACTCTGGAAAACAGTGTGGAGGTCCCTTAAAAAGTTAAAAATTGAGCTACCCTATGATCCAGCCATTGCACTACTGGGTATTTACCCCAAAGATACAGACGTAGTGAAGAGAAGCACCATATGCACCCCAATGTTCATAGCAGCAATGTCCACAATAGCTAAATCATGGAAGGAGCCGAGATGTCCTTCAACAGATGACTGGATTAAGAAGCTGTGGTCCATATATACGATGGAATATTACTCAGCTATCAGAAAGAACGAATTCTCACCATTTGCTGCAACATGGATGGCACTGGAGGAGATAATGCTAAGTGAAATAAGTCAAGCAGAGAAAGACAACTATCATATGATTTCTCTCATCTATGGAACATAAGAACTAGGATGATCAGTAGGGGAAGAAAGGGATAAAGAAAGGGGGGTAACCAGAAGGGGGAATGAAACATGAGAGACTATGGACTATGAGAAACAAACTGAGGGCCTCAGAGGGGAGGGGGTGGGGGAATGGGATAGACCGGTGATGGGTAGTAAGGAGGGCATGTATTGCATGGAGCACTGGGTGTTATATGCAACTAATGAATCATCGAGCCTTACATCGGAAACCGGGGATGTACTGTATGGTGACTAACATAATATAATAAAAATCATTAAAAAAACAAAACAAAACAAAACAAAAAACCAAAGTAAACGCTTCGGGCCCTGCGGGACACTCAGCTAAGAGCATCGAGGGGGCTCCTAGAGGCAAGGGGCAGGGAGGGGCGGTAGCTCGCCTCGCGGCGGACTGCCCGCCGGCTCCCAAGATCCAACTACGAACTTTTTAACTGCAGCATATTTAATTCGTATGGCATTTCTTACTTAAGGAACCGCCAAACTATTTTCTAAAGCAGCTGCATTTCTGTACATTCCCACTAGCAATACGTGAGGGTTCCCCATCCTCACCAACATTTGCTGTTTCTGGGTTTTTGTGGTGGTGGTTGTAGCCATCCTAATGTATGTGAAGTAGCATCTCATTGTGGTTTTGATCTGATTTTCCCTAATGAGTAATGATTTTGAATATATTTTCATATGCTCATTTGTCATTATAGGTACTCTTTGGAGAAATGCCTATTCGAGCAATTTGCCCATTTAAAAATTTGTTTTGTTTTTGAGTTACAGGAGTTCTTTATACATTCTGGATAGTAATCCTTTATCAGGCATATCACCTGCCAGTGTTTTCTTCTATTCTGTGAGTTGTCCTTTGATATAAAAGCTTTTATTTTGATGAAGCTCAATTTATCTATTCTTTTCTTTTATTGCCTATTTTTTTGGTGTAATGTGTAAGAAATTCTCGCCAAATCCAATGTCTTGAAGATCTTCCCCTATTTTTTTTGTAAGAGTTCTATAGTTTTACTTCCCTACCACTTTTACATTGATTTTTAAAAATTGATTCAGCATTTGCTTGTTTGCTATAAACCTTGGACTGTTTCCCAGAGTTGTGACAACATTGGTTCCAAAGTTTCTGTCTGTTTTTTTGATATTTTTGTGGAGACCGAGGTTTTGGGAGCTGCCTACTTTATTATTTTGCTGATGTTACTAATTTTTGAACAAAGAATGAATCAGATGTTGACAGTTTGGGGTTTTTTTTGGTAGGGTGGGGCAAGCGGCACAATTTTCAGATCAACTTGCCTGATAGCATGATAGTGCATCTTTCATATTTGATATTGCTTCATAGGGAAACTCATTTTTTATACTTTATAAACTTAAAATCAACCTTCCTGAGATAATTTACATACAATGAAATGCACACATTTTAAATGTACAGTTGCCTAAATTTTGGCAAATGTATACTCAGGCGACCACCACCCCACTCAAGATACAGAACATTTCCATCATGCCAGGAAATACCCTAATGCCTCTTTGTAATCAATTCCACCCTCCCCATCCCAGGTAACTACTTGTCTAATTTCTATTGTTGTCAATTAGTTTGATATCAGCTTTTGTTTACTTGAAAATGTGAATTTCATTCTCTTGTTTGAAGGATATTTTCACTGAGTAAAGAATTGTGGGTTAACAGATATTTTTTTCTTTTTAAAAAAAACTCCAACACTAACTTTTTCTCCAGTATCTTCTGGCCTCCATTGTTTCTGACGAAAAGTTGCTCATTATTTGCATTCCTGTATGTAATTTATCTTTTTTCTTTTGGCTGCTTTCAAAATATTTTCTTCATCTTTGGTTTTCAGCAGTTTGAGTAAAATGTGCTTAGGTTTGGTTTTCTTTAGTTTACCCTGTTTAGGGTTTGCCCGAGGTTCTTGGATCTGTACATCAGTGTTCCATCAAATTGGGAAACTATATGTATTTTGCTTCATTGCCCCTATCTTCTTTTGGGGGAACTCCAATTACATGTATTTTTTAATTTATTTAAAATTCATTTATTTATTTGAGAGAGAGAGAGAGAGAGAGACAGAGAGAGAGGAGGGGGAGGGGCAAAGGAAGAGGGAGAGAGAGAGAAAGCGAATCCTCAAGCAGACTCCCTACTGAGTGTGGAGCCTGACACAGGGCTCGATCCCAGGACCCCAAGATCATGACCTGAGCTGTAATCGAGTCGTATGCCCAACTGACTGTGCCATCCAGGTGCCCCTACATGTATTTTAGATCATTTGATATTGTCCCAAAGGTTTCTGAGGCTTTATTTTTCCTTGATTTTTTTTCTGTTTCTCAAATTTGATAATTTTATTGTTCTGTCTTCAAGTTCACTGATCCTATCCTTAGCCATCTCCAAACTACTATTAAGCTCATGTACTGACATTTCAAGTATTATGCTATTTGGCTTTTGAATTTCTATTTGGTTATTATTCTTTTTTTACAGTTTTCCTTTCTTTCTTTCTTTCTTTCTTTCTTTCTTTCTTTCTTTCTTTCTTTCTTTCTTTCTTTCTTTCAGATTATTTATTTATTTATTTGACAGAGAGAGAGAGAGAGCCAGCGAGAGAGGGAACACAAGCAGGGGGAGTGGGAGAGGAAGAAGCAGGCTCCCAGCGGAGGAGTCTGATGTGGGGCTCGATCCCAGAACACCGGGATCACGCCCTGAGCTGAAGGCAGACACTTAACGACGGAGCCACTTAGGCCCCTACAGTTTTCATTTCTTTCCTGAGATTCTCTAGCTGTTCTCTCATCAAGATCCTATTTTCCTTTGGGTTTTTTTTCAAATATTAATTACAGTTCATTTAAATTCTCTGCCCACTAAATGTAACCTTTGGTCCATCTTGGGGGCAGTTTCTATTGACTGCTTTTTCTCCCTCTAATTGTGAGTTACATTTCCCTGTTTCTTTGCATGTCTGGTAACTTTCAATTGTATACTGGGCATTATGTATAATATGTTGTAGAGAACCGAATTGAATTTTTGTTTTAGTTGGTAGTTCAGTTATTGATGAATCACCCTGAACTTGTGTGATAAAGTTTAAAACTTTATTATGGCAGATCTGTGAAATGCCAAGGTATTTGCCAATTCCATAAAACTTGTGGGACTCAACCTCCAAACTGTTTCCACTGAGGATCTTGTCAGGGTTTAGTTTTAGGCTTTGTTAGGGTGGGTCTTGTGTAGACCTTACTCTAGGGCATGTAGAGTAAGTAGGGCATTTCTGTTATTTTAACTTGATCCTCAGAGTAGAAAAAAGGTGTTAAGGAGGTCTCTCCACTCAGTACTGCTCAGCTTCTAGTATTTCTATCCCACTTTCAGCCCTATAGCGGCCACTGTCTGGTAAGACTTATGTAGTCTCACTTACGCAGTCCAGCCCCCAGACCAGAGACTTCTAGACCTGCACCCCCACAGCTCTCTTCTTCCTCTTCTTCTGTGCCCTGTCTCACAGATTCTAGCTCCTTCAGCTGCCCCAAACCCTGATCTCTTCTTCCTTAGTTCAGAGGTACTGCTTGGACTCCAGCTCACTGCACCACAGTCAGAGAAACTGTCCCTATGCAAAGTATCAGGGCGATCACAAGGCTCACTTTGTGAATTTCACTTTTTCTCAGCAGTTGCAGTTTTCAGTCTGTGTCCTATGCCTGAAAACATTTACTGCAAGTATTTTGTCCTGTTTTATGGTTGTTTACAACAGGGTGGCTAGCCCAGTACCACATACTCCATCAGGGCTAGAAGTAGAAATCTATTTAATCAAAAGCCTCCTGCAATCCTGTAATTTTCCTACTAGTTTCATTAGAAGCACTTCCTGTGTCATGCCATAATACTTATTATCTCTTCAGTTGTTACTGGTCTAACTTTGTCACAGAGCCATTCAAAGATGATTTCGCCTATACTTTGAGCAGTTTTCTAATATCAGTCTTACTGATTTCATGAAACCTCACATCTTTTAAAGATTTGCTGTTTTACTTTGCAGTTGATTTGCATTGTGTTTGCATGACATTGTTGGCGTTTATAACATTGCACATTCACTGTGATATTAATAAAGATATTGACATATCTTTATATGTATCAGGGATATACACATTCATGTTACTTGGGTTGGGGTAGGAGATGGTTAGAGGTTCCCTGATTTCACATTTATAATTAGTGAGTACTTCCTGAGGATTTTGCTTTTTTTGTACAACTTTGTAGCAGTGGAAACTTTAGTAATGAATAGTCATACAGTTCAGATAACAAGGAGCTCTCCCACCCACAGAGTGTGTATGATTGGGAAGGGGCGAAAGAATGCGTGAGAGAAAGGCCAAGGAAGAAAGCAGTCAGTAGCTGAGCTAGAGAGGGCACTTGAAGGAGTCTTGGCATCAGGACTGTGGGAAGTGGGCACTGGGAGCCCCACGCCTCCTCTCAGGGCCTTTGAGCTAGAGCTGCGCCAAGCAGTCTCTGAGGCTGTTTGTCCTCGACAATGAGCCAGCCAGAAGATTGTGTCTCAGTGAGACCTGGTCTATATCCCCATGAAGTCCTACTTCAATGCCTGAGTTCCCCAAGGGATCCTGCTTCAGCAGTTGATGCTTGATATAAGACTATGTTTGGGGGCAGGCTGGTGTCAGCCTGCAGGCCTGGGGTGAACACCAAGACCTGGGGATTTGGCTGGAGTGGTCATGATGGGCCCAGCCTCCCATATTCCTGATGCCTTTGACATGTGGTCAGTGTTAGACACCAGCAGAGGAGCCCAAATTATGGCCTGAGGGTAGGAGGTATAAAATGAGTCTAGTTTTCCAGTGAGATTAGACCCAGGTTGGCCAATCAGAGGACTTGGCTGAGCAGGGCTCTGGCAGTGGGAAGAGAACATGTACAGCTTCCCCTTTTGGTTGTTAGTTTGCTAGGTGGCTGGGAAGCTGGAGGTGGCTATGGGGGTGACAACTGGATTCTCTTCAGGAGTTCCCTGTCCACACATGAGAGCCCCATTCAAGGCCTAATGTCACCATGGTTTCTTTGGCATTGTTCTCAATCTGCTGTGCCCTGGTGGGGCCTGGTCCCTAAATCCTGATTCTTTGACTGGTGTTCATCACCTTACAGCTGACCTGATGTGGACCCACAATGGGGCAGGCCCCAGTATTGCTCTGTGGAGATCTGCTCTCCCTCCCCTGTGGGCAGGGAGGAAGTGGAGACTGGGAAAGGCAAGCAATAGACTCATGAGGTCCCTGCAAGTCAGGGTGAGGTGAAGGAAAAGAATTTAGGATCTTCCAGAGTGGATAAGTCTCCTTAAGCAAGTAAGGGAAGAGGACATGGCACCTATCCATGTGTCTCAGGAAGCACCAAAATGTCTGGGTCTCCTTTAAGAGACCAACAAGTTGGTAAGGCCAATAAATATGTGTTTATTTCTGCTTGCTTCATCCAAGGTAGTAATGATGTTTTACCCTTTAGTTTCAGGAAGAAACTGGAAGAACTTTGCCCTGGTCCCCCTTTTAAGAGACACAAGTACAAGAGAAAGGCACCCTGCCCAGCCGGAGGAAGTTCATCTGAGGCACTTTGCAGGGTCCCTCAAGCCAGAAGATGCTGAGGTCTTCAAGGATCCTGTTGCTTTAGGGGAGAAGTGAGGGACCCCTCTAGGGTACTCTTAACACTGTTGGGCCTCAGAATATCCCACTGTGTAGGGAACAATAGGGCACTCTGAGCAGCCTGGCCTGGTCTGTGCCTGCCTAGGCACCGTCCTCACCTGCTCCGGACAAGCTGCGGGAAGCATTGTTGGATGCGTGGGAAGAAATAGTCATCCAACCTTCACTGTCCCCAAGTGAATCTCCCTCCAGGAAAGGATTTTGCTCTCCTATTTTTACTGACTTTGTTAAGTATCATGAATGATAAATCTTTGTGTGGACATATGTGCTGCCCCTGTTTTGTTTTATATTATATTACTAGGAGTAAAAGTAAATGAGGCCCAGGCAAACACCTCTTAGAACAAAACAGAACATGTCCTTTGATGTAAAATGCTGAAGCTGTTCTCTGTTTTGTGTTGAATGCCTCCCCTGAACAGAATGGTCTAGGGATGATGTCATTTACTCCTAGGAGAAGGTGGGGAGGCTGGCCCTATTTCCAGCTCTGCCAGAATCAGGTTTTGCCAGAGTGACCTCCTCCTTCTGTGTGATACATCACAGTTCCAAAAACATTAGCTCTATTGCTATTCAGATAAAAGTACCGAACCATGTCTCAGAAGCACGTGGCAAGAGTTTTTTAATGATCTTCCGTTTGTGGTGACCATAGTCCTGCTCCCCTGCAGTGGTACATACTTCCACCTCCATCCATCCTGTCACTCATCAAATAAGTAAATAAGTAATAAGTAAAAAAATAAATATCATATCAAGTGTGAACTTTGTGCCAGTCACTGTGGGTCCACAGCTCATTGGCTCTGGGGGGTGTGTGTGGCCCTATCGAGGCTGGGACAGTTGGTAAGGTTACACAGCCAGTAAACAGCATTGTCCGGGTCTGACCCCAGGCAGTCTGACTCCAAAGCCTGGAACCTAACCAGTGCCAGGCTATCTGGCAGAGAACGGGCTGGGGCATGCCAGTCCATCCCTGGGGAGCAGACACACGAGGGCTCTCTGCTTCCTGTTGTGTTGTGGGCCTCAGACCCCTCACTTTTCCTGTAGGCCTTCCTTAGACGGTGTCATGTGAATGTCAGATATTTGCAAGTTTCTGCAAATTAGATCAACTTTCAAACTTACTCAGAGCTGTAAGGAATCTTGTGGGTGTTCTTTGCTAAAATAAACGATCATAACCTTTTGTGTAAACCTGTGTTGTTTAAAGAAGGACACACATGCAAGTTAGTCTGTTCTTTGCCCTTTTGTATCTGTCACTGTCTCTTTATCTCTCTCTCCCCATACCCCTCCCTCCAACACCTGGAGGCAGGGTGAGCCACAAGCCAGAATCCCCGGTGGGGGTGCTGCTCAGGCCCGAGGGTGTTGATGAAGTTCTGCCTGGCTCCCAGTCCTCCCTCCTTGTTCACTGCACCAAGTGGGGTGTTTCCTAGGGCAGGTCAAGGGGTTGGCCCATTGCCGCATGCACTTACCCCACAGAGACCTCTTCTCTTCCTCCTCTCTTCCTCCTCTTTCTCAAGGGGAGAGCTGTGCACCTGCCACCAGGGTCTGATGTCTGCAGGGTTTGGAAGGTGTGGGGAGGAGGTAAGGGTGTTTCACTCCTGCCTGGTATGTCCTTTGTCGGGGGTTTTACAGTCCAGGGTAGACAGACACTGACAGCAGTCTGGTGAGATGGGGGCCATGTAGGGTATGTTGGCAGATGTCTAGGGGCTGCCTAAAATTTGGGCTTCTGGGAAGCAGGATTGGGGCAGGAATGTCCAGAAGATGCCCTTTTCCTCTCACCGCCATGTCCCTCCCCGGCCCCAGGCTGCATCTCCCCTTGGTGTTTTGCTTCACGCAGCCCATTTGGAAGGTTCCTTCTGTCACTGTTGTCTTTTTATTTAGGCTCCACTTGTTCCGTGCACTGTCACAGGAGCTGGAGGATGGGCACAGCATGGCTCACTGAGGAAGGGTGGGCACGGCATGGCTCGTGCTGCTCCAACGTATGAGGAGCTGGACTGTGGAGGGCACTTTGTCAGTCCTCCTGGGTACCCAGGCCCTGGGGCAGCTGTGACTGAGCACTAAAAGTCACCCACATAGTGGCCAAGGCTGAGTGGGCAATGCTGGCTTCTAACGGGGCTCCAGGCGTGGCAGAGGAAGGCCGGACTCCTGGCTTCACACTCCTGTCACCGTGCCGTGTGGGCCCCAAACACAGGGTGGGAATCAATCGCACCCGCTCCACTGGAAGCGCAGCCGGGGTTTCCGCTGGTGAAGGGTTGCCTTTGGCTTGAGGGGCTGACTCGGTCCAGTCCAGCCGGGTCAGTTCCCTGCCTGACCCCATGGGTGAGAGCATCTTCAACAGGGCTCTGTACCCCGTAAGGCTGGCCCAGTGCAGCCTCCTGTGATTAAAAAGGGTCAGGGCTGACTCAGTGGCTCATGGCCCGACTTGCAGGTCCTGTCTGATACCCCACCAAGGTTGTACATTGCTCACCCAGGCTCATCATGACGCCTCGAACGTGCTTCCCAGTCTGGTTGTCCTGCTTCCCAGTCCTGCTCCTGCCGCTCTCCCAGTATACACTGTCCTCCCTCCTTCCCAGTCCAGCCCAAACGCTCTCCCTCCCCTGAGCCCATCCCCCACTTCCCCATGGGCGGGATTTCCTTCCTCCTCAGTGACCTGAGCCTGTTTGTTCTTACAAACTGCTTGGTGGGGTTATGGCTCCTGCCTGAGCCTGTCTCCTGTGTGGCCCACAGTTTCCTGAGGGTGGAGACCACCTTCTTCAGTTCTGAACCCTATACTGGCCTTTGCTTCCCTGCCTTGTCTCCTACTGTGGGCTCTCACCATGTGTTGGATTAACTGGGATTGAACATAGACCAGCTCAAGGGGCAGGAGCTGCTGTTTCCTTGTATTTGGGGTGGAAGCAGGGGCTGGAGGTGGGGGGTGGTTGGTGGCTCAGACTCTGTCGGAGACCTGGTCCCTGCTCCCACACGCACCAGAGAAGGCTCCGCTTACTTCTTGCTGGGCACAGTGTGTGTCCTTGGGTGAGGACAGGGGCCTTTTAGGGCAGTTCCAGCCTGGCCTTTGAGATAAAGTGCTAACACCAGGCAAAATGTGAACACTGAAATTTGACAACAGCCTCATCCCTAGGGTTCTGAGGCAGTGAGAAGCAAGCTGAGAGGGGCAAGGGGCTGAGTCAGACGGGAAACTAACTGAGTATTAGAGGGAAGACTATGATTGATCCAAGGTCATGAAGGAGTTTCAGGCAATGTTTGTGGGAACTTCAGGATCCCTTGATGCAAAACTGCAAAATCAGCCCGTCATTTACCCTCATTAAAGCCTGTTGGTCCTGAAGCCAGGCTTCCCGTCCCTTACTGGCCATAGGTCCTGCTCCCTATGGTCAGAAGCCTGAGCCTGCCTCCTGCCTCTCCCCAGGCCTGGCAGGTTGTGGTGATGAGGGACGGAGGGACTTGCCCCAGATGGCAGTTGGGGAAATCCCTGCTGCATCAGTCATGGGCGCCATCCCTGTCAGCAAGACTTCCTGCTCCCTCCCAGTCCTGTCTGCCAGAGGGAACAGGTGTGCAATTCCTGAATGACAAGAGACAGTCAGGGCTCCCAGCCTTGCCCCGCCCCCTTCACAGAGGCAGCCTGGGTGAGGAGGGAGGGCACAGAGTCTTCCCCATCATCTGGCCTGGGCGCAGGTGGCCCAGGTGGTTGCTGGGGGAATGGATTGGGATGACAAAACCAGTAAGAATTAATAGCTGTCACTGTTTATTCTTTCTGTACCCCGGGCCTTGTTCAAGTCCTTTCTATGTGTTTTCTCAAGTAATTCTGCAAGGTGGATTTATTTATTTTATTTTATTTTATTTTATTTTATTTTATTTTATTTTATTTTATTTTATTTATTTAAGGGTTTTGTTTTGTATTTTAAGATTTTTTTTTTATTTGTCAGAGGGAGAGAGCACACACAAGCAGGGGGAGTGGCAGGCAAAGGAAGAAGCAGGCTCCCTGCTGAGCAAGGATCCGAGGACCCTGGGACCATGACCTGAGCCAAGGCGGATGCTTAACCGACTGAGCCCCCCGGGCATTCCTGCAAGGTAGGTTTATTATGCACATTTCACAGACAGGAAATGGGAGAAATGACTTGCTCAAGGTCGTATAGCCAGAAAGCGGTGAGGCTGTCTGACATTAAGGTCTGAAGTGCATAATTTCTGGTGGTAAGCTTTGAATGGGGACTTCCTTTGTCTCTAAAAGGATCTGATCCCAGACTTTGAAGGACAAATACCAAGTCTTGGGACTGGCCATCTTGGGATCAACCAGGCCAGTGCTTAGCTGTGGCCTTTCCTCCTAGGGCTCAGGGCAGAGCCCTGACTTGACCATTCATTAGGCTCTCCCACCAGCATGGTCTCTTTGACTCTTCACAGCATTCTTGGAAAGTAGCTATTGTAATTCCCATTTCCCAGTTGGGGAAACTGGGGCCTGTGATGGGAAGCATCACATATAAGAGAGAAAAGAGCTGGGACCAGAACTTTGGCCTTGGCACCTGCTGCCTCCCCTGCCTTCTCCTAGGTTGGGCTGCCGTGTGGGTGTGGGGGTGACTCAGGCAGGGCATGTGGGTGGGCAGGCGCTGCAGCTATGGCTGGTGGGTGTGGCCTGTCCGACGCCTAGGGCAGGTGGCCCAGCCAGTTCTGCCTCTGACGCCTCATTTCAGCCATCTCTCTGCCTATGATGAGAACCTCCCGCCGCCTAAGCCACAGTCCCTCCAGGGGTCCTCGGGCCCAGGACATGCGGTGATCTCAGAGCAAGGGCTGCCACTACCACCCAGACCTCCCCAGGTGAGTCCTTACCACACATGGCAGCCAGTGCTTTCCAAGGTCCTAGGGGACCCTAGAGCGAGGACCTAAGGGGGTCCTTTAGGCCACATCTGCCCTTTGCTGATAGGCCTTGGGGGAGGGGTTGGGAAGAAGCTTGGATTCTAGCAGGAGGGGTGAGCTCTTGGCCCAGGGAATGTGCCAGAGCATAGGTTCTGATGGACTCAGGAAACTTCCCTGAGGTTTGGAGATCTTAGGGAGGGGGAAGGGCTCACAGCCACAAGGGGCAAAGGTGAGGCTCTTGTCTTCACCAGGAGGCCCCAGGATGTGGCTCTCCAGTGCAGGAGTGTGAGGGGGGCGTTCAGGATAAGATGAGGTGGCTCAGAGCTTGAGAGGGACAAGGCCTAGGCACCTCATAGGTGCTGAGCCAGCAGCTGCACGGGCTTCCTGTGGCCCCCAGGCCTGGTGTGTCTTCCAGGAAAAGCCACTGCAGTCAGTATCAGGGGTTGGGAGGCACTTCCCAGGTGAGGAAGCCCAAACCCAGAGAGGGAGGGCAAGGCAGTGAGAGAGTCCCGCAGGTGAGAATGCGGAGTTTATGAGGTGACTCAGGGAGCTAATTATCACTGCTAATTATAGTTCCAGCCCAGAGTTTCCTTGACCCTCTCCTGCCCCAGCTTCCCAGGACTGCCCCAACTCATGGGCCCAGAGCAGGGAGGATGGAGCAGCCAGCTGTCATGGGGGAGAGCTCTAGGGTCCTTGGGAGTCCTTTCAACTCATTTATCAGAAGGGAAAACAGAGGCCCAGGGAGGGGTAAGAGACATGCCCTCCATCCCTCTCCTTCACTCTTGGTTTAGCTCAGCCTTTTAGCTCTATTCGTCCATGGACCACTTCGGGCAGAGGAAGTTGGCAAAGGCCACCCATCCTCATCCTGTGACTGTGGATATGGCCAGGGACCTGCATGCTCACGATTCTCTCAGTAGGATACTTCATCTATCTGACCTCAAGGCCCCTCCTCAAAGGTCCCTGCCTCAAGGTCCCTGCACTCCAAAGCCAAAGCCTTCCCCTGGGTAACTCCTCCTCTCCCAGGGCTGCTTACTTTTGGGGAGGGCAGCTGTCCCATTTCCAAACCTCACTGCAGTGTGATGACAAACGGCTCTGGATACTTCTTCCGGGAAGCCTTCCTATTTGGGCCAGGATTACCTGTGGCCATAGGTCCACCCCACCTAGCTGGGCTCTTCGTACAGAAGTCTGTCCCCTGCCCCTACCTCCATGACCCTGAGGGAGTTCTCTGAGGGCTGCTCAAGCTGAGAATGGCTCCCTGTTGACTGCAGAGTCACCTCCTGTCCACGCAAACCTTTGCCCTGTCCATCTCATCCTATATGGCCAGCCCAGCCTTCCCCATGCCAATGCTCCCACAGCAGCCTCTCCTAGCTCCGTGGTCTAGTCTCCTTCATCCCCCATACAGTCTGCTATCTCTAACATGGCTGTCTCCTGTGTAACCCAGGGCCCTCCCATGCCCTGCTGATCTTGACCAGCTACAACTCCTCACGGTATCCCAGGCCCCGCCTGCATGGTCCCACCTGTTTTTGGAGCCTCTCACTGCCAGTGGTCCCCAGGAGCTCCCCAGGCTCTGCAGCCACACCAGCTCTTTGCCACTTGCTAACTTTCTTGACACCTGGTCTTTGCTCAGGCTCTCCCCTCTGCCTGGATTGTCCTTCCTTCCTCTACACAGAAACCTCTAAGGTCCCCCTAGAGTTCTTAAAAGATATGTAAGTTCCTCTCCCCAGCACATCCCTCTGAGCCCAGCATGGGGTACAGCCTGTATTGAGCATCAGTAAACCAGGTCAGGACCGAAGGGCTGCTTCCTCTGCCCCTAGGGAGGGGGCTCAGCTGCTCCCTTCAGGTGAGAAGGGAGTCTAATGGACAGATAGCCATAAGGCTGGTTGCACTCAGCTCTGGGTGGATGAGACAAAGATGATCAGTGTCTTAGTTGCAGAGACCACCAAAGGTAAGAAATCTGAAGCACGGAAGAGGCCAGAGGCTGTATTACTAGGAGCATAGTGTCTAGAACAAAGGAGGTTATAGTCCTATTCTCTTGAAGATATCGCTGAACACGAAATTCTGATAGGGACATTGAACAAGCAGAGCTAATTCTTGGGAGTTCACCTGAAGATTGGTGGGTGATGCTGTCTTGAGAGAAGCTAAAGGCATCGTGGTCTCTGCCTGGAAGCTCTGTTGGGCTCTGCTAGGATGCACAGGGGCAGAGATGCTGGAGCAGGGAACAGAATAAATCACAGGGACAGTCTCTCTGTTCCTGGGAAGAGCTGGCAGCCTGGGAAGGTAGAGAGTGAGCTCCTCATCCTGGGGTTATGAGCAGGGACCACCTAGTGCCACATGGGTGTCTGAAGGCCCCGAAGCTCCTCCATGCCCACTCACCCTACGCATCTGTGCTATGATTGTGCTCCAGCCATGAATGCCCACCCCAAGGAGATGGTGCCCCTCATGGGCAGAAGAGCTGCCGTCCCCAGTGGGAACCCTGCCGTCCTGCAGGAGAAGAGGTCAGCAGAGGTCACCCCCACCAAGAAGAGGTAGGATGGGCAGGCTTGGGCACTGTGTTGTGACGCCACAGGAGGGATTCTGGTGCCCATCTTCAGGGATGATCTTCCCATAGTCAAGCTGCCTTTTCTGAGCCTATCCCTGTTCATGAACTTAGCCTCAGACTCAGCTCTACCTATGGCCTCACACAGCCAACGGCCTGGGTGTGAGGTGTGACCTTTGTCTCATGAGGCAGTAACATCTTCTTCCCAAGCATTCTTTGTGGACCCTCAAGTGCCTACTTCTCCCTGAAGGTTTGGGCATCTCCCTCAAAACTGAGTATTGGACTCAGCCTAGATAGAAAAAAAAAGAAAACAAAACAAAAGAAAAGAAAAAAAAAGAAAATATTCAATGTAAATAAAGAAGGCTAGTCTGACCAGTAAGGAAATCTGTACTAATGGTGGGATTGAAGGTACCAAGAAGTCTAGGTAGGGAGAGATTTTTGGACCTGGAGCTTTTCCTGAATCATCATGCTATTTCTCATGAACAGCTACCACTGTGGCCTCTTTACTGGATCCTGGGCAAGGCGATGCCCTGGGGTAGAGACATGGGCTGATGAAGGCTGCAGAGGAGCTGGCCTTTTGGAGATCAGAGCACTTGAGCATTCCTTGGGACAAAGTAGTTGGTCACACAGCCTCCTTCCCAGCCCTGGGGATGCTCAGGGATAGTTCTTCGTCTTCAAAGGGACATAAATGAAGGAGAGATGGTGTAGAGCTGCGTGCTCACCTGAGTTAATGACACCTGTGAGGTGCCTTTGGTCTGGATCAAAGGTACGAATAAACAAACAGCATATGATGCGGGTTAGAAGCCAGGATGTCACGTGGCCAAGACATCACCATCTGTCATGGTGACAGGGGAGATGTGGCATGTGCAGTGGCAAATAAGGCATGTGTGGGATGGGCTGTCATGGTCTACAGCTCCCTGTCCCAGGAATTGGGTCCTTGCTCACAGTCAGGGGTCTTTCCAGTCTGGCTTTCACCACTCTCCTTCCCAGCCACTGAAGACTTCCTTCTTCCAACAAAGTCCTTGCCTTCTGCCATAAAAGCTTTTCTCGTGCTGTCCTCTCTGCTTCTGGGGGTTTTCCCGAGCCACAGATCTCTGAGAACAGGTTCCCTGGAAGGGTCATCTCTTCCTTCCCTGCTTCCCACATTTCCTACACAGAGCATATTAGTAGTTTTTGAGTAAGTAGGTGGGTCAGTGCAGGAGCAGGTGAGACGATGAGAGACAGAGTGGGTGAGTTGATGAGTACGTGTCCTGGTGGCTCAACACAGTCCCTCAGGACAAAGGAGTACACTTCATGGTGAGATGAGGATATATTTCCTCCACTCCCTTGGGCTCTTTGGTTTCCAGGCCTGGAATAGATAGATGCTGTCATGATCTGGTTTCCTGGTCCATCCTTGAGGCCCCTTTGGACTCTGGGAGGAGGCCCTGAGAAGGAGAGGAGTTGGAGGAGAAGCAAAGGACCCTTCCTCAACTTCTTGGGCAAGACTGAGAAAAAGATGAAAGCTTTGGGCAACAGAGAGCCCAACAGGAGTCAGCTGAGGTTTGTGTTGGTCTGTCCTTTTATTGGTTCATTCCACCAGCCTCTACATCTCCCCACCAATCTGCCCACCCAACTACTCATTCCTCAGCCATCCATGCATCCATTCACCCATCTATCCATCCATCCATCTATCCGTCTTATTCATCCATCCAACTCATCTGTCCATCTATCTGACCAGCAGTTTTTCCTTCCTTTCACACATTAGCTATCCATTAGTTCTGCTCCTCTGTTCAGTTAAGTCTTCTAAGTGTCAGAACAAGTATTGGGTTCTGGAGAATTAAGGACAATGCAAGTGTAGTTCCTCCCATCGAGGATCTTACAGGTGAAGGTCAGTGTGTTGTCTGGAACAGGGAAAGCAATGGCCTCATTGTGCTATGGTCCAATCCTTGGGGCCAGTCTGACCAATTTACTGGAACAAGAGCTCTTCAAGTGGATTTTTGCCCATTTGTGCACCGTTTAATCCCCATCTCCTAGAACAGCACCTGGTACACGGTAGGAGCTCAATAAATATTGGTTGAGTAGATGCACTACTGAGGAGCCTAGACAAGTAGGGACACTTTAGGGTGGCATTTCTGGGGCACTTCAAGGATGCTGGGAGTGGTGATCAGACTGGATGACCTCTGATAACCACTTCAGCTGCACAGTCCATTCGTGGATGATTTTAGAGCTATCCTAGCTCCAGAGTCCAGGATCATCTGACCCAACCACTCTCCATCCTAGGGTCACACAGGAGGCAGAGGCAGAGCCAGACTAGAACCAGGTTTTGGGATCCTAGTCAGGGGTGTACTTCTCTTTTGGAAGAAGGATTTGATTTTAGGTCAGGTCAGAAGTTTCCTCTTGATGTGCAGAAGACAGGAGGGTGAGGGCCAATGTGCCAGCCAGCCCTGTCTCCCACCCCATTTATGCCCCAGTTCTGGATTTGTTCTGAGCCTTGCAGGCTTGTCTGTGCCTGTAAGAGAGGAGAGGGATCCCCAGGCAAGACCCGGGACTCCCTCATGCCTGCCCATCCTGGGAAGTGGTACGATGGGCAGTCTCTACCTGCAGCTGATCCCTAGAGCTGGTTTGGCTGGAAGAAGATCCAGAGGGCTGAGGGGAGAGCAGCGTGGATAGTGGTGTAAACTGTGAGCCTGGAATCAGAGTTGGGTTCTCTGACCAATTTGGCTTCTATCCTTGGGGGGTGACCATGGATGAGATGCTCTCCATCCTGGGCCTTAGTTCCCTCATTGAGGGAATGGAGCCGCAATCCCTTCCCTGCTACCTTTCCGAACTTGATATGGCTGGGACTGTAGTCTGACAGCTCTTCTGTGGTCTTGAGAGAAAGGAGAGGGCACGTCCATTCTTCTGTGCGTGGGAAGGAGACTGGCAGCAAAGGCACTTAGGAGAGAGGCCAGCTGGTCAGGAGGCCACTCTCCCAGGCCAGGTCACAGAACCAGCAGGTAAGCTGCAGCAGCCGCAGGGTGGGGGTGTCACTACAGCAGACCCTCATCCTGAGACTCGTCATCCTGGTTGTCCTGGGAAGGCTTGTCCCTGAGTGTGTGATCGTGGGTTCTGAGAGCACGCGTGTGTGTGTCTGTGGGCACTTCTGAAGGTGAGGCCAGGGCTGTGTCTGGTTGGGGAGTCGTATCTTGGGTGTGTGTCTTGCCTCTGATGGGGCAGTGAGTCTGTCCCCTTCCCTGGGGCTCAGTCAGGTCACAGGCCCTGGGCCCATGTCTCTCTTCCAGCCCCAGGAGAAAGTGTGCCCTTCATTTGCCCCCTACTGCTCCTCACACCCACTGTCCGAAGTGGTTTCCTGAGTTTTCCTTCTGGACGAGGATTCTCAGATCTGTCCCCTGAACTTTTACATCCCCTCACAGCTTCAGGTGTGACTATTTTCTGTGGCGACAAAACAATACAAGAGATGATCAAAGGGGTTTGAATGTGCCCTGGCAGCCAGGAAAGGCCCTTGTAGATGGCAGCATCTAGGGACTTCCCCTGGAGCTGCTCTTCAGACCTGAGGCCAGAGGGGCAGTTGCGGGGCGTGATGGGGAACCGTAGCTCTCGTTGCCGTGTCCCCCATCTCTCGTGAGTGCTGTGCACCTGGAGACAGCTGCAGACAGGAAAGTCCCCCTCAGATGTTAGGCCACCCCAGCAGAGACCCCTGGGTTCATTGCTCAGTATTTTTAGTGACAGGAGTCACCCAGACCCAGCTTTGGACCCAGGCTCTGCCACCTACTTGCTGTGTGAGCTTGGGCAAGTCGCTTGACCTCAGAGCCTCGACATGTGTACCTGTGAAGTGTGGACGATTGGGACAGCACCCTTCCCAGAGGGCTGCCACAGGGGCTGAGCGAGGCCACGAGGGACAGAGCTGAGCATGGAGCTGGCCGAGAGCGAGTGTGCTGTGTGGCTGGGCGCGCTCAGCAGGAGGTTGCAGGGCATGCGGGTGGACGGTCCCTGCCCCAGCTCTCACGGCCTTGCTTGGGTGTCCCCGCAGTGCACACTTCTTCCTGGAGATAGAAGGGTTTGATCCCAACCCCACTGTTTCCAAGACCTCTCCCCCCGTCTTCTCCAAGCCTATGGACTCCAACATCCGGCAGTGGTGAGTACTGGCTCCCCTGGCCAGCCCCCACTCCAGCCCAGCCCTCCGCTCCAGGGTGGGCAGTGACTCACCCTGGGCCAAATGGCCAGGCCCGGTTGTCTCTCTCTTTTGAACTTGTCTCTTGCTCTCTCTTCCTTTCCCCACCCTCCAGCCTCCCTGGCAACTGTGATGACATGGACTCACCACAGTCTCCTCAGGACGATGTGACAGAGACCCCGTCCAATCCCAACAGTCCCAGGTAAGCCTGGCCCTTCCCTTCCTCCCACTGTGTCCACCAGGTAGGTGACAGAGGCACGGGCATCACGACCCAGGAAAGAGAAAGAATGGAGATTCCTGGGGGTAGGACAAATATCTGGGACCGAGGCTGTGGCATGTAGGAATTTTTTGGGGGGAGTATTACATTTTACAAACTATAAAAAGTATTACCCATTCATTATAAAACATTTAAAAAATAGGTCGCAGCAGAACAAGGACTGTAACACAATCCCATATAAGTAAATTAAAAATATATGCATATAAACCATGAAACATCATGTGCATTTTGCAAGAACACATACAAACAAAAAAATACGCATCTCTTTGGAGTGTGGGGGCAGGGAGAGATAGATTTTGAAAACTCAAACACCGCAAAAGATGAAAGTGGGATTTTTTCCTTCCCCTAATCTCAGACTTTTTAAGGTAATCACTATTAATTGTCCTTCCTCGTCGTCTTAACCTTATGTACCCAAACATATATTCTGGAAAGATGTGATTGCACTCAGATGAGGAGAGAAGCCTGCACAGGGCCACACAGGTCCCAGGGCCCGGAGCGCAGACGCGGGGCATCTGGGGCATGGCGACAGGCCTGTGCAGGTGTGGAAGGCGGGGCAGCTCCGCAGGCACGGTGGCTCCGGGGCGTGGGGAGAGGAGGTTGGCGGTGCACGTGTGGTGAGTTGGAAATGCTTTCTGGCCTCAGTGCAAACCTGGCCAAGGAAGAGCAGAGGCGGAAAAAGCAGCGGCTGAAGAAGCGCATCTTTGCAGCCGTGTCGGAGGGCTGCGGGGAGGAGCTGCTGGAGCTGCTGCTGGAGCTGCAGGACCTTTGCAAGCGGCGCCGTGGCCTGGATGTGGCTGGTCAGTGGCTGGCTCCGGCAGAGAGAGTGCAGGCCTGGGGGCCCTGTTTGGCTCTTGCTGCCAACCTTTCCCCACAATAACCCATGAAGGGGGCATGCGAGGAGCCCGGAATGCTGGGCTGGGGACTTTGAACCTGACTCTGAGGGCAATGGGGAGCCACGGAAGGGCTTAGACAGGTGAAGGTCACGTCTGGCTACAGCGTGGACAGCAGGTGTAAAACTGGAGAAGGGCGCTATTCAGGCAGAGTTGGGACCACAGCAACACAGCTGGGGGAAGGTGACCGGCTCCTCAGCAGTGGAACTGGCTGGAATCAAGGACAAGGGGAGTGAGAGAAAGGAAGGGGTCCAGGGTAGCGCCGTTGGTGACCTGCTGGATGGTGAGGCCTGAGCTGTCTCGGGGACTGGGGAGTAGCTCGTTAGAGGGAGGTGGTAAGCTTTATTTGCAGGCTCCCGGGAGGAGGCAGGCTAGAGATCCCAGGGTGTCGGCATGGAGATGGACAGCGGGAAGGCAAGCAGCGGGTAAGACTGCCCCCTCCGAGGGAGAGGGTGCAGAGGCAGAGAGCAGAAGGCCTCAGGTAAGGCTCTCGGGGGCCTCAGGGAGGAGCAGTTGGAGACGGAGGTGGAGAGTAGGTAGCACAGGCTCCAGGAGGCCGGCGAAGGGCATGGAGCAGGGTCTCGAGGTCTGAGGTGGCAGCCCCCATCCTCGGGCTGGGAGGGCCA
The DNA here is from genome assembly GCF_024610735.1 of Ursus americanus. Taxonomy (NCBI): domain Eukaryota; kingdom Metazoa; phylum Chordata; class Mammalia; order Carnivora; family Ursidae; genus Ursus; species Ursus americanus. The sequence goes on along the minus strand of NC_142149.1, from coordinate 45,217,271 downwards.
GGGCAGCCGGGGCCGCACCTGCAGCTCATCCCGTGACCCTGCCTGCAGACTTCCTCATGCACAAGCTGACGGCCTCTGACACGGGGAAGACATGCTTGATGAAGGCCTTGTTGAACATCAACCCCCACACCAAGGAGATCGTGCGGGTCCTGCTGGCTTTCGCTGAGGACAATGACATCCTGGACAGGTTCATCAACGCCGCATACACCGAGGAGGCCTATGAAGGTGCGCTGCCTGGGGGTGCCGAGCACACGGGGATTTCTGAAGGTGGGGTGGGGGCCAGGCCACGCAGAGCCACCGTGGTCACCGTGGGCCCAAGGCACGAAGCATGCTTTAGTGCCACGCGGCAGACACTCCTCGCTTCCGTCCTTTGTTCTGCACAGAGTTTTGAGCACTGACCACATGCCAGGCTTTGTTTTCGGCCCTGGGGTGTGGTGACATAGACAGACATAGGCCACTGCTTTAAATAAAGTACTTTTTAGATGGAAAATGCTTGGAAAAGAAAATAGAAGAAGGTAAGGTGATCAAAAGTGACTGGGGATGGGCAGCTTTAGAGTGGATCGGCAGGGAGGTCACCTTTGACCTGAGGCCTGTGTGAGGAGAAAGACTGGGAGCAGGGCAAGGGCCAAAGTGCGAGACGGGAATGAGTTTGGCATTTCAGGGCAATGGGAAGCAGGTCAGAGATGCTGTCAGATAGCTGTGCGAGGCCAACACATGGCCACTATTAGTATCACCATAATTTTTTTAAAAAAAATTATTTATTTATTTGAGAGAGAGAGAGAGATTGAACACAAGAGTGGGGTGAGGGGCAGAAGGAGAAGCAGACTCCCCGGTGAGCAGGGAGCCTGACACAAGGCTCGATCCTGGGACTCCGGGACCATCACCTGAGCTGAAGGCAGCTCTTTAGCCAACTGAGCCACCCAGGCGCCCCCAAGTATCACCATCATTATTACTAACCACCCCCTTTGGGTCTCAGTTTTGTGGCTTCTCTTTTAAGTGGACTGGAGAGGGGCAGGGAGACCAAATTTGGGATAGTATTTCCCTGCCCAGCAAATCTGCTGTGAATAATCACTGGAGTTTTTGGACTCAGGAAACATCCCGTTTGGCTCTAATGAGGTGCAAAAATGATGGGCTCAGGAAGGACTGGATGCTATCTTGCTGATATGCCAGGGGGCGCTAAACATGGCTCTTCGCAAGGGGTGGTCTAGCTTGGGCCCTCAACTTTTCTCATGGGACAAAGTGATTTTTATTTTTATTTACTTATTTAAATTGCAGAGTTTCACAAGGGTTTTTGTTATATACAAGAAAAAGTAAAGGATTGTGAAAACTCAACACTGTTGATTAGAAGAGAGGAAATCCAGGGAAGATGGCTACAACTGAGTGCTGAACTGCATGCTGAGCTCCCTGGTAGCCAAAGCAAAGAGAGAAACTGGATGGGCTATATATAACCTTCTCAGCCTGTCACTAGGGAGTTGATACTGGTCCTTAGCCAGGGAGGTTTAGGCCAGTGCCTCAAGCTTGCCTGTCTTGATTCTTCTCCCTTTTCAGTCCCCTTCCGTCCCCTCCTTTCTTCTTGTCAGTATACAGGAACTTAAACCCCTTTCTAGCACTATATTCCCCTCGAGGCCAGGGATGGAGTCTGTCTCGCCCATAGTGAATTCCCTGGGACCATTGGGGTCTCACCTAAGAGGTCCTTAATAAATGTTTTTTGAATGAGTGAATAGATGAAGCTTACTATTAAGGCTTTGCTGTCCTGGCTGAAACTCCTTACTTTTCTTCTTTCTTAGCCTTCCTGTATCACTTCCTTCTTTCATGAATTTGTCTTTTGCTGGTGGGCTTGTTGGGGGCTCTGAGCACTCGCTCTCTCTCTGCATGGTGGGAAGGGCCATTTATTTCTGTCTTCCCAGAAACCAACCCCCCGTTCTTCCCTCTGATGGCATCTGCTGGTACCTTCCCTTCAGCGTCCTGGGTGGGTGCTCCGTGCCGCGGGGGGCTGAGGGACTACAGCACCACCAGGGGAGCATTCTTCCTCACCCTGAGTGTGTTACTTCGCCTTTCTGAGTCTCAGTTCCTCCATCTGGCAGAGGCTAGTATTTCCTTCCTATGCTGCTAAGAGGATCCAAAAACAACTTTTAAAATATTATTATTTTTAGCATTTTATTAAAAACCTTCAGTAATTCGTCTTTTTAAAAGCAATTTATTCAGTTAAAATTTATTATTAAAAATTTTAAACATACATTTGAGATTAATATAATGAATAATTTTATATCCATCCTTGAGATTCAGCATAACTATTTTTAATTACAGAACTAACACCTGAGTAGAGTTTCATTGTAAAACATTCAAATAAAAAGAAAGAAAATATGATAGCAGAAATAAAGTAGCCAATAGGAGGGTTTGAAAGATAGGGTCAAGGAAATCTTTGAGAAAGTAGGAAAAAAATAAAGGCATGGAAAAGAGGAGAGAGAAAAAATAGGGAAAGTAAAAGATCTGCCTAGGAGACCCAACAGAAGAAATACAGGGTAGAGAAAACGGAAGGGAGTCCATGGTCAAAGGGACAATACAAAAGTATTTTCCAGACCTGAAGGACCTACATTTTCAGGTTTTAAAAACCCACTGAGGAGCTCCTAGGTGGCTCAGTTCGTTAACCAACTGACTCTTGCTCAGGTCTTGACCTCAGGGTCGTGAGATCAAGTCCCACATTGGGCTCTGCGCTCAGCGGGGAGTCTGCTGGAGATTCTCTTTCTCCCTCTGCCCCTCCCCCCGCACACACTGTAAATAAATAAATAAAATATTTTTTAAAAATTTAAAAATAAATAAATACCTTTAGAACTTAAAAAAAAATCCAAATATTTTAATTAGGTTAAAAAAAAAAAACCCTTTGCCTATTTTCCACTCTCCTCTCTGGAAATGATTATGCTGCGTAGACCTTGAGGACTTTCCTAGGCTTTTTACACATGTGTGTATGTGCACGTAGAAATAGGTTTATTTATTCATGTATCTATTTAACATAGAATAGTATTACTGTTTGCATTGTTTTGCAATTTGCTTTTTCTTTTTTTTAACTGTATGTCTTAGATACCTTCTCATCCCAGAATATGTAAGTCTGCTTACTTTTTATCTGCTTAAGTCTGAGTATGGCTATTCTGTGGCTGATTTCACTATTCCCCTGTTGATATATATGTGGACGTTTTCCAATTTTTCACTAGGACAATATCACAGTACACATTCTTGCCTATCACCCGTGCTCAGTGCACACGTGTTTTAGGAAAATACTTTGAATTGGATTTTCTGGGTTCAACGGCATGCACATTAAAATTTATAATGATAATTGTCAGATTTGCCTCCAAAAAGTACTAATTTATTCTCCCTGAAATACAGAATACTCATTCCCTCATTCCCTCACCTTTCACTAATACTGGAACATATCCTTTGTTTTGTTTTGCTTTGTTTTGTTTTTTGGTTTTTGGATTTTGCCAATCTAGTCAGTGGAAAGTAGAAAAGTGTTAACTTGTTAGATTCTAACTTTCATTTTCTCGGTTAACAGTGATTCCAAACGTGTTTCGCTTTCCTTATGGCCATGTGTATTTTCTTCTCTGTGAGGTGCTTGTTAATTTTTTCTGTTTTCTTTTAAGTTTTTTGTCTATCGATTTGTAAGGGGTCTTAATATACTAGGAACTTAAAAAAATCTGTCTCTTTCTTTATGTCTCAAATATTTTCCCCAGCCTATCACTTGCCTTTTAACTTTCTTTACAATGTCTTTTGAAACACAGAAAGCTTTAATTTTTTTTTTTTTGTAAGCCAACATGTTGATTTTTTCTTTGTGGTTGTTTCTGCATTTTTGGGTTTTCCTTGAGAAGTTCTTCCATACCAAAAGGTTAATTATAAATGAATTTATATATTTTTGTTTGTTTGTTTGTTTCATGCCTACTTCTTTAATCCACCAGGACTTTATTTTTGTGTATGGCATGTGGGCAGCTCTTAGGAATATGCTGTTTCGGGTGGGACATTCTGAGACCCTCCCCCCCACCTTCCAGTCCCTTCCCTCTGGAGAGTCCACAGCCTCCACCAACTGGGTTAATGTTCCTCCAGCTGCTTTTCCCCTGTTCTGTTCTCAGTCATCATGGCACCATTCTCCCAGCTCCTAGGCGAGACATCCCTTCTCTCCCCCCTCCCCCCGCCCCCATTCTGAGGACTCTTTCTCCCAAGAGTCTTTGGCCTTCACCATCTCTTTCTCCATTGGAGTGGCGGTTCCTGCCAAGTCTGGGCTCGTTCTAATGCATCCTCCAGTTCTGCATCCGGAGTGATCAGAAAATACAGGTGTACAAAACCCAAAACTCTGGTCATGTCACTTGCCTGCTTCAATGCCTTCTGACTTCCTGGAGCACTTGGGAGAAAGTTGTAACCTCTTCCCCTGGCTTATCGAAGTCTTGAGCCAGCCCACCCAGCCTTGATAAACTTAAGGGGTCTGAGCTTAGGGGCCACTCTGGGAAGCCTCACCCTGTCCCCTTCCGGCTGTGTTAAGAGGCCCTGCTCTAAGGGCCACAGCCCTTGCACCTCCCGGTATCACAGCACTTAAATCTCTGAGGCTCTGAGCTTCGTGAGGAAAAGAATCAGACCTACATGCTGGGTACCGCCGTACCCCCAGCGCCTGGCACCTGAGCGCGGAGCAGGCAGGCAGCTAGGATTTCGCTGTGGCTCCGTGGAGAGTACGGAGGCCAGAGAGGGGAAGAGGCCAGAGAGAGTATGGCCCCCGGGCCCAGCCGCTGAGCGCCCCCATCCCCACTCTGTTCCAGGGCAGACGGCACTGAACATCGCCATCGAGCGGCGGCAGGGAGACATCACCGCGCTGCTCATCGCTGCGGGCGCCGACGTCAACGCCCACGCCAGGGGGGTCTTCTTCAACCCCAAGTACCTGCACGAAGGCTTCTACTTCGGTGGGTGCTGCCCCCGCCCGGCACGGCCTACCCGACCAGCGCTGCCCCAGTAGGTGCTGGCGGGCAGGCCTGGAGCCCCCGCTGCGGATTCCTGCCCGCCCGGCGCGCGGACAGGTGGACAGAGCCGGGACGGGAGGCCACAGGGGCAGAGGCTTCTGAACGGGGCCAAGTAGGCATCCACTTGAGCAGCCCTGGATAGGGAACAGAGACCCGGGAGAGGGAGCAAGGAAAAGCCCGACTTCAGAGGCGAGGACAGGTTCTGAGAAGGGAAACGATAGCGATAGCGGAGGAAGGTGCTCCCAACTCCGCCTCTGCCCCTGTGCCCAGGGCTCTCCAGGACTGCAAACACGGAGTCAGAAGTAAGAGAGGAAAACCCACTCACTGACAAGTTAGGGAGTTCAAAAGCAATTGGGGTTAGGATTCTCTGAGTGAAAAAAAGATTGTAATGTATAATTTAGATACAGTGAGAGTCACCCGTTTTAACAGACAGTTCCGTTCAGCCCCACAAATGCATACAGGAGAGTAACCACTACCATGAGGACAGGGTACGAATAGTTCCATCACACCAGAAACTTTCCCCACACAACTTTGTCAACCCCTTTTCCCACTCCAGCCCTTGACTGACAACCACTGACCTGTTTTCTCTTCTGGGTGGTTTTTTAATCAGTAGGACGAGCGGGGTCCGAGCAGTCACGAGGACAGGGTCTTGTCCAGCCCATTGTCCAGCATCAGACCCTGCTGGTACCAGTCTGTCAGGTAGGATGAAGAGAGGGAACAGGAGCGAGACTGGAAGGGAAACAGTAGGAGACCTCCCGTCCAGTCCTGGTTCCATCCCAGGCTTGCTGTGTGACCACATATGATTCACCTGCCTTCTCTTTTCTTAACATTTATTGATCACTTAGTATATACACCAGGCGCTGTTCTAGGTGTTTGAAATATATCAGTGAACAAAACAAAGATCCCTATCCTGATGGAACTTACATTCTAGACTGGAGGAAAACCATCAACAATAAACATAATAAATAAGAACACTATGTAATATGTTAGAAAATGGTAAGTGCTATGGAAAAAATGAAAAATAAGGCAGGGAAAGGGGGTCAGGAGTTCCAGGACAGGAAGGAGGTGGATTACAATTTTAAATAGTGCAGTTAGGGTGACACATTGAAAAGGTGATGTTTGAGCAAAGACTTGGAGGTCGTGCGGGATGCACAATGCAGATACTGAGGAAAAGCCCTACAAGCAGAGGGAACAGCCTGTGCAAAAGCCCTGAGGTAGGAAAAATGCCTGGTATGTTCTAGGAAAAGGAAGAAGGCCACTGTGGCCAGAGAGAGCGAGTGGGGGTAAGAGAGGAGATAACGTCTGAACATGCAGGGCCTTGGGGGCTGTTGCTGGAACCTGACCTTTTATTCTGGGTGAGGTGAGTCGTACGTGTTAATAGGGTCAGTCTGGTTGCTGTGCTGAGGATAGTGATGGAGGGCGTGGGTTGTAGTAGGGAGACCAGTGAGGAGGTTATGGCAGTGATCCAGCTTTAGTCTCTCTGCTCTCCCCTTACTAGGGGGCGGTTGGGGTCAGTCCTACTGAGGACTCGGGCTTCAGCCCTAGGGCTTGGGGAACACTGGGTAGGTCTATGAGAGAACTGAGCTCCAGTGCTCCCCACTGCCCCAGGCGAGACACCCCTGGCCCTGGCAGCATGTACCAACCAGCCCGAGATTGTGCAGCTGCTGATGGAGAATGAGCAGACAGACATCACCTCGCAGGACTCACGGGGAAACAACATCCTGCATGCGCTGGTGACAGTGGCCGAGGACTTCAGGACGCAGAATGACTTTGTGAAGCGCATGTATGACATGATCCTTCTGCGGAGCGGAACCTGGGAGCTGGAGACCATGCAAAACAATGATGGTCTTACGCCGCTGCAGCTGGCCGCCAAGATGGGCAAGGCCGAGGTGGGCTCCTGGAGGGCAAGAGGGAGGGCAGGGAGGCTCTCTGCCAGCTCTTGGGCTTTTCTGGGGACCCCACAGATTACACCTTGGCCTAGGAAAGGTCCACCTTAAGTCTGGAAGTGTATCTGTGGCCTGAGGTGGGTTTGTTCTGAGTGACCACACAGAGATGCGGCATGTGGGGTCCCCCTACGGACTTCAGTCCCTAACACTCCATGCTTCTCTGCCCTGCTCTGAGCTCCCATCTGGGGTCGGAGTGGGGGAACTTTAAGGCCATGGTGACACAGTACCTCACATGCTTTGTGGCTGAGGATTCCCGTGTGGTGAGGCACCAAGCAGAGGCTGTGTCTGGCCCTCGGGGCCTTCAGCCTCTCATGAGGATAGGAGGCCCAGAATGGCTGCTCTGGGTTCAGAGCCAATGGGCTGCCTGAATCTGGAGAGACCACTGTCTGTCCTGTTGAAACTCTGAGCCGAGTCCCCAGCAGCGAGTATGGCTGCTTGCAGCCCTTTGTGCCCTGTGTGAAGTGGCTGAGGAACTCAAAGCTTAACCCTGGTGAAGATGTGGGTTGGGGTGGGCTCCCGTCTCTGTTGGTGCCTGGAGTCACAGTGGTCTGAGGTCAAGGTCAGGACGCAGGTGGGCCCGAGGGCAAGGCTCAGAGAAGCTTGCTCTTCAGCCTCTAAGTGTCCAAGCCCTGGGGTGGGGGGGGGGAGGTGAGGCTTCTGGGAGGCTGTGGGAGGACTGGGTGGGTGCAGGGGCTGTTGAACAATCAGCCATGCCAGCCTCAGGGCAGCCGACAGGGGAGGCCGGTGCCTTGAGGGCCTTGGGTCCAGTCCCTGTGGTCAGGGCTGGGGCCCACAAGGGACCTTTTCATTCTCTTGTGGGGAGATGAAGGGTTGGAGATTGGCTTTGACAGAGGAGGAATTGTGTGCCTTCCCACCCTCCCCACCATCTCCTACCCACCCCCGGGAACGCAGTTTGGGGGGGGCTTTGAGGAGAGTCAGATTAGGGCTGCAAGTGGAGCTTCCTGCTAGCCGCTGTGGCATGTGCTCTGCCTGCAGGGAGCGTGGCCCCATGACCCTTGGGTTTTCTAGAGGATAATGTGCTCCCCCATGGCCAGTCCTGGGGAGGTGACTCCCGCATTCCTGGCCCTTTCTCTTCTTCGTTCAGTGTTCTTTGGAAAACCTTCCTGGATGCTGCCCACGTTGGCCACTGTGCTGGGAGTGGAGGGTGCCGAGATGCTTAAGACACAGACCCTGTTCCTTGGGGCTCTTTGAGGCTGGGGCTCAGGATGGGGAGACCAGCCCTGTGTCTGGAAGCTCTCTGCGTGGACTGTGAAGATAAGGCTCCCATATGAGATAAGATGGAAACCCCACTGGGTTGTGTGAGATCATGGTTCTGACACTGTTCTCGCCAACAGGACCCTCTTCCTGGTCCTTGGGTTTGTGCCCCACTAAGCTCTGGCTCCAGTTTTGGAAAGTGGTGAGCTGGAGAGCAGTGGCTCTCCACCTTGCCTGCACTTTGGAACTGCCCAAGGAGCTTTACAAAACATAGATACCTGGGTCCTACCTCCAGAGATTTGGACTGAATTAGTTGGTGGTGTGGGATTGTCAAGTGCTCCTCAGTGACTCCACTGTGCAACAGAGTTTGAGGGTCACCTGGAGGGTGGGTTTCTCAGGCTTCTCTGCGAGGCTGGCATCTTGTTTGGCCCCCAGTGAGCCTCGACTGGGATGATCTTGACCGAGGGTGGGATAGGGAAGCTAGAAAAACTTCTAGTTTCTTCTCCCATCCAGGTCATACAGAAATTATTTCTCAAAATTGTCAGTTCCCAAATGCTTCACTCACTGGGGTCCCCAACGGGTACAAGGATTTACGAGCTGACTGTGCAGCTTTCCACATCCTGCAAAACGGCCTCCACACCTTTTGTCTCTTGTATTCTCAGTCCCTGAATTGGGCAGGGCAGTGAGGTTCACACCGATGCCGCAGATGAAGCCCGGCCCAGGGGTCACGGTGGCAGGAGCAGACGTGGGAGCAATCTATCCGGGTGGGAGCATCTTCCCAGCCCTGTTCTACGGCCGTTCCTCTTTCTGTCCCCAGATCTTGAAGTATATCCTCGGTCGGGAGATCAAGGAGAAGCCACTCCGGAGCCTGTCCAGGAAGTTCACTGACTGGGCATATGGGCCTGTGTCATCCTCGCTCTACGACCTCACCAACGTGGACACGACAACAGACAACTCAGTGCTGGAAATCATCGTCTACAACACCAACATTGACGTAGGTCTCTCAGGAGGGCTGGGGTAGGGTGGGAGAGGAGGGGCGGGGCCTCAGCCGCAGCGGGAAGACCCATGCCGCTGGCTGGACGTGTCTGTAGTCATCCGTTGCTTTGCCTCACTGGGCAGAGTCAACACAGAGAGGAAGAGAGAGGATCAGCAGTGAGAGGTTTTCAGCTTTGGGGGGGAAGTGAGGCAGCAGACTGGATCTTCATCCTCCGCATGTTACTGAGAGTCATGCTTACCAGAGCCTGCCTTGCCTGGGGTCTCCCTGAGCCCTCCCGGCAGCGTGGTTGGCAGGGCAGTTTGGTTGATATCAGTTTTATGGATGAGGAGACTGAGGCCCTGGGAGTGTTGGGGTTTTCCTAAGGTTACACAGTGAAGGGGCCCAGCTGGGGCCAGTCACGGCCCTTCCCCCTTGCAGCCCTTGCTCCCCACTGAGCAGCAGGTCCTGCCGCTGGAAGGCCAGCTCCTGTGGGGTTTGGCGGCTGCCTGGGGGCCCTGGGAAGGAGCTAGCGGGAGCCGTAAATGACCTTCCCAACATTTCAAGCCAAACCAGTCTATGGGACAGAATGGCCCCTTCTCAGGGGCGGTGCTGACTCAGAGCTCCCTCTGGAGCGAGGACCCTTCGGAAATGGTGGTGTGTTCTACCCGCAGAACCGGCATGAGATGCTGACCCTGGAGCCCCTGCACACGCTGCTGCATATGAAGTGGAAGAAGTTTGCCAAGTACATGTTCTTCTTGTCCTTCTGCTTTTATTTCTTCTACAACATCACCCTGACTCTAGTCTCCTATTACCGCCCCCGGGAAGAGGAGGTACGTGGGCACTGGAGAGAGGCGGGTGGGGTGGTCAGAGGTCCAGGAGCTTGGAGCAGTCCCATGAGCAGACGAGGAAACTGAGGCCTAGAAAGACCAACACACCTGCATGGCGTTCCCCAGTTGTCATCCTTCACAGCTTCTAGGGACTGGAATGTGTGTCTAGTGCTTAGCTATTGTGCGGAGATGTGGAGGGTTGGGAGACCCGGGCCCTGCCCAGGCTCCACCTAAATCTAGAGCTAATTGGGTGTTTCTGCTGTGAGGGCCATGGGAAATGGGGGGTCCCCTCACTCTGGGCCTCAGCTTCCCATTCATTACACGGGGCACAGAGTTTCAGCTTTGAGTGTCCTCCAAGTGTCTGGATATGAATGGGTTCTGGAATGAACAAATGCCACGAGGCGTGAGGGGTTGTTAGCATGGATTGGACTGCACTCCTCACTATAGAGTTCTGGGTCCCACTGTGGGTGGGGACAAGGGCAGGGGGCTGCCATTTTCCCTCTCACATTGGGCTTCGTGCTGGCCTCTGGCTCAGCTAGAGGGTTTGGCATGTGCATGTGTGTCCTACCCCCAGAGTTGGCATTACCCCTGCCTTCTTCATTCCCCGTCTTGCACCCAACCATTCCTTCCCTTCTTCCCAGGCCCTCCCACACCCCCTGGCCCTGACGCACAAGATGGGGTGGCTGCAACTGTTAGGAAGGATGTTCGTGCTCATCTGGGCCACGTGCATTTCTGTGAAAGAGGTGAGCGGTCCCGGAGCCCTTTGGACTTGCCTACAAGGCAGGGAGAATGACAGCAGGCCTGGCTTTGATCCACCCTTCTCTGCCTTACTATGGGGAGGGGGCTCTGGGGAGGCACTTTCTTTCTAAGCTTTAGATTTCTTAGTTACAAAATGAGAATAAATAAATCAGCAGACCTGTCTCACCTGCCTTGTCTATCCAGTCCTCCGTCCCTCCGTCCATCTACCAGCCGTTTATCTACCCTCCCAGCCACTCAGTGACCCATCTTCCTGTCCCTCCATCCACACATTCAATCACTTCTTTCATTGACCCAGCCACTCATCTGAATTTCCAGCATTCTTCCTCGCTGTCCTTCTATCCTTCATCCATTTTCCGTCTTTCCATCTGTTTATCGATCAACCCCTTATTGACCTATCCATCCAACCAATGAATCAACAGGTACGTTCTGAACACTTTCTCTATGTGGAGCCCTGGGGGAGGTGAGAGGGAGGGAGTTTGTCCTCTTTAAACTCACAGTCTTGTAGGGGATTTCAGATAAGCAAAAACATCTGGACTCTAAAATAGACCACAACAAGGGCCCTATGTGGGGTTCAGAACAGCATTCAGAGGAAGAGAGATGACTTTTATCTGGGGACAGGAGAGGGAGGGAAGGCTTGAAAGCAGGGATGACATTTAGTGTATGAGGGTGGGATTTGGCATGAGGACAAGGTGGGCATGGGGAACGACATAAAAAAAGGCTCAGAGACTGGAGAGCTAAGGCATATCATTTTTTGTCTTTTTTTAAAATTGAAGTTTTAATTCCAGTAGTTAACATACAGTGTTATATCAGTTTTAGGTGTACAACATAGTGATTCAGCAGTTCTGTGCATGACTCAGTGCTCATCATGACAACTGCACTCTCAGTCCCCTTCACCTGCTCCCCCATCTCCCCACCTGCCTCCCCTGGTATCACCAGTTTGTTCTCCGTAGTTAAGAGTCTGTTTCTTGCTTTGTCTCTATTTTTTCCTTTTGCTCATTTGTTTTGTTTGTTAAATTCCACACGTGAGTGAAATCATATGGTGTCTGTCTCTTTCTGGCTGATTTATTTCACTTTGCATAATACTCTCCAGCTCCACCCATGTCATTGAAAATGGCAAGATTTCATTCTTTTTTATGGCTGAGTAATATTCCATTGCATATCTATCGCATCTTCCTTATCCACTCATCTATCAGTGGACACTTGGGGTGTTTCCATAGTTTGGCTGCTGTAAATAACGCTGCAATAAACATGGGGGGGCATGTATCTCTTTGATTTATTGCGTTTTTTGTTGTTTGGGTTAATACCCAGTAGCACAACTACTGGGTCGCAGGGTAGTTCTGTTTTTAACTTTTTGAGGACCCTCCATACTGTTTTCCACAGTGGCTGCACCAGTCTGCATTCCCGCCAACAGTGCAAGAGGGTTCCTTTTTCTCCACATCCTCACCAACACCTGTTGTTTCTTGTTTTTGGCTTGAGAAGCTAGGCCGTATTTGGGGAATGGCCGGGAGTTGTGTGACGGTGCTGCTTTGCTGGGTCTGGGTGAGGATGAGGGGAGAGTGAGAGATATGAGAAGATTTGGGGGTGCAGCCAATCCTACCCTGGGATTGCCTCTGCTCCCAGGCACGGGTCCCCTTCCGTATCCCTCACCTGGGCTCTGGCTTGGCCTTCACACCCTCCCCCTCACTGAGTCTGGGTCCTGAGGAAACACCACCTTCTTCAGATCCTCCAGTGAGAGGCATGAAGAGGGTACAGCTTTTCTTTCTTTTTTGGCCTCAGGGCATCGCGATCTTCCTGCTGAGACCCTCAGATCTGCAGTCCATTCTCTCTGATGCCTGGTTTCACTTTGTCTTGTAAGTAGGTCTGTCCCATTTGGTCACTACTGCACAGGCAGGGCCGAAGTCCTGTATGGTGGCTGCTGTGTCCTCTGAAACACCCATCCTCCCATGTCATCATGTCCCAGTCATTCTGGGTGTAGTCTCATGGCCAGGGACCTCCTTTCTCCCTTCTATTAAGAGAAGCCCGTGGATGCCAATGGAGAGGACCAGAAGACCCTAGCACAGTGCCCACCAGCAGCTTGCAGGGATGACTGTCTCCAACCTGCCACAGAGCCCCGGGTGGCAGGTGTGGCAGAGAAGGCAGGAAGAGGCTCAGTAGTGCTGTTTACTTCTTTACGAAGGGGGGGTATGGGCCAGTTCCTCCTAGTTATGTAGGGTCTAGAGGTTGCTATCTTGGACTCTGGAAGATCAGGGCTGGAAAGCACTAGAGAAATCATCGAGTCTCCTCTGTAGGTGTGAAAACCGAAGCTCAGAGCAGGGAAATGAGTTACGCATCGTCACCAGAGCCTCAGTGGTGTCAAAGCTAGCCCGGCCTCCCAGTCCTCGTCACCCTGTGCTAAAGCAGGTTGGCTACCACGGGGCCCCAGCAGAAAGCCCAGCTCTGCAGCCTCTCTGAACGAGGTCATGTGCAGCTGACGTCAGAGGCTTACGTGATCCCTGTCTCTAAATGAACAAGGCTGGTTCAGCATCGCTGCCACGTGAAAGGAACAGGACTTGCCATGTGGAGTGAAGAATGTTGGGCTCTATAGCTCTGTAGATCTCACCAAAGTCCCTCTTCTGAGCATTTGGGAAGCTGGGTCTGTCGGACCTTAAATCTTGGCCCAATGTTTCCAAATACCTAGGTGTTTTATTAAGTATTTACCTGCCTTCTAGAGGCATGAACGGAATCCTTCATCCCTGTGGGCAAGTAGGGTGCCCAAATACCGCAGTGGGTAGAAGGACCAGGGGCAGTGCGGCCCCATGATATAAGGCACATGGGAGTCTTCCCCCTTTGAGAAAATATGGTAATTCCAGAGAAGAATTCATTTATCCAGCCACTGGCTTTAGTGCAGACAAAAGGCACCAATGCGTTGTCCTGCTTTTCTGCTTCTTAGGTGTTCTGTTAATGATGAGGAAGGGACGATATGCTTCCTCACTTCAGTCCAAAATGCATCGAGCACCCAACCATTTGCTTTTCACTGCACAAGAAAAACAAGGTTTCCTGTGCCCTAACTTTAACTAGTTAGATATTTTATGATCATGGAGACGGCCTGATGTTATAAGCGGTAGAGCCTTTTATCTAGATGTCTGCATAACTGATGGTGTAGCACTGTTTAGGAGTAGATTTTGGTCCTGTGTGTTTGCTATATATTGTACTTTAAAATTTTTAATGGTGGTAAAATATATATAACATAAGAGTTGCCATCTTAACCGTTTTAAGCGTACAGTTCGATAGTGTTAAGTACATTCACGTTGTCACACAACCACTCTGTTTAGCGTATCTATCATTTAGCATATGTTATAATTTTAAAAAAGATTTTAAAAAGTAGGTTGTGGGGGACTTTTGTTATGATTGGCTTTTAAGTATAGACGTTGTTAGCTTTTGTCATTTTTGTTAAAAACGCAATCATCCGCTCATCCACCTTAGTCCCCCCAGTGGTTCCCTGATCTATGTGGGGATCGGAAATCACATGGGTCAGTTAGGAAGTATGGGCTTCTGAACCAGAATCTCCTTGAGTCCTAGGGATCTGTACTTTTAAAGAATCCCTGCCAGCTGCAGCCAGCCCGCTGTCGGCTGGGACTCGCCTCCGCTGATGCCGTCTGCACGGCTGGGTGTTAGACGTATCGAGAGGGTGTGGGCCAGCCTCACCTGTCTCTTCAGTGTTACCCATCAGGGGCCGGTTCGGGGGTTTCAGGGAGGTGGGGTTTGGGTGTCTGCCCTGATGCTGAGGAGAGGTGAGTAAGGCCCTTGTCTCCTGTGTCTCCTGAACAGTTTTGTCCAAGCTGTGCTTGTGATACTGTCTGTCTTCTTGTACTTGTTTGCCTACAAAGAGTACCTCGCCTGCCTCGTGCTGGCCATGGCCCTGGGCTGGGCCAACATGCTCTACTACACGCGGGGCTTCCAGTCCATGGGCATGTACAGCGTCATGATCCAGAAGGTGCGTTGCAGGCTGGTGAGCACCACAGGTGTGTGGGCTCAGCAGTGGGGGAGCCTTCAGAGAACGTCCATGTTTCAGATGGGGAAACAGGTCTGCAGAGCGAAAGAGCCTTGTCCCTTGGGCCAGCCTCTGCCCTTTCTCCCACACACCACCGTCTCCCTCTGCTTTTGGCCAGGCTTTAAGTGTCCAGACCTTAAAACACCTGAGCTTGTTGGGCATTGGGAAGGACCCATCTCGCCCCCAGGCTGTGGTAGGCTGGTAAATACTTAACAACCAGCTCTCTGGGGAAAAGTGCACACACACACACACACACACACACACACACACACACACACAGAGACACACAGATGTTATGATTATGAAACATTTTACCCTAGAAAGGACGAGCAGTACATAAGTTATAAATGCTCTTTATTGTAAATTCCCAATAGCTAGTTGGATCTGGCAGAATGATTGGTTGATTTTTCGTGAACTCCTATATCTGTTGCCAATCTGTGGTTGCAAGTGACAGTGTTGTTGCCACCTCAATATCACATCAGTACCGGTTGATGTTTTCTCTAAAGAGTAAGATGAAAGTGAAACAGTGCAGCCTTGTGTGAGAACTTCCCTCGTTTGTCAAGGATGCGAGCCCCTCATTTGCTGACTTGGATAATAGTTTTCAAATATTGGAAGACTATTGCGTTAATGTTACTGTGTTATTCACAACACAGCAGCTACAGATAAGACATATCTTAAAGTTTAATCTGCCTTAACTTTGTCTCCATCACTGTCTTAAATCTAGAGCTAGACAATCAGCAAAGTAATGAGTCTGTGATTTGTCCCATTTACCGATTTCCGTGGTGTAAACCCTCCCACGACTGACCTCCAGCTGCCAGGAAGACGTAGTTGAGCACAGAGTGAGGAGGAGGTGCACAGTGACCCATGGTACAGTAGGTACACCATGGCTGCCGCAGACGTAAATGACCGTAATTGCATACATCATCGTAAAATGAGTGATGCGTTTTGAATATTCATTATCTTTGTTTTTAATATAATTTACTTAATTATAAGTTTATGTGATTTAATTTTTAATAATGGCTCTGTTTAACAGCCAGCTTACAAAATTCATGAAAACGTAACCGTCAGCTCTTACGAGCTGGCGTCAGCTGACTCCAGCACACACTGCCCCCGGGAAGTGTGAGGATTTCAGACATGAGACACTATGAAGAAAGGTGCTCACACACAGGGTGAATCATCAGGGACAGAGACGGACTGTGTTCCAGGAGGGAGGAGGAAGAAGAGCAGGAACGGAAGGGAAGCCTTCTTGGAGGAGATGGGGCCCAGAGCTGAGCTTCGGAGCATCAGAAGGATTTGCTAGGGGAAGGGAGAACGGTCTGAGGGAAGGCATGGGTGGGGCCTGGGTGAGGGTGGGAAGCAGTAAGGGGTCTAGTGAATATGTGCTCAAACCTTGCCCTTGAATCATGTCTCTCCCTTCATAGGTCATTTTGCATGACGTTCTGAAGTTCTTGTTTGTATACATCGTGTTCTTACTTGGATTCGGAGTAGGTAATTGATGTATAAATAAGAGGAACTCCCACATTTGTAAAGCACCTTATGCAGATGTCAAAGTGACAAAGCCCACAGCAGCCTCAGCAAGTTATGTCACCTATCGGGGAGGACTTGCCGTGCTTAGCGTTTTCCAAGCGTTCTTTTTACTTCTCTCAACATCTCGACCAAGGGGGAGTCATCATCCCTGATCGTACCAGACCTGTCACTCTTGTCCATCCACACTGTGGGGCTGCCTCCCACATTCACATCCAGCATCTTACGTGGCCCTCACAACCTGAGAGAGGCTTGGCAGGTGGTTTTGGCCCCATTTTACAGATAGGGAAACTAAAGTTTGCAGAAATGTGACTGATGGTCTTTGAAAAACAGGAGTGAATTAATGCATCAAGGTAAGCTCCTTTGGCTCCCCACATCATGTTACTTGCAGTTTGCTTCAGATATATCTGTGAGAGCCTCTGCTCTCCTGGGGACTGGGGATGGGGAGTCCCCTCTTAAAGTCTCTTCATTTGTACAAGCTGATTTTATTTCTAGCCTCTGCATAGAGAGGTATCGTTGTATTTTCCCATGCCAGTTCTCCTCCATCCCCCTATGCCACCCCCCACTCATAATCATTAGCATTTGAAATTAGGCAGCCATTCCTATCTTCTGGTATCTTTGTTGGGCCACACTGTGCTTGTTTGTTTGTTCCTTCGCTTGCCTGTTTACTCATCCATCCATTTACTCACTCTTTAATTTGACCATTCATCCATCCACCCATCTATCCATTTAGCAATGAGCCACTGCTATGGTGTGTTGGAAAGAGGAGAAGAAAGAGGCCAGGTCTTGGTCAGGGGATCTCCCTACAGAGCATAAGGAAGAGACTCAGGACCTTATGGTCTTGGAGGAGATGACCCAGGCTACAGGAAGTTGGGAGCCAAAAGCCTGGTTGGGGAGCCAGGGACACACATAGGTTATAGTTAGCAACTCTGCAAGGCTGTGAGTGATCAAGGGCTGAATGGCAGAGGAGAGGAGGGGGAGAAGAGTGTGAACTTTGTTAGGCAGGAAGAGCTTTTTGCAGGAGGTCAAGGCAGAGAACCAGCCTGATGAAGCTTCCAGGAACTGAGGCTGGAGGCGAAATCTAAATGACCAGAGAGGATGAGGCAGCAGGCCTGCAGTGTGTGTGGTGGGGGCATGTGTGTACGTGCAGGTGTGCATGAGCCTGTTGGGTAATTAACCAGGCAGAGCACCAGAGGAGAACACCCTATTCTGTCCTCCCAGCCCTGGCCTCGTTGATCGAGAAGTGTCCCAGTGACAACAAGGACTGCAGCTCCTATGGCAGCTTCAGTGATGCGGTGCTGGAACTCTTCAAGCTCACCATTGGCCTGGGAGACCTGAACATACAGCAGAACTCCAAGTACCCCATCCTCTTTCTGTTCCTGCTTATCACCTACGTCATCCTCACCTTCGTCCTCCTCCTCAACATGCTCATCGCCCTGATGGGAGAAACCGTGGAGAATGTCTCCAAGGAGAGTGAGCGCATCTGGCGTCTACAGGTGCGCCTGGCAGGGACCCTGGTATGGGGGTCTTCACGGGGACTCAGTTCAGCACATTGTATTGAAACCAGTATGCACCAGCGGACCTGGGTTGGGGCCTGGGAATCTGCACCAGCTCCTTGTGGTTGGCCAGGTTGGGGGAAGTCTTAGTCGAGGTTCCTTCAGCATAGGGTCTAGGCAATGTGACTGGACAGCAGTGCAGGTGAGACAAATTCAGGCTTATGGGCATGATCTGCTCAGAGTCTAGTGTGATGTTGAAATATGACCTTCAATTGCATTAAGAGGAGTATAGGGCATAGAACAATGGAGGTGACAATTCTGCACTCCTCGATCCTGGCTGAAACATTCCTTACATGCTGGGGGCCTTACACACTGAGGGCACTAACCCACAGGATTGTCCAGAGCTGGCTACCAGGCTTGGGAGAGGACTGGAGGCTGTGCCTCACAAGAAATGGTATTGGGAGTAGGGTTGAAGAAGGTGAGAATTTCTTCACATGACTGTGGAGCTTCTTGTGAAGGGACAGCTTCCTTCTGTGGCCCCAGAAGGCAGAACTGAGGTGTATGGGCAATGACAGAGAGAAAACCTTTGATTTGACACAAGGAAGTTCCTCATTATTAGGGCCTTCTTAATTGGATTGTTGATTACATTCAGGAGAGATTTGACAAATTATTGACAGTTAAACTGCTGAGGGGATTCCAAGCCTGGCATGCCGGTGGGATTACATCACCGTGGGATCCCAGGATCCTAACATGTTCAGTTAGGAAGCTCCCGGACTCCCAGAAACAGTACTTATGTTGTTTAAACAATTTGAACACCTTTCCCGAACTTACCGGTTTTTCATTTTTGAATTCTGTGGATTAGTTGAACCCTCTGGATCTGTGCATTAAGCACCCAGCGCAGGTGGGGCTGGCCGGTGGTGTACGTGCACGTACTAGTGTGCGTGTGTGTATGCGTGTGGGGTGCCTGCACACTTAGCAGAGCTGTGTTCCTGGGTCTGCTCCTCACTGATGTGCTTAGGCTCATTTATTTCCCCAGAGAGCCAGGACGATTTTGGAGTTTGAGAAGATGTTACCAGAATGGCTGAGGAGCAGATTCCGGATGGGAGAGCTGTGTAAAGTAGCAGAGGAAGATTTCCGGCTGTGTTTGCGGTAACAGAGGGATAGGGGTCCCTTGGTGGCGGTCTTTGGGGGGGCGAAGGAGAGATGAGTCAATGAATGTCAGAGACACGGTGCTGCCCTTTGCTTCTGAAAGCACAGCTACAGTTGGTTCCGGCCTCCGCAGAACATGGAATTGCTCATACGGGGTCACTGGCCCTGGGACGAGGCTTCTCCAGCTTCCGAAGGAAGAGGGAAGGAGACTGCCGGCAGTAGGCCCCCTCTCCGCCCCGCGCAGCCACCCCCGTGGCCTCTCCCTGTCCGCTGTCCGCTTTAGGAAAGATATGCCAACCGGGCAGTCTTTGTCCTTCTCTCTAGTCTGTGTGGGTTCGTGTGACACCAGGGGACCTGAGGCATGTTTGTCACAGGCAAATGGAGAGTGAGACAGCTACTTTGGACAGATATCAAGCTTTTTGGTTTTTAAAAAGTACTTACACATGCCATGACCAACTTTCCTGAGGACGAGTCTACTTCATCCTCCCCCGTCTGACTTTCTGACCTTACAGACCACCCTCTGTGTATAATCTCACTGTGCCCAACTTCTCTGACTGAACCTCCCACGCCGTGGAAACTACTATTTCCAGCTCTAAAACCCTTAACCTAACAAATATCTCTAATGTTCACACCCTCATTCTCGAGATGTTCCCTGGATGTGAACTTCAGCCAAACCATTGCCTCCAGTCGCAGTCTAGCACCTTAGACTGCCCGCTCTTACTGGGGTCTGAAACCTGACTGCCTTCTCCTAGCGCAACCTTAACCCTAGCTGAACCCCAAACTTCTAAACTTCTACAAGTTCAATCCTCACGCTGTCACGTCTTCTCAACCTGGGCCCTTCTCCCCTCCTTCCCCATGGACCGCCTCTCACCAGTAAGCACACCTGTGCTGTCTGAAGATGTCCCCTTGACACCTCTCTGAGTTTCTGGGCCCCACACACTAGGAGGGGACTAATCCCTTGAGGTCCTGAAGATGGGGACTTGGGTGGGTTTTAACCCCAAAACTGCTGACATGACCCTGTGAGGCAGGAGTCCCAGATCCCTGGTATGGACAGAAGGGGAGCTGTCTAGAGCACTCCGAATGCCATGCTACATGTTTGCATTTAATGAGGAGCAGTTGAGAAGTAGTGCGAATGATTACCACACTTGCAGGATCAATGAGGTGAAGTGGACTGAATGGAAAACGCATGTCTCCTTCCTCAATGAAGACCCGGGACCCGTGAGACGGACAGGTACTGTTACTGTCAGGAAGTGTGATGACCGTGCCTGTCTGACCACGTGACCTTGGGCAGACCGAGTCTGAGGGCTCTGATTTTCCCCATCTGCAAAATGGGAGGTTGAATTAAATGGGTTCTCAGGTCCCTTTCAGCTGTGACATTTTATATAACCCTAGTTGGAATAACTTTTAAAAATCAGATGGTGAAAAAAGAATTAGGTGGTGGTGTAGACATGGAATCCCACATTACAGAGCACCACCTTTCTAAAATAATGGTTTTGGTGGGTTTTTTTTTTTTAAGCAGATGTCAACAAAATCCAAGATTCTTCCAGAAGCAACAGCAAAACCACCCTCAATGCATTTGATGAAATAGATGAGTTTCCGGAAACTTCGGTGTAGAAGCAGAACCCAGAGCTGGTGTGAGCATGGGCCGTCTGATGCTGCAGGCTGGGTCCTGGACTCTGTGCTGAGGGCTTGCGGAGGGATGCAGCCTCACCCTGCATGCCCAGAAGCGGAAAGCAGCCTCATGCTGAGTGCTGGCTGACAGGCAGCTGCCAGTCTGCTTGAGTGGGAAGCACCCTGGATTTTTTGTTTTACTCAGCAAAGGGTTTGTGTAAACCCATGGCCAGCAGTCCTGAGCTTGGGAGTCCCTGAAGTCCAAGGTGAAGCCCCTGGGCTCACCAACTGCAGGGCAGCTTGGCTGGGAGACAGGGGTGGCAGGGAAGGGGTAGAGGCCTGAGGAGCAGAACTTCCTTCCTTCCAACATCTCCTCAACAGTCCCCAGCCCCAGCCCACGCATTTTGACTGTCTTCCTTACTGTGACTGGGTCTCCTGAATTTAAGGGATTCTTGATCCCATCCCAGAACAAACAGGGGAGTGAACTAAATCGGACGTCCTGGGGGCAGGGGGACTGAGCTATGGAAATGCCCTTCCGGACCCTTCAGGGAACAGGAAACTACCCCTGGAATGAGTGCCTTGGTACCCCAAGGCTTGAGCTGTCTCAAACTGAGAGACGTTTTGAGAAGAGTAATTAACACGGGGTTTTTATTTTCAATAGAGAAAAGACATTTCAGTTTTGAATGAAAGTTACTTCAGATGAAGTATGTAATTTTAAAAGCTGAGAAACAGATTTGGGGATTTGGGCCTGGGTATAAGTATTATATACTTGGCCTCAGGGTGGCCAGAGCAGGGACAAAAAGCTTTTCTTTACACACACAAAAGTCCACATGAGACGTGCCAGGCAGGGCCTGTGCGGGCTGCTGTGACCTGGGTGGAAGAGACTGGCTCTTGTCCTTGTCCTGGCCCTGCTGTCACGCATGCCTCCCAGCTGGGAGTGGGGCTTCATCTGACACAGAAATAGCAGCTGCTCTGTTTACACGGTCTTAAATCTCAGAGGTTACTATTATACATCAGTACTTTTCATTGGAGGAATTTAATGAAATAGCCGGAATGCTCTGGTATTAAATATTTTTGTTAACTGTGAATTTTGAGGCCGAGGAGAAGGAGTGTGAGAAAGGAGTGTTTGCCAAGACATAAGGCTTCTTTTTAGAGCCTCATCCTCTGGTTTTTCTCCCCCCGAAATTCCGCACAGTCAGTCTGGGGCAGCAGTCAAGTGCGGAGGGGAGACTTCTTCCGGGTCAGTGGAACCTAAACCACCAGAAAATTCACTCTGCCTTAGGTATCTGGTTCATGTGGGAATTTTTGGAGGCAGAATTATAAAGATATTAACCACGAGTTTTAACTTTAAAGGGCATAAAAATAAATTTGGCCTTTGGACAACTTGGCAGTGGGCTAGTGAATCTGAGCTGAGGCAAACTGAGGAGTGTGGGCCAACCAGTGCCCTCCAGCCCGTTTCTCCACTCTAGGCTGCTCTGTGTGCCAACTTCCCTGAGTGGACACTTGGCCTTTGTGCCCCTGACGGGCTGGGCCTGGGAGAGGTGGGGCGGGTCAAGGACGAGCCTGAGACCTGCCTAGTCGGCGGCAGCCCCTGTACTCCCAGCTGAAGCCGACCGGGCTCTATGCTGTGGTGCTCAGGTCAAGCTGCGGTGTGAGCAGGGGTAGCAGGGACGGGGCATGTTCTCTGGAGAGGGGAGACCGGGGGAGGAGGGTTGTCATAGAGGCAGGAGAAGCACCTGTGTTCCAGACGGGCAGAAATAGTGCCAAAGGAAATTTTGAGGACAAGGATTTTGGTTCCGTTCCATCTAGCGACTGCTCCAGATAGTAAGGGTGTTTACACAGAACTTAGGAGGGTTGTTGTTAACGATCCCGGTCAGATGGACAATGGGGTCCTTTTAGCCTGGAGATCAGCATCCTGTATCTGGAGTTCCCTACTTGGATACATCCAGAGCACATGTCCTGGTCTGAAGGGCAGCCGTTTGGATCCATGCTGCCATGACCTGGGAATTCCAGAATTGTTTTGATTCGGATATGAATGGATAAAGTCGCACAGCTCTCCCTTTCCCACTTGAACAAAAGCTGGGGGTGAGGCAAATGGAAATCAGTAATGGGATCTCGGTCTTCTCACACATCTGGAGAGTTGTTCTCTGTAGATCTGGATGGGATTTGTTGGCGGGGGCATTTTCTGTACCGTATTCGTCCCTGAAAGGCTTTCAGCCTACATCATCTGAGCCTCGGTAGGTTTACCAAGGCGAAAGGAAGCAATGAGCCAACGACCATTTGTTTGAAAGGATCAGAGCCCTTATTTTATACTTGGAAACTAAAGCCCAGAAAGGAAAGTGGATTTGCTTAAAGCCATGCAGCCATGCAGAAAGTCACATCAGAACTGTTGAAGCTGCAGTGTTCTGACTCCTGGGCCACAGGTTTCCCAGCACCATTTGTTTTCCTAGCACAGTTATTGAGTAGATGTGAGCCCACCTTTGTGGTTGCCACATGTTACGTGAGGGGGCTGAGGCTTTCTGCTCAGGTGATTCATGCTGGCAGTCTGCATTGTCCCAACGATCCCTACGACGGGTTTGAAACTCGAGTGTGCACGTAGGTGTGCATGGACCACACACATGCACACATACATACACCACACCACACTGAATCCAGGGGCATATCAGGACATCTTAAAGCTTCATAGTTTACATTTCAGTAATTTAAGGGGTAGGCCTTTTCCAGGGATGGAATCTCCTGTGCTAACATAATGGTTTTGGCTGGGAATTTTCCTTTGGCTCAACTGCCTCAGGAGGAATCTATTGTTCTAGACATTTTGTGATGTATGTATCTGGAATAAAAGTGGTGCTTACCTTCCTCTCTGGGATGTGGCAGAAGGTGTACGAGATTGTACTGTGAAGTAATTAAGCTCTTAGAAGGCTCCTGCCTGAGAGAGCCCAGTATTATTGAAGTTCCTTTCCCTCTTCAAGGCCTGGTTGAACTGTGTCCTTTTGCTCTGGGCGGGGCCCAGGTCGATGGGCCGTTACCCGGCCTACAAGCCATACTTGAGTTTTTACATGAGATTTACATGTTTATACTGTGATCTTGGTTCCAAACATAGAATTGTCACCTTGTTCTCATTGAATATGCCTGATCCTTGTCAATTTTAACTCACATACTTGTTCTTAGTGTTGTGTGTGTATGAAACTCTGTGTTTAAGAAGTCATAAATAGAGTGAGAACATGTTAATGCCATTGAAAACATGCTTTTATGATTTCTAATAAATATTTATTTTGCCTTGTTATGATCATGGTTTATCCTTGTCTTAGGTATGCCAGTACGAAGACCAACTAGGAGTCCTAGAGTGGTGCTCACTCTAGGCTGAAGGACAGCCCACTTTTTGGACCTGAAACATTATTGTTGGTCCTGGCTCAGGGACAGAGTCAGCACACTGAGACAGGTCACCTTTGCATAGTGTTTACATCTCACAGTGCGTTGGTGTCCAGTACCCTGTTTGAACCACTCGACAACTCTGGAACCAGCTGGAGTAAAGGGAGACTAAGGGAGCTGAAAAGACATGCCCAAGGAGTCACAGCCAGCAAATGTCAGCGGCTTAGGCCCCATGGCCCCAAGGCAGTGCTCTATCCATCATGTCCTGCTGGCTATCAACTTATTCTGTGTGGCTATAAAACCATGGTTCCACACAGAAACCAGAAAGTATAAATCCCCTCTCTTCACCTCACAGGACCTTTTTGAGGAGGCAATGATATTACTATCATTATTGGCCAACTCATATGTATATTCATTTGTAAAATTTTCTTGCGTTATTTCATAAGGATGGCAGTTTTTATTTTTATTTTATTTTATTTTTTTTAATGATTTTTTATTATATTATGTTAGTCACCATACAGTACATCCCCGGTTTCCGATGTAAGGCTCGATGATTCATTAGTTGCGTATAACACCCAGTGCACCATGCAATACGTGCCCTCCTTACTACCCATCACCAGTCTATCCCATTCCCCCACCCCCTCCCCTCTGAAGCCGTCAGTTTGTTTCTCATAGTCCATAGTCCCTCATGCTTCATTCCCCCTTCTGATTACCCCCCCTTTCTTTATCCCTTTCTTCCCCTACCGATCATCCTAGTTCTTATGTTCCATAGATGAGAGAAATCATATGATAGTTGTCTTTCTCTGCTTGACTTATTTCACTTAGCATTATCTCCTCCAGTGAGGATGGCAGTTTTTAACTTGAATGCCAAGACACTTCTGTGTCTTGATGGGTTGTAGAACTCGCAATTTAATAATAAGTGCTCTGCTGCTTTTGGTGAATTATTTACTTAATCCAAATAACTCTTAGAGTAACATCCTTCATTGGGATGTGTTTTCCAGTGCGGCAAAGAAATGGGAATTGTCCATAATCTACATCCTAGCTCAAATAAGCTTTAGCCTATAATCTAGGAATATGCTATCCACGGGAACATTCTGGGTGGACTGATAGAAAAAGGTGGAGGGGCGCCTGGGTAGCGCAGTCGTTAAAGTGTCTGCCTTCGGCTCAGGGCGTGATCCCGGCGTTCCGGGATCGAGTCCCACATCGGGCTCCTCTGCTGGGAGCCTGCTTCTTCCTCTCCCACTCCTCCTGCCTGTATTCCCTCTCTCGCTGGCTGTCTCTATCTCTGTCAAATAAATAAATAAAAATCTTTAAAAAAAAAAAAAAAAAAGAAAAAGGTGGAAACCCCTCTCACAGGATATATTCTGGGAGTGGGATGCCTAGGTCAATAGATACGAACAGTTTTACAGCTCTCAATATTGCAAAAAGTTACCTTCCAAAAGGTATTCTACAACTTAAGCCTTTAAGATTGTGTGTTTCCTATTTTTAAAGCTTTTCCAATCACGCTGGTTATCTTAATAACACAGTTTTATGGGTCTGATGAGTATCACATCCCCATTTAATAAGTAGAGAAACTGAGACTTGGAGAGACATGGAACGACACGTAAAGGTCACCGTGTTTTTTCCTGGGCCAAGGATCCAGGTAGTTAGTGCTAGTCAGTGGAGTCAATGAGCTTCTATAAGAAAGCGGTCTAGCCTAGCCTGAATCACATTTAAGAATACGTCTCATCCATGTAAAGGGAGTATGGGGATGGGATAGGGCTTCAAGAAGAGGGGATGATGTGGGCAAAGACCTCAAGGTACTAGGGAGCTTGATGCAGTTGAGGATGGAGGAATCTGTGTGGCCAAATTGCTGGGAGCAAAGGGAAAAATGACATGAAATAGGGCTGGAGAGGGAGGCAGAGGTGAGAGCACATAGGACTTGTTTAGCTGTGGTGAGGCTTTGAGATTTCTTATCAAGGTTAGAGGAAGCTACTAAAAGGTTTTGCACAGAGGAATTATTAAATGTGAATATTTCCCTGTTTTTGCAATGGGGTGCAGGCTTAAAAGGGTGTATTTCACCCCCTGCCATCCTTTGGGACACAGTTAATGTCTGAAGAGTGTAGAATGAACTGAATTTCAGTTGGGAGTGATGGATATACTCAGGAAATGGCTGGGAAAGAAGGAGAGAAGTCAAAGATACTGGTGGAATATGAAGACACTTCAGTAGAAAAGGATGTTTCAGCACACTCAGTCGACTAAACTTTATTTTATTTAGATTGCAGACACTGAAAAAGATATTGGTAATGTCTTAAGATGGGATGAAAGCAGATAGGGGCAAAGGGGCAGGCCAAAAGGGCTTTAAGACAAAACGAGAGTTGAGGAGCCTTTTGAAGGAAGAGGAGGAATTAGCTGGAGTGAGGGCTGAATGGGGGTGAGGGGTAGAGGAAGGAGGGAGAGAACTGAGGGTAGAAGGACCAGTCTGTGTGAAGGCATATAGGAATAAAAGAATGTGAAACGGGCTAGAACAGAGAGGACCTGAAAGGCAAAGCATCTAGAGAGGTTGTGGGGGAGGGAGCAGCAAATCATAAGAGGCCTCTTGTATTAGGAATTTGAACTCGAATAACTTGTTATTCTGTGCTGGGCACTGTGCTGAGTGCGCGTCTGCATCAGCCAGTCTCCACAATAATCCCAAGAGAGGGGCACTGTTACGATCACCCCCATTTTACAAATGCAAAAACTGAGTCTGTAGACTGTTAGAAATAATCAAAATAGAGTAAAACTGAAAGGGGCTAAAGTCAAACAGCAATATGCTCTAGATTTTTAAAAAATCACATTTAATTAGAAACTCTAAATTCTGTAAATATTGAGTCAGGAGAAATAAGACTTTACATTTACACTGTAAATTTTATAGGTCACTAAAATTTGATGGAAGAGTAAAACTATTCTTGCTAACATTTACATCTGGAAAAAACTGACCCAGAAAAATTGGACTCAGACATAAAACGTGAAGGAATTTTCACAGTGGGAGAAGGAAGGTTGGTAAAACTTGTTATGTATGAAAACTCATTGATAAACTGAACTTTTACTTCAGAATTCAGAAGGAAGAAAGTTTATTCCAACAAAAATCATTTTGGGAAAGTACAAAAATATTGGTGCTGAAAATTTTAGGAACAGTTTAGTTGGGATTTATAAAACACTGAATATGAAAATGAGATTGGCTTAATGGGGTTTGCTTTGGAAGAATGAGATATTTACACATACCTTTGTTTCAGAAAATGTTAGAATGATTTTGATATACACCTGAAACCATAAACATGGGTTCCTTGGGGTCCAAATCATACGATAAAAACTCTCTTTACTTGGCCGCTGGAGCCTAAGAGAGGAGGCAGGGGAGGTTCCTGCAGGGACAGGAGGGAGAGGGAGATCTTTGAGAAGAATCATGAGACGGGAGGTATTTGGGCATTTTGGTCATGGGTGCTTTCTTGAAAGAATGCATTTGTGAACCAGAGACATGAGTTTGGTCGCATCTCCACTAGTGTCCACTGCCTCCTGCTATTTCTGTCTTTATCACCTATGCTGCAGGAGCCCAAAGACTTCCTCACGTGTTGGCTGGGAACAAGGGCAAAGTGCATTCCTTCAAAATGAGAAGCGATAGTTGGAAGGAATATGCCTCTTCTGGATTTTCCCAAGTTGGGAAGGAATGTTAGCTTCCCAAGGGGCATGTGAGATGTCTGGAGGAGCCTCTCTGCTCTCAGAGGTCAGTGCAGAACAAGTGACCATGTCAGAGCAGAGTAACACACAGGGTTACTGTCTGTCTGTGGACAAAGGTCCATTCAGTTTCTTGATTTATTCTTAATGTCACCTTTCTAATCAGCCCTCATTTCTTGTTCACATTTCATCTTCAAAAGAGCAATTAAAAATCTCTTATGGGTATCACAACTATTGGTAAAGTTTCCAGATGGGATACTTAATATATTATCATTAACTCAAATGTAAAAAATCTAAAAATAGCAAGTCTGCATCATTAGTTTCTAGTAGCATTTATACATTACTTGAAAACACATTTAATTCTATGCTCAAGTTAACTTTTTTAGATAGTATCCATTTCAATTTTGAAATTTGAATTTAAAAGCTCTTTTATTCAGAATCTTAAACTGTCAAAGTAGAATATATAAGGAGCTATACAGAAATAAGACATGCGCCTCTTTGAATAAGCTACCTACCCAATTTGATACTTTCAAAGATACTCATTAATTTAATCATTCATTCAGAAAATTTGCCTCAATGCCCACTGTGTGCAAGGCACTGGACTAGGTGCTGTGAGTATGAAGTGGAATAAGGCACAATCCTGCCCTTCAAGAGCTTACAAACTAGTAGAGATACTGTACAACAGGTGAGCTAGAAGTGATTCCTAATGTACAGAGGAGCGAATACTTTTTGCATTGAGTGTGAGTTTGGTTGTCTTTGCGAAAGCTTCTCTCTTTTCGTAATACGCGGCCTCATTTACAAACACTGGGTATACAGTACCGTCTCCCCCCAGTGGAATAATCTGTCCATCAAGAGTTAAAAACACAGGATCTCCAGGGTGCAGCGGTTTCCAGTCTTGATCCTCTCAGGAAACAAAATACATAAGTTACGTTTGGGTTTTTTCCCTGCTTTTAAAGTTTTAAGCCAGGCTCTAGAAACTAACAAATCATAGCATTGTATAAAAAAGGAGATACCCGAGAGATGTGTTGGGAGGCACATGAGTGATCTCACTAAACTGAGGCTGAGCCATTACTTTGGGCAGCAGGTTTAAGAGTACCCATCTAATTTTTATAACTGATACATGTAATTAGAGTCTGCTTCAATACCAAGTTTGTCTTCAATGTTGCCAACAAGATTTAGAGTATGAAAGGGCAAAACTAAATGCATGTCTCCCTAAGTGTATATTCTACCTGTTAAAATTTAGGAAATATCCATTAAGAGCCTTCAGTGTGCTGGACATTATACTGCTGGGGCTGTGAAAATGAGTACCATTGTGCCTGCCTGCAAAGGGATTCTATTCAGATGGGGCTCGGGGAAGGAAGGTGGGAGTGGGCTGGGGCAAGTCTAAGAAAAGGTGAGTGTATTCCATGGTAACAACTGAGTTACCTGAAATGTCCCACATCAGGGATCTGGACCTCTGAGCCATCAAACCCCAATGCTGTCACACTACAGGAACCCTAAACCAGTTCTTCACAAACTTTGATATGTTTGCAGGATTTTGTTAAAATGCAGATTTGGATTCTATGGGTCTGGGGCAGGGCCCACAATTCTGCATTTCTAACAATTCCCAGCAGCACCTGGGAGTTCATTAGAAAAGCACAATTTCATCACCCACTGCAAACTTGCTACATTGAAATCTTCAGGTTAACAAATCCCCAGAGATTCACATGCACAACATTAAAGTTTGGGAAGCACTGCATTACGGCAATTTTCTCAACCATGACTGCACATTATAATCACCTGGGATGTTTAAAAAATATAGACGAGTAGAGGGCTGGCTGCACCGCAGATTCCTGAAATCAGAATCTCAAGGGTGGGGCTCAGGTACCATTAATTTTAAACATTTATTTCAAAACTTACATAAAATTTATTCATTTTTATGCATAGTTCCATGAGTTCGGATATGCATAGTATAGAGTCAGGTAAGCACAGAATATGGAACGAAGGTGCAGGATTCCATCGCACACCTCCCTCACTTCCCTGTTCATAGTTCACTCTTGGTTGGTTTTGTTTTTCAAAGACCCAGGTGATTCTGTAGGACAGCGTGTTGAAAACTACTGCTCTGGAGCAGTGATTTTTAGCCAGAGATGTGCCTCTGGAACAAGTGATGGAGCCTCTTTGCCGCACCTGCAGACATGCCAAGGTCGTGCAGGGCTACCCAAACCTGAGCCACGTGAAAATAACCTGGTGAACCTGATTTCCTGTGTCCACCTTGATGAATTAAATCAGAATCTCTGGGGATGGGATCTGGGAATCAAGATTTTTTAAAAGCTCCTCCAGTGGCCTAAGTTTGAGAAGCACTGCGTTGGTGCTGCTGCTTCTTTTTTTTTTTTCTTTTCTGTAATAGGCTCCAGGCTTTCAGGGGCCCATCCTCTAGGTCACTCCAGTGGACATCCCTGATTAAGGACCATCACTCTTAGAATAAAACCCAGACTGCGTCTCTAGCTCCAGGGTCTACTGTCCTCTCTGTTCACACCCTACTCTCCATTGACACTGGTCTTGCTGTTCCTCAGACACTCTAAGTTTGTTCCAGCCTCGGAGCCTCTGGACTTGTTTTCCACGTGGTTGACTTCTCGTGGCCCAGGATCCAGCTTCAATGGCATCATCTCCCAGATGGCTCTTTCAGATCATCCCATCTAACAGGAACCCTCTGTTAGTCTCTATTATTCTGTTTATTTCTTTGATAGTACTCATTACCATTTGAAATGATCTGGTTTATGTATTGTTTACTTATTCATGGTCTGTTCTCCCCTGATTAGTATGGAAGCTCCATGACGGACTTTGTCTATCTTGAATCTCAGGGCCCAGAATAGGCTTGGTAGTCATTCAAATATATTTATTGCAAAAACTGATGAATCACTCATTCCTTGCAGAATACTGAGCCATCAGATCAATACTATCCTTCAAGACCTACCACTAACCTTGTTTGTTACTGATCTCTGCCTCACTTCTCAGCCTCCCCAGGATGACTTTTGTTCTCTTCAAGGATCCCTGAAGAATATGAATCTTTAAAAAATCTTGTGGTGTAGCCAGTTAGGACATCAACATCTTGGTCTCTGTTCCTATACTTGTTATTTTTGTTACCTGTAGGACTTTCTCTCTCTCCTTCAATCTTTATCTTTCTTTCCTTTAAATCACTGCCTAAGGCTCCTTCTTCTGGTTTCCACCTGGGTCCCACGAAGGCACCAAGCACGATTTGTTCCACTTCTCTGTATTTTTGTGCAGGCTAGTTTTTAAAGTTGTGAGTCTGGATGACTATTATTAGGGTCATTAAATAGGAGTCTGAACTGGATCAGTCGTTCTCCACCTTGATTACCCAGGCCAATAAGATCAGATTATCTGAGTGGGATCCTGGCATCATTATTTTTCAAAGGCTCTCTAGGCAATGTGTAGCCAGAGCTGAAAGCCTAGATAATCCACCAGGTCTCTTCCATCTCTGATGTCTGAGGGTGAGTAGG
Organism: Ursus americanus; assembly: GCF_024610735.1. NCBI lineage: Eukaryota > Metazoa > Chordata > Mammalia > Carnivora > Ursidae > Ursus > Ursus americanus. The sequence continues at coordinate 45,186,188 of NC_142149.1, read as the reverse complement.
GTACTCACGATGAGAATGGATGTTTTAGCTTTTTGGAATCTTTGCTCCTCCTTTTTTCTACCGTCGGCTTTCCCAGATTTAAACTCTCCCAAGAGCCTTTTCTTCTCCCTTAACTATGCCATAACTGATCAAACCAGACAAGGAGCAGATACCAGGGTTCTGAGGAGAGTGAGGAATGGTGGCAGAAAACGTTGCAGAGAAAGAGGTTCTGAGTGTTTTGCTCTGACTCATTCAGTGCTGATCACAGGCAGGTCGCAGTAATGTGGTCAACTGCAAAGAACACTAGTTCTGGATCAGCCACTGATAGCTATAGGACTATGGGAAAGATCTAGCTTCTGAGCCTCTGTTTTCTTTAAAAAAATTTTTTTGAATGTAGCGGATACACAATATTACCCTAGTTTCAGGTGTACAGGATAGTTTATACCTTATACTATGCTCACCCCAAGAGTAGCAACAATCTGTCACGGTACAATGCTATTACAGTATCACTAATTCCCTATGCTGTGCCTATGACCCCGTGACTTATTCACTCCATACCTGGAAGCCTGTGTGAACCTCAGTTTTCTTATGTTAAAATAGATACAATAATTCCTGCCCATTGCACTTGGGCAGGAATTTCACCTTCCCCGAGAGGCCTTGCCTGACGCCTCCCTCCCTACTTCATTATTCGGTTATAGTATCTGGTTGTCTTGATTTCTAAACCATAGTTTAGAGTTTAGTATATCTGCACTGTAAATACCACAAAAGTATGGACAATGTTCACTGTATCCCCAGAGGCAGCACGGGATCTACTCAAAAAATGCTTACTGAGTGAAGGTTTGAATACCCTAGCTACACTGCAGTGTTTTGAGAACACAAATGAGCTAATGTATGTAAAATGGTTTATAAACTGTAAAGTTCTATTTGAAGGTGGGGCATCTTTATTTTAAATATTTTAAAGAAACAGCAAATGTTACCTGCAGATTAGGGTGGATAATAGCAGCAATATCTCCATTTTCATTCCGGGGATAATCAACTTTTTCCATTATTTTATAGACTTCAATAGCACAGGGAGGAAATTCTTTTCCTATGGTGAAAACAATATGTATATTTGGTGACTAAAAATACCTCTTGAAAAAAAAGGAAGTTGACACTCTAAGGGAAGAACCACCACCACCAAAAAATGAAGGCAGTTACACGGAGAACATCCCATTTTGGTGACGGGTATTCATGAACAACGTTTGGCCAAAAGAAGTTCTCAAACGACTCCTATTGGTACATTGTCCACAAAGACACCAGTGGATTGAAGTAGAAAACAGAACTTGGGAAGCCAGTGTAGGAGAAAAAGAGGCTAGGATGGGAGTCAGGACACCCAGGCTTTAACCTAGCTGTGTGATCTGGATCACGATGCTTTAACTACGTGAGGCTCAGTTTCTTCACCTGTCAAATGAAGATGCTGAATTACCTTATGTTGGAGGGCCCTTCCAGCTCTGACATTCTATGGTTGCATGACCTCAGGAGGACTTCCGGCAGGTTAGATGACTTCAGCATTGTGCCCCTTCTCTTAAGGAAGTATTGTGAGACCTAGGGACACAGGCTTCCTGCCAACAGTAGGGTCCTACTTCCAAAGATGCAGCATCATTAAACAGCCCAATGCCCAGAAACTTGGAAAAGAAGTAGTTTACATGTACACCAGGCAACTCTGAATAAACAGGATGATCTTTCATTCAAGACAGGGCCCGTAGTATGCTACGCTTGCAACTCAAAGGAAAATCTTTTGTCTTTAGAGCAGACAGTGCAGCCAGGGTTGGAATGTGGATTTACTGTGATCACTTCTCTATCAGCTAGCTTTTGCTGCTTAACAAACACACTACCCCAGAACTCAGTGGTGTCATACAAAGACCTTCCACTTAGCTCATGATTCTATGGGTTGTTTCGGCAGTTCGTCTGGTTTAGGCTGGCTTGCTGATTTCTGACTGGCTTGTTCATGCATTTGTGGTGAGCTGGCAGGTCGGCTGGGGGCTGGATGATCTAAGATGGTTTTACTCTCATGTCTGACATTTGACAGGCTGTCGGCTGGAGCTAGGGTATCTGAGTTCTCTGCCTCATAACTCTCATTATTCAGCAGGCGAGGCTAGGCTGATCCACCTACTGGCAGTACAGGGTTCCCAAGGGGAGCAAGAGAGCAAGCCCCAGAATGCAAGTCCTTTTCAATTTTTTTCTGTGACACAAAACACATCATATGGCCAAGCCAGATTAAGAATGTAGGGAAATAGACTCCATTTCTCGGTAGAAGGATCTAAAACATTACATTGTAAAAACACGGACACAGGGAAGGGAAGAATTTGTGGCCATTTTTACAATCTACCCCACCTTCCAGGTGAAGATGTAAACTTATCAGGTGTCATCTCTTTAAATCAGAAGGTCCACTGAGAGGAAAGGAAAAAGTGGTAGAGTATAAAGAAGCATGTTTTTGCTACTTCGAATCTAAGAGTCTGAAGGAGCCTCAAATGCCTAACTTCACCCGTGTTTGATTATTCTCTGTTTCTTTCCAGCCAAGTGGTCATCTTACTCTGGTTCGAACAGCATCACAAAGTGTGGTCCATTCCACTGGTGGTCAGCATTGTTAATTAGAAATTTATGTCTGCAGGTAACTTTATCCCACTGATTCTATTCTGCCCTCAGAGTCACAGAAAACATGTCTAATTGCTTCCCAATATAGCACTTTTAAAACTCTAATATAAAGTCTTCTTTTGCCAGTCTAAATATTCTTATTCACTACTCATATGTGGTCACATTCATGAGGTTAAATGTGAAGGTACTCTGTAAACTGAAGTTCTATGTATGTCTTAGGGATTATTCTTTTTTTTTAATGATTTTTTATTATATTATGTTAGTCACCATACAGTACATCCCTGGTTTCTGATGTAAGGCTCGATGATTCATTAGTTGCGTATAACACCCAGTGCACCATGCAGTACGTGCCCTCCTTACTACCCATCACCGGTCTATCCCATTCCCCCACCCCCTCCCCTCTGAGGACCTCAGTTTGTTTCTCAGAGTTCGTAGTCTCCCATGCTTCACTCCCCCTTCTGATTACCCCCCTTTCTTAATCGTGGAAGGAGCCGAGATGCCCTTCAACAGATGACTGGATTAAGAAGCTGTGGTCCATATATACAATGGAATATTACTCAGCTATCAGAAAGAACGAGTTCTCAACATTTGCTGCAACATGGACGGCACTGGAGGAGATAATGCTAAGTGAAATAAGTCAAGTAGGGATTATTCTTATTTTGGTTTTCAAACTTTCTAGCATTCTCAATTTTCTCTTTGGCTAATCTCTACCTCATAGACGCTCCTCCTGAAATACAGACTCAGAATTTATTCACAGCTCCCCAAGTGGTGTTTATTCAATACAGAAGAGAGAACACCATCTCCCTTGTCCTGGGTTTTTTTTTTTAAACATAAAAGCAAAGTTTGTACCTGAAATGTATTTAACTTACACCATTTACTTCAGACAATTGTTAAAGATTGTGAGGACTCTTTGGATCCACCTTCTGACCCCGAATATTCTCCTGCGAGCTTCCTGCCACCTTTCATTTATATATAAGCATGTCACATATATCTTTACCTGACTTACTAATAATTGTGAGTAGCACAGAGTCAAGGATGGAGCTCTTCTGTACATTTCTAGAGATTTTTCTCTAGGTGGTTATCTCTTTGTCAGCATTCTTTGGATAATGCTGCTCTTTCCATGTTAGTTAAAAATCCACCAAACTAAAAAGTCAAAATTAATAGTGGTTTAACATTTTTGAATTGCAGAATCCTTTGCTTAAGTGAAATGCTACACGGAAGAGCAATAAAAGAGAAGAACTGCTCTGGAGCTCCTGTCCTGGAACTGTCCCGGAGCTACTGGACAGCTAGGAGATCCCCACCCCTGGGGAGGGCTCTGTGGACTCTGATTTGGAAACCACGTTTCTCCACTCGGGTTTGTGGCCTTCTAGCTGGGCATGTCATTTCTTCATGCACTATAGTCCCACACTTACTATTTGAAGGGTTTCTTGTGAATTAGTGTGATCTTCCCAACACCAGGACCATTCGATGCTATAGACCCTATCCTCAGACAAAGGCGGTAAAAACCTGATTTTTCAGTCTTTACGACTTTGGAGTCAAAGGATTCCCAAGCACAAAAGAAATTCCTGTGATTTCAGTAGGGTGCACAATCTGATATTAAGGAATGATATGTCCCATGACATTGAACTATTCTCCAGCTTTTCACTATAATGACCCACTCCACAGCAATTTCAATTCAGCCTCTGGAATAATTATTTACATAGGATTCTTTCCTCTTTCTTTTTTTAAGGAATTTTTTTAAAGTTTTAAAGATTTTATTAAGTTTTTAAAATTTTAATTCCAGGATAGTTAATATACAGTGTTGTATTAGTTTCAGGTCTCTGATTTTAATTATATCTTATTTTGAAATTTTAAAGGAAATCAGAGAGGGAGACAAACCATGAGAGACTCCTAACTCCTCCAGGAAACAAACCTAGGGTTGCAGAAGGGAGAGAGTTGGGGGGAGAGGGTAACAGGGTGATGGGCATTAAGGAGGGCACGTGAAGTGATGAGCATTACACAACTAATCAATCAGTGAACACTACATCAAAAACTAATGATGTACTATATGTTGGCTAATTGAACTTAAATTTTAAAAATAAAATATTGTTTTGAAAGAAAAAAATAAATATATCTTTTAGTATTTTAGTCATTAATACACTTTTTTCTGCTGCAGTTTTAGGTTTACCAAATAAATGAGCATAGCGTAGAGTTCCATATATCACCCCACCACCAGCCCCATTTAATTATTTTTTAATTACACAAATAATACATGAATACATCATTTACCTTGAAAACAATTAAAACAAAATTAACCTGTTTTTTCCTGCCCTCCCCAGTAATCACTGTTATCGGTTTGGTGTGTTTTCCTCTAGAAATTTGCCTGTGTATTAAGATATATATGTAGATGTATTCTAGCAAGTATTTATTACTATTATTATTATATAAGTCTGAAGCAAATTTGCATACTGCATTTTTTTATAATAATTTTTTATTATGTTATGTTAGTCACCTGCATGTTTTGGTTTGTAGCTTGTTTTCTATAATTAACAATATATTTTGAAGATCTTTCCACATTAGTTTTATTTAATTGTTCACCAATGGATCGATATTCAGGTCATTTCTATTGTTTTGCTGTTACTAATGATGCTGATACCCACCCTTGCATAGGTCACATTGGATGTGCATGTGTTTGTGTTTCTTTGAGATATGGAAATGCTGGTTCATAGGATTTGCACATTTTAAAAAGTAGATACCGTAAAAATTATCTCTGAAGTGTCCTTACCAATTTACGCCAGCAGGGATGAGAGCATCCTCTTTTCATTACCCTTACCAACAGTTAATATTATCAGATTTTAATATTTTTTCACTCTAATGGGAGAAAATGGTTTCTCATTTTAATTTGCATTTCTCCAATTACTTGTAATATTGGATATTTTTTCATATGTTTACTGGACATTTGTATTTCTTAGTATTTCTTTGCTTCTTAAACTGGAGATTAGAAAATGAGGCTTTTATTTGGGGAGCTTTATTTGGTAGCTGCTTTTCTTAAATGTGTCTACTCTGGTCATTGAAGAATGGCGGAAGTGAGTAACATTTTTAAAAAGCATCTACTATCATGAGCATGGCAAATTTGACAATTGCTATTTCAGGGTTTAGTGGTTAAGTCACTATGCGTGCTCATTTCAGCTCCCTTTTCTGATTTATTTACACACACACACACACACACACACACACACACTAAGGAAACAATTCCTACCTTCTACTTACCTTCATTGAAATTATGTATAAAATCAAGAGCATGTTTAATCATTTTTCTCATTTGATCCAAAATATCAGCTCTCAGAACCCCTTGAGGCTGGGGACCAACTTCTATACCTTGGTACAAAAGGGGAAATAGTCACATTTGTACAACAAGTATTATAATATATTATAGAATTGAGTATTTTAATGTATAAAGATCTATAATCCCATAATTAAAATTACTAAAAAGGTAGACCATGTAGCATCATGGAAAATATTTGAGACAATGTTAGGCAAAAAATAAAAGCAGAACATTTTCATGTACCTGTTATAAGCATAATGAATCAAGACTGGGAGAAAACACGGAAAAGTATCAAAGAGCTATATTAGAGTAGTAAAATCTTGGGGTCATTTTTCTTTAAGTTTCCTTCAATATTGTCAAAATATTTAAATATCATAATATAGTAAACAGAGTAGACAAATTTATATTGACAAAATAATAGGTGGCCATAAAGGGAAACTGTCATAGACCTAATATTTAGTTTTGACAGGAGGAAAGTTATCCATTTAAGTCATAGAAATCTAGAGCCATGGATGTAGGTCAACATGACAATCTATGTGACCCTAGAGCAACGTTCTCGCCTTTAACATAACAACCCATCCTGACATGATGGTGCGATAGTTTTATTTTCCTAAGATTAAATTTGCATTTATTTCTTTTCACACCAGTGCCAACCACCCTATCACCTACAAAATACTCTCTAAACCAAGTATCTCGTCACTTACCTCCTGTTCCAGCCTCCCATACAGTTATCCCTCCAGTCCTTACCTCCTCCACTTTTAAACCATTTACCAAGTATAATATCATCCATTCTCTTCCAGCTGATTCATAAGTGTTCATGTACATTCCTTATCGCCGGTTCTATTTTCACCCACTTCTCTTATTTCTTGATTCACAAAATCTTTCTGTATTTGATCTATGTTTTTTATTTGTTGTGCTTAGCTTTCTTGTATACACGTTTGGACATATATTTAAGTATGGCTGAGGTAAGCATCTTGTGTATAATTTGTACAGACATGTGAAAACATGTTCAAGGATATGTCTACATGTGTGTTGTGGAAGACACTGCTGGCTGCCCATCCAAAAGCCATTCCGCCTTCCTCCTTGCTAACAGAGTCCTGATTTAGGTTGGGTATGCAATCTTCCAGGTAAGGGAACTTTTCTCCAGCTCACGTGTAAATGTGGAATAATATAAGTCACCAGAGTACCCCTATTACTCTAGTGATTGAGTTAAGAATGGATATGTGACTCAGCTCTGACCGAGTGGTTGTAACCACTGAAGGTCTGCAGGAGAGTTCCTGAGAATTCTCTTTCACCCACTAGATATTGTCTTGTTGGCATATGATGCTTAAAGTTACAGTGGACATCTTGTGGTCATAGGACTGCTAAAAAATGCTGAAGATGGTAGACTAGAAAGACAAGAAGAACCCAACCCCTCATGATGCTATTGAGCTGTTATGTAAAGTAATAAATTTATCTTATTGCTTAAGCCATTTGAGCTTCTTGCAGCCAAAAATATATTCTACATATTCTTGTTTTGGGGAGAGATGGAAGGTGTAGTGTGCGCAGTCCAATGTGGAGAGCAGCTATGATGGCTAGGGGTGGGTGTTTGACCCAGAAGAGTCAGTTATTGAAGGATTTTTTTCCCTTTCGATTGTGAGTGAAAGATAATAGGGTGGCCTTATTTTCTAAACCAGCAATTAACCTTGACACAAGATCCTGTGTCAGAGAAGAATGTTTAAATTTGTAGAAAATGGCCACGGCATAGTCTTGAGTGGAGCTGAAGAAGTAATGGTCATAAAATTAAATCTTCTGAGTCTCGAATGAGGCCATGGTTGATCTGGGACAGTTAGTAGAAAATTCTGTCTAGTTCCTCTCCTGCGTGTGTGTGTGTGTGTGTGTGTGTGTGTGTGTGTGTGCATGCCCATGCACATGTGAGAGACAGAGACAAGAGACAGAGAAACAGAGACAGAAAATGAAGACGATTGTAGGAAAGATCATAAGGCTGCAGCAAACTGCTTCTTTCTGGAATAAAGTTTATCTAGAATGATCCTGCCATTTCAGCTGCCTTAGCAATTGAATGCAAAGGTGGTCCTTGTGGAAGCTAGTAGAAGCTAAAGCAAATTCCTATGGGGCAACAGTTATAGGTGTATTATAAAATGTTGAGGGGCACCTGGGTGGCTCAGTCAGTTAAGGGGCTGCCTTCAGCTCAGGTCATGATCCCAGGATCCTGGGATGAAGCCCCGCATCGGGCTCCCTGCTGAGCAGGGAGTCTGCTTCTCCCTCTCCTTCTGTCCCTCCCCTTGCTCATGCTCTCTCTGCACCCTCCCCAAATAAAGTATTTTAAAAAATAAAATAAAATCTTGAGTTGGAGATAGTTTCTCTCCGATCTTAAGTGTTTTTCCCCCTCAGTGAGTGGATGGTATAAAAATGTTCCAAATAGCAAAGTTGCAAGGAGAACATACAATATTTCTAATTATTTATGATGATCTCGATACTCTCTCAAATTGAAATGTTTGAAAGATTTGGCTCTATTTTTTAGGGCCAAACATATCGGTAGATATTTGTTCTAGCTAAGAGCAGCACTGTCTCACAAACATCATAGACCAAGATCGCTTTTTCAAAGTGTGGAAATCTTTTGATTTATTTGGTGTTCCAGAGAAATAGGATCTCTATCTGTTATTGTTAAGCATTTGGTTTGTTTCAAATAATTACCGATACTTGGATATTTAGCTTGCCCCAAGAGATCTCTGATTTTGCACCAAATTATCAACAACTGAATAACCAAGATAACTTTAAATTTGCTTATATTGTTTGACAACCTGTTTTTAAATTAAATTGCTCTTGGTTAAAACCATCTGAGATCTAACAAAAAAGGATTTTAAGTTGTGATAGCAATTTTAATGATTATAGTATATCTGCAAACAATTATGTTAGTAGGTCACTCAGGAAGAAAGTGGAATATAGAAAAAAGAGACAGTGTCTGAGGGTGCAAGCCTCCATGTTGGAAGTTGCTAAAAGGTGAATTCACAGCCTAGTAACATTCAGGGCAAACAAGTGAATGGATAGCAAACAGTTTATGGGAGACATGAATGCAAAGCAGGTGCTAAGAAGAACGCTGAGAGATTTTTCATTGGTCTTTTATGTTTCTGCATAAAACCAGAAGACACTGACTGCCTTGGCTCCAGATTATTTTTCAAGAATGTTTGTACAGTGGCGGTCTTGGAAGATGGAGATATCTCTTTCTAGGCACAAAAGGTAGGCATGTTTACTGCTCATTATAAAAGATTTAAGTTCTCTCAGCTCACTGTTTCTCTCCTGGTATGCAGAAAGCTGCTCAATGAAACTGAGGGAATTTGATATAATTAGAGCCTGCCTGGAGTTAGTTTGCTTCTTAATTGACAGTTATAAGCCATAATGATGAGCAAGGTAGCTATAAATATTCTTCAAAAATTAATTTTCTCAGAGTTTCACCTAGGACGTATTTTGGGCAGTGTGACAACGGAAAATATGACTTACCAACAGGATACCTGGCTATAGAACGCGCGGTTGCATATTTGAGGGAAGGATGTTCAATAAGATAAACATAGCAGGGTACAGGAGCCAAAGAAATCTGAAAAGAATTTAAAACATCTCTCTTATTATGCAAAGACCACATGCTTTGTTCTCTTTGCCACTAGAGAGTCAATAACGCCTTCAGTATGTTTTACTACATCAGCTAAGATTAGTAAGACAGCTTTATGAAATACTCTAAGATTCAGCGTTATTATTCCAGCTTCGAAAACACACCAATGAATTACACATAAAATGGAATTCTGCATAGCTTTCTGGGTAGAAGATACATTAAACAATTCTCGGGGACCATGATCAAAGAACATGAAATAATCTTTCCTTCTGGATAGATTTGGTTATTTTTGTTTTCACCACTGGTTACAGTTACTATTTAGCTTCGTGTTGGTCACATAAAGAATTCTGTTTCCACCCCACAGTCCAGGTCTGTGCAATGTTAGGTGACTTCCCCCACCTCCACTTATTTGAATGAGAATTCAAGATATGCCTCCAGGTTTTTTTTTCATTTTTTAATAATATTTATTTTGTTATAGTAGTCACCATACAGTACATCCCCAGTTCTTGATGTACTGTCCCATGATTCATTACTTGCATATAACACCCAGTGCTCCATGCAATACGTGCCCTCCTTAATACCCATCACCAGCCTATCCCAATCCCCCATGCCCCTCCCCTCTGAAGCCCTCAGTTTGTTTGCCAGAGTCCACAGTCTCTCATGCTTCATTCTCCCTTCTGTTTACCCCCCTTCATTCTTCTCTTCCTTCTCCTACCGATCTTCCTATTTCTCATGTTCCATAAATGAGTGAAACCATATGATAATTGTCTTTCTCTGCTTGACTTATTTCACTTAGCATAATCTCCTCCAGTCCTGTCCATGTTGCTGCAATGTTCTGTAATTGTTCTTTCTGATGGCTGAGTAATATTCCATTGTATATACTGCCCCCAGGTTTTGATGACAATGTCAGCCATGCTGCTTCGATGCCTGGCAACCAGAACATTCGTCTCTCCCTTCAATGAGCAACAAAGAATTGCTGCATAATGATCTCCCACCAGAACTACTATCTAGTTATTTTCAAAAACACAAGGGAAACAAAAATAACAAGTATTCTTTACTATATGCTAGGCTAAATGCTTTAAATATTTTATCTCATTTAAGGCTTTTAACAGCCATATGGGTAAGTGTTGCTATTATGCCAATTTTATACAACAAGGAAAGCACGGTTTGGGGAGTGGGGTATTTTGTCCAAGGTAAGTGAGTGAGAAAGCAAGGATTATAAACCTGGGCTCTCCTGGCTACATGGGTCAAACTCTTTTCATTAGATCATATGAGCCCTCTGGAAGGAAGAGTATCCACTACACAGAAATAAAGATATAGTTTATTATTTGTGGTTTTGCTTGGTTGTTATTTTCTAGCAATTTTTCTCTAGCTATAGGCATTGGATTGCTGAATTTTTCATCTTGTAAATTTCTGAGCCCTAAAATGATTAGTTTTATCAAGTACTGGAAGAACAGATGTGTGTTGGGGCATCTGAATCAAATGCAGACAAAGGCAGAACTAAAAGGGGCCACTCTTTCTATCACTGGCCTTTACTCAACATTAAATGACTATTTCTTGAGCTTCCTAAAACTAGAATTCAGCTACTTCAACCACACCATTTTAAATGTTGGCATTAATTTTACCAAATAGCCTATGATTTGGTGGCTGTCTGGATAAGAGATTTATAATCTTACAGACACAAGTATCCACAACTGTCTCATTATTTTATTCACTGTATTTATTATTTTACTCATTTCCTCACCTTTTCTCCTGCCTGTCAACACTGCCTCTATTCTGGTGCCCTTCCCACTCCCTCATCTCTCTTGGACACTCCCTCATCTCCTGACCCCTTTTCTGGTTCTCTTACACATATAATTGTATAAGTACAGGAACTATGCTAACTTATAAATTAGTAACATTAACATTACCTTAATATAATGAAACATCTGAATTAAAAAGTCATTCCTGGAATCTTCAAGAATAAGAGTGCATCCCATGTTAGAAGTAGTGTTGTGAAGGTCAAAAATAATGTCATAGGAATCTTCATTGTCTTTTGGGCCAAATAAATGATTTATTTCTTGAGCCCTTGTCACTTCATATGGCAAATCCTTTGACATTTTTTTGCTGTTATTAGCAGAAAGAAAAAGATTAACATCTGTGGCTAAGATAACATAAATATATAATAAGAACACAGTGTATAAGGAACCAGTTGCCAAACCTTTAATATGAAAAATCTGTAAGGGAAGTGGAAACTTATTTGAAAACTTTATAAATAAAAAAATTCCTTTTCTTCCTCTGTTTGATTTTATGTAATGGTGCATTGGCGTGCTCACAAGCAACAGTTCCTTTATGTGGCTGATCCCTGAAAGGACATTTCAAACAGAACTTACCATTTGACTTCAGTGTTGAAAAAACTTTATTCATTCATTTAATCAATAATTTTTTAAAAGTTATGTGCACCAAGCTATTTTATGGGGCTAGACTATCAAACACACACATACATTTTTTGTCCTCTAGCTAATTTTCTAGTGCACAAAAATAGTCAAACTTAGGTGATCATGTTCTCTAATTAGATTAGATCAATTAGATTCTAATTGAGATCAGGGAACCACTAGTGATCCAGGGCAAACTTTACAGTCTGTAAATTCTAAGACAATGCAAAATTTTGCAGGTATATGCATATATATTTTTTCTAGGATAAGTTTTTATTGAATTCTCAAATGAGTCTCTATCTCCCCTTACTTACTCTTAAGGATACATTTTTTATCTTACTGTACATGATGATGATTTAAGTTTATTTTTCCTCATTAAACAATGGTTTAATTCAACCACTTCTCTATAATTCCATCTATTTCTGTTCCCCAACTATTTTTGTTAGTATTTTCAAGGGACCTACAGTTTGAACCTGGGTAATTCCTGCCTGAAATGCAGTCAAGAAGTTGAGCGGCCATTTTTGACCATACAGCAAAACTATGAGGACAAAAGCTGCATACTAAGTATGGTGCAGTGGGAAGATAGAAGAGATCTGTAACACTAATGATATTATTGAACCACTGCAACCAGCCCTGGACTACCAACTTATTTGTGAAATAATATCTGCACTTATTTGTGAAAATGAAAACATTTATTTAAGCCACTGTTTTCAGGTTTTTATTATATGCAACCAAACATAGTTCCTAATGGATAGATAAGTATTTTATTTTTTTAAGATTTATTGTTTATTTTAGAGGGGAGGGAGGGGCAGAGGGAGAGGGAAAGAGAGAATCTCAAGCAGACTCCCCGCTGAGCATGGAGCACAACATGGGGCTTGATTCCAGAATGCTGAGATCATGACCTAAGCTGAAATCAAGAGTCAGCCACCCAACTGAGCCACCCAGATATGCCTGTTAAAAGTTAATTCATGAAACAACTCTACAAGTTTCTTCTACCCCTGATTTGCTTCTAATTCTCCCTCATGTGAATAAATGGCATCATTAGCCACCCAGTTGCTCAGAGCCAAGAACTGGAATCTTAAAAGACAATGGACCCTTCATGTTTTCATGCCTGGGTTCCAGGTCTCATAGGAGGAGTCCCAAGGGATGAAGCTGAAACAATAGGCAGGGGCACGATCCTAAAAGGCACAGCAGCAATACTAAGTTACTTAACTCTATGCTGGAGAGGAGATTTTTGAAGAATTTTCAGCTGGGGACACACATGATAAGATTTTCCTGTTAGGATGATCCCTATGGCTGCTACAGAGAGTCAATGGCAGGAAGGACTGGCATAGGGCTAGATCAGAGATTCTTTAGGAGGCTACTCTAACTGTCCACAGAAGAAATAAACTAAGGAAGTGAAAATGCAGAGGAAGACTGGATTTGCAAAATATTCAATACTTGAATAAATGGGAAGATTTAGTGACTTACTAGACATGGGGCGTGAGGAACAGGGAAGATTCTAAGTTGATTTCCATAGGGGATTTGGTGAGTATTGGTGACATCACTGAGAGGGTGAATACAGGAAAAGGAACAGATTTGGGAGAGGGAAGACTGGAGAAAATAATTAACTTATCTATCTTATGAGTTTCATAACCACCCTGACAGAGAACTGTCTAGCCTCTGAAGAGTGTTAAAGTATAAGAACTAGAAAATCAATTTAATTTAAAACCTGCTCTCATTGAGAATGCATACTATTGAGTGGTCATAATTAGAAGACTCACCCCAGTCCATTTCAGAGTTATTTGAGAAGTTAACATGCTGACTAAAAGAGTTATTCTTCAACAAATTTTTGTAATGTAAGAGTTAGTTAAAAGCTATTTCAGGTGACTAGATAAACCTTAATTGTATTAACCTAAGCTCAGTCGTGAAGACAAAGCATTCCTGAAATTAAAATGTATGCTAGTAAAAACATAATTTGATTCACAAAACATAACTAATTATACTTTTCCCTAGAAAACATCCATTTCATAAAGTGAGACATATTTGTATTAAAAGTAGTAACCATCTTTTGATCGGCTGTGAGATTAAATTTAAGAAACTGTAAACTGGAGTTAGTCTTTATTAGAAAACGAGTACAAAAATCAGTGCTGTGTTAGTTGTTCCTTTGTGTGTCTTCTATCTTTGTAGTCTTCCAACTTGTTGTGGGCAGAAACCATGTTGTACATAGCTTTGCACTCCCACGGTACCTGGCACAGTGCCCCATGAACAACAGGTGTTTAAAAATATTTTTAGGTAAATAAAAGGAAGTGGTAAAAAGCAAATACTAAGAGGCCTATATATGTACACTAGGAGCTACCAAGACGTAAACAAAGGCAAAATAACTAATATTATTTATATTATGTGTTATAATTAATGCCTAGAGTGTTACTATTGCATAAATTGTGTGCAATATATTATAAACCGGTTGCAATTTAAATTCAGAACATGCAAGTGACGCGTCTTTATCTCTCAGTGATCCACCACTGAAGCTAGTATATCTACTCCTCATTTCACAGGATGGCCTGATTTTTTCTGATGATGGGAATTTATTCACATTTTTCGTTAAACAAATATTAATTGAAACACGACAATTTTCTTGGACAGAGCTTCATGTACTACCATAAACACAGTTGCGAAGACACAGTAGCGAACCACCTAAAAAGCCAACAAAGATGTATGCACGCGTAGGGGCCACACACTGATAAATTACAAGACCAGTCAATCTGCTTCTTTAAAGATAGGGTTCAAATATAAAAACCATTGTTCTTTATTGTCTCAGTCTATACAGAATGCATTTAAAATCAGGTAAGAATAGTCTGATGCTTTAAAAAGTTTGTAAGAGAGCGTGTGACTACCCAGTTTAGGTAACTGAGAAAGTCATAGCAGGGTAAGATTAAAGTGAAAGTGATCTTATTCACAACAGCGATTATACGTGTGGATTTGCATATCATGTGCCACACATACGTGCTCTCTCACACAGACCACTTTCCACACACGTACCTGTACGTGCACCCATGCATACGACACAAAATGTAGTCTTACCCAAGATTTTCAGGGTCAAAAACTCGATTCAGGTCACAGTCAATATATCTGGTACGCTTCTTCACTGCTCTTGGATTGGTAATAAATGGTTTTACTTCCAGCCCTGTTCTCTGAATCTCAGTGCCATTCTCCAGCCAGTGCTTAACTAGAAATACTCCTGTTAACTCATTCCCATGAGTTCCTCCAAAGATAGCAACCTTTTTTATAGGATCTTCAATAACATGACAAGAAGTCATTTTTATCAAGTAGTTTTATCTGATTTCTGCAATTCAGAAAAGAGGAGATCAAGTAAAACTAAATTTCTTAAGAAAAGTTTAGAAATTTAAATTTAAATGAGACTTTAACCAAAGTGCGAAGTGCAGAGTTCACTTGAGTGGAGTATAACCTAATATTCTGTTACAAGTTCTGAGCCCTCCTTATTATACGGACACTCCCTTCTGTAGCCCTGCCCTTTACCATATTTGGATTAAAATATGCAGAGATGAACTAGATACAGCTGTTTAACTTCTTACTCCCTCACATGGTCAGTAGATCTAAATGCAATAATAAATTAGTATCTCATACTAATACAAAAATTCTGTTCTCCTTTCAGCTACAACATGACCTACTGGTGCTTCCACTACTACCGTTAATAGTAAAAATAGTTTATACTTTTCTAATCCTCAAAAATATAAAAAATTTAAAAAATACATAAAAATAAAGAAGTGGCACATAATATGCATGCTACTACTTGATATTTATGTTTCCACTCACACTCGAAAACATTTCTTCTCTGAAATGAGTTCAGATCATTTTCATCATTGGAGAACATTTGAATCTCACCTCCAAAAACAGCCAAAGACAGATAGATCCTAAGAGACCTCCTGTGGAACCAGCATTGTTTCTTTTTTTTTTTTTTAATGATCTTTTATTATATTATGTTAGTCACCATACAGTACAGTACATCCCTTGTTTCCGATGTAAACCAGCATTGTTTCTTTCAGTAACTTTTTCATGGTCAGAGACACAAGAACCAAATAAATGATCCCTTGGACTCAGAAAGCTACTTTGAAATATGCTTTAATTTCCTTCTGAGGAAGTTTTTGATAATTCTGTCAATTTCTTTAGGAATCATCCTCACTTTTTGCCTTAATACTAAGGTAAAGCAACTGGGGGTAATTTTCAAGTTTTTGTAACGCTTGAAAATGTCTTGGGGCATGCTATAAATGCTAACCAAATTAAGAGTTCATTATAATACACAGTCTAACTTACTGGCAGCACAGACTCTTCATTGGAATGTGTTACTCAATAGGGGGTTTTATTAGGGGAAACTATCCAGAATACTAAGATGATTACATCCCTTTGGAAAAATGACTCTGAACCAAATCAGATTTGATTTCATGCTCAATCATCCAGAAAGTCAAATATGTTCAAGTACTGGAAATACTATGTACTAGTAATGCCAGATTGTTTGATAGGGGTACAACAAGAAATTCATTACCACCACAGAGAAGTTTCATTTATAATTAAATTTCCCACATGTTATCTCAGTTTATTCATATATTCACTTTCTAAGATAGGGTGGGTTAGTATTGACATTCCCATTGCAGTGCTAAAGGAAAAATCCTTCAGGTACCAGGAGAAAATTGGGCCTGGGACCCAAGTTTTCTGATTCTAAGCCCAGTGTTTTTTTACAGAACGGTGCTTCCTGTTATTTTTGGACTTTCCCAAAGTTCTAATTTTGCTCTTTTGGAATTCACATAAACTTACTACAGTGTGCTCAGGAAACAAACAAGCATACAAATGAAACACATGTTGGAGAATATAAAATGTGAATGTTTCATAATATTCAATGAACTAATCCCTATGTTCTTCCTTTAACAGATTATAATGCAGAGATAGAGAAAGCAAAATAATGAAATTCAAATTTACACATTAAAATTACCATTCTAACCTAAGAAAAAGCCTCTGTAGTCTTTGATTTTCTATCCACATCAATGTACACGGAAAACAGTGCAGAGATGCTGAAAACAAGCCTAAATGTAAACAAATGATAGTTGTATTGTTTACTTTGGTTTTAAGAATTGTAACTATGGTGAATTATTAACACTTGATTATGTTTTGTTTCTTTTCTGCTGATTGTGGTTTCTTCTGTCCTTTGCCCTAGTCTCTCTGGAAATGCTGCCTTGGTTCTTTACTCGTAGCTGGCACAAATGACTTGCATTTCGAAGCTTGTTTTATGGAATTTTAACAGATCAGCACTTTGAAGCACATTTAACATTCTTAAATAAAGTTTCCTTTACATGTCAAAATGAATAACTTTTTTGAGAGTTAATGAATTACAGCAATTTTGTCTTATACTTACCTTGTTTATTGTGTACAGAGTTTGTCTTCTGCAGAAAGCTTTATTAGAAAAAAAGGAGAGCATTTCCTTAGAAGTAGAGCAACAGAGGCTTTTCATACTCTTATACCAAGTTAACTTCCGAAACATTTTTAACTCCCTGTTTCCCAAACCACACCAAATTTTTGAGCCCTACAAAATCTACAAATTTTTATTAGTCTAATTCTTTTTTGAGAATTCAAAGAACTGATGGTATACAAAGTGGAACCCTTTCTAGTTATTATCATCTATTAGGTTGAATATTTAATGTTCTGAAGTATTTAAAAGAATAAGCCTAATAATTTCCAGCACTACAAATGTTTTGTAGGGGTGGTGGTGCCTGATTTATTAGTAAAATAATGTACTTTATAAAACAAAGGGAGAATAAATTTTTCATAGTCTTGGTCATCCAATAAATTCATTCAAAAATTTTTGTGGGAGACACATTTAAGATGTTGTTTACAAAATAGTATGACTGGGAGATAAGGAGGGTCTTCTCTCCAATATTACATATAAGGAAGGTATCTCATTCATAATGCGGTTATCCAGCAGTCATGTAATCAAATTACTCTCACTATTTAAATTTTTTCCTTTCTTTGTGGCCCTCTTGCTGTCACCCATCCTGACTTAACTTTCCAGATGAAAATAAATCAATGTAGCCATAACAAGATCGGGATAAAATAGGTAAGTTTATACGCTGCTAGTAAAGATTCCACATTGATCATGTCTGCAGTCCTGACAGATGTAGCATAGCATGTTGCTCATAGTGGGTTTGAAGTATTTGTTTTTTTTTTTTTTAAAGATTTTATTTATTTATTTGACAGAGATAGAGACAGCCAGCGAGAGAGGGAACACAAGCAGGGGGAGCGGGAGAGGAAGAAGCAGGTTCATAGCTGAAGAGCCTGATGTGGGGCTCGATCCCATAACGCTGGGATCATGCCCTGAGCCGAAGGCAGGCGCTTAACCGATGTGCCACCCAGGCGCCCCTGAAGTATTTGTTTTTAATGAGAAATCCATTTTTGGGGTGCGCGTGTGTATCAGGTCAAAATCTGTTTCCCCAAAGCTTTTAGTCATTTTTAAAAGTTTCCTTTTTTGGAACCATGACAACTAACAAGTCTTTTCAGACATTTTATTGTGTGAAATCTTCTCTTCTCCGGATTAAATGAAGACAAAATTCCTTCAAACTTATTCCTTAGTTTGGCATTCATACTTATTCTCTTTCTTCTTCTTCTTCTTCTTTTTTTTTTTTTGGAGGCGGGGAGGGGCAGAGGGAGGAGAGAGAAAAATCTTACACAGGCTCCACACTAGTGGGGAGCCTGATGTGGGGCTTGATCTCACAACCCTGAGATCATGGCCTGAGCTGAAATTGAGTCCGTTTCTTAATTAACTGAACCACTCAGGTGCCCCTCATTCTCCTTCTTTAGACTTAATCTTATAAGAGTTGACCCTCCAACAATGCAGGGCTTAGGAGTGCTGACCTCCAAGCAGTTGAAAATCCTTGTATACCTTTTGATTCCCCAACAACTTAAGTTTCTAATAGACTACTGTTGACTAGAAGCCTTACTAAGAGTCAATTAACACATATTTTGTATATGTATTATATACTGTATCCTTACAATAAAGTAAGCTTGAGAAAAGAAAATGTTATTAAGAAAATCATGACAGAGAAAATACATGTACAGTACTGTACTCTAAAAAATCCATGTATAACTGGACCTGCACAGTTCAAACCTGTGTTGTTCAAGGATCAACTGTACTAATGTCTCATGGTTTCATAGTCCTAGGCCTGTACTAATAACCTTTCCTCCATCTCTATACCCTCTGCACATTTCTGTTCACCTGTCCCAGGCTTCAAATGGCCAGAAGTTATAGTAACAACAAAACATGTCTTGGACTCCAGACAGAGCTAGGATTAGTATTTCTGGCCTATAGTAAGTATTCAGTAAATAGCAGCTACTGTTATTAAATAAAAGCTAACATTTATTGAGCTTTCACTGTGCCAGGACTGTTCATTTTCTCTTTTAATACCTTGATTAAATAGTTTTTGCTGTTTTACTGGAGGGAAATGTAGGTTTAGAGGCTGGTGATGGGTGGTGGGGAGAGCACGTACTGCATGGTGCACTGGGTGTTATACGCAACTAATGAATCATCGAACTTTACATCAAAAACCGGGGATGTACTGTATGGTGACTAACATAATAAAAAAATATTAAAAAAAATAGAGGATGTAAATAACTTGCCCAAGACCAGGGAGCCAGGAAGTGACCGTCTATGGCCTGAAGGCCAGAGCCACTGTCACTGCACCATTCGGTTTCCTCTCCCCGGTCTCAAGTGGTTGTTCTCTCCACCGAGCTCGCACAGCACAGGCCCAGCCTTACAGACAGGTCTCGGATTTGCAGGGCCCTCTTCTTAACCCGGCCTCAGCTCTCCCCCTGGCCGCCAAGCGACTTTAATTCCCAGCCCTGACCCAGCAAGGTGAAGCAAACCCTATGACCTGGTTTTGAGGCCTGTGGCCTTTCAGTTATTCTATTCTAGGTGAACTCCCAGCATCTTACAAACTGATGTCTAGAACCTAAAAAACACGGGTGTGTTGGATGGGGGGAGGGGGGTATTGGGCGACCAGTCCCGGGTGCACCTCAGCAGTGAACAGAAACAGGTTTGTCCCTAGACCCATTCCTGTGCCGCGTACCTCACAGCTGTGAACGGGAGGGTAGGTGTGCTAACGTTCTCCTTCCTGAGAGAGGGGGCATGTGTCTTTCTCATCGTCCACGAACCGGACGACGCCACTGCGCGACTAAGCCCACTGCAAGCGGTGCCTGCGCCTGCGCAGTTGGACGCACGTGTGGTGGCGCGCCTGCGCAAAGCTCGACTTCTCGCGCTTTTTCGGAGGCCGGGAAGTCGGCAGTAGCTGACTGGAGTGTGTCGGCGACAGGGCGACAGGCGGCGGTTATTGGAGGAGCAGGAACCTGAAGGTTGAAGTTGTGTGTCGTGTTGGCTGGAGGGCCAAGAAGGGAAAGACTGTATTGTCCCTAGTTACCGAACTGCCCCAGTCCCTGGATCAGTAGAGGTCGTTGGAAGAGAACTTATCCCTGACTGGA
Organism: Ursus americanus; assembly: GCF_024610735.1. Classification (NCBI taxonomy): domain Eukaryota; kingdom Metazoa; phylum Chordata; class Mammalia; order Carnivora; family Ursidae; genus Ursus; species Ursus americanus. Next base: position 45,165,733 of record NC_142149.1, on the reverse strand, counting down.
CCGCCCAGGAGGAGCCATGATAGGCCCTCCTGGCCTCCATTTGAGGCAGTGGTCTTTGGGGGGGCGGGGTTGTGTGTGTGTGTGTGTGTGTGTGTGTGTGTGTGTGTGTGTGTGTGTGTCTGCATTGAACAAACTTTTTGCACATCGAAGCTGCCAACCACATTACTGCCATCGGGGTCTAGTTAGAAGCCGGGGTTGGGCAACTCCGTGTCCCTGACTCCATGGTCGCGGGAGGCTAGCGTACTTTCGTTGATTTTGTTTGCGTGACGCTCAGAAACGTAATAGCCCTTGTAAGCCCCTCGCTAGGGGCAAGGTGTGAGTTGCCTTGGTATTTCTGTGTTGAGAGAAAGTCGCATAACCTCTGCTTTGCTTCGTAGAATGACATCAAGAATATTTTCTAAAGGGCCTGCTGTAACCGGCTTCAAGCCCAAGATGTGGAAACAAAGCAGAAACAGTCCTTGCCCTTACGTTTCCTTTTATTTCTATAAGTGATATTTGGACATTAATGTTTACCGCAGTATGATTTACATTGTTATATAGTTGTGTTCATGTCTATTTTCCTCATTGGATAGTGGATTTAGGAGCAGAAATTACCTTATTTAGGTTTGTGTTTTGCCTTGTCATGTAATAGGCAAGTGTTGGTTGAATTAAATTGGGGTTGAAGTATATTAGGAGGCTAAACATGGAAAAAATTACAACATATTTTGTTGTAGAAGAAAAAACTTGTTTCGCTTCTTGGAGTTATATAGACACCGAATAGAAACTTACCGTTACAATTATTCTGGAGATTGAGGCCTTAGTCTGTGGTATTATATAATACAGGAATCTCAAATTAATGGCCAAAGCAAGTGATCTGCAGAGTGTTTTAAACTGAGCTAGAGCATGTTCTCACGTGGTTGGTTCGATTGTTTATGCTTCCTCTGTGGCCTTGTAAGCACACCAGTTTGCCAGTGTTGTAGTCCATTTCCCTCTACGGTTCAGAACTGTTGTTATTGGGGGTCCTTGGTCCTGGAACACATTATGTAGAGTGTGTGAAAGTCTATGTATGTTAAGGAAGCAAGGTTATGGCCACCTTAGTCCTAACCAATTTCAAACAGAGCTGGAAAAATTAGATTGTTATAAATTCTTATTCGGGAAGCAAAAGATTCTGTAAAGTGATTCCCTTATCAGGTGTGAAACCATAGTGTTAAATCATAGCTTCAGTAATTACTAGGCTGAGAATTTGATTTTTTTGTTGATTCAATTTGAGTTGAAAATTTCTTTCTTTGAAGATTTAGTCATCAACGTCATTTGTAAATTTGGAGTGCTAAAGAAAAGTTACAGGCTTTGATATTGAAGGAAATGAAGAGAAACCTGAATGAAAATTCAACTCGAAGTACAGCAGGTATCAAACAATTTTATTGTTCAATTTTATTTATAAAATTTTTATTTTAAATTTTGTATATTTTTATATACCATGTAAACCTTGTGTAGCTTATAGACGGAACATTTTGGAAGGAACTTTTTAAAAAGATTGAACATATAATCTAGCCTCCCTACTTTTTAGGTCCAAGGAAATAAAATAATTTAGTTAAAAAATTTAGTGGCAGAGGTGGGAGTAAATTGAAATATTCCTCGATTTACCCTAGTATTCTTTCTACAAACCCTATGTGCTTGAGTTGTTTTTCACTTTTAAGCTGAAAACAAAGAAATAGATTTATTTCTATTTGTGTTTGTGACTTACTTATTTAAAATATTTCCAGAAGCACTTCTGTCTCCCTAACAACTTCCTGCTTTCCCAATTTATTAGTTAGTAAAAGGACAGTGAGTAAGAATGAAGAGAACCAGGGGAATGGTGATAATGCACAGTGAAGACAGTCATAGCTATTTATGGTGGCTGTGCTGTATTCTACCCATTTAATTATATGTATTAATTTATTTAATCCTTACACCAGCTCTCTGGGATAGGCATTATTATTATCATTCCTGTTTTCCAGATGAGAAACTAAGGCACAAAGAGTTTAAATACGTAACTTATGACGTGGCAGAGCCAGCATTTGAACCTAGGAATCTGGCTCTAGTGTTCATGCTTTTAATCACTGTATTATCCAGCTTCTCTGTGTATGTCATAATAGCACAATGAGTTAAGGAAATTGCCCAAATTTATACTTTGAAGTTGTGATTCAAACCCAGGCAGTCTGATTTCAGAGCTCACATAATTTTCCCAGCCTTTTATCAGACAGTTATCCCAGAATCTATGTTTTTACCACAGTACAAGTGTTAACGGACCAGCTAGAGTATGATCTAGCGGCAAGATACCTGAACTGAGATTTATGAAGCTTGAGTCCTGTCTAGGCACTGTGCAAGCTTTTGGGACCCCTTTTGTGTCTGAGATCCCTTCTAGTTTTAGTATTTATAAATTCTGACTTTTGGCTTGCCTTGAGATCCCAGTCCTCCCATCTTGAGGGCTTGGAGGTAATATTTATCCTCATGTGGATTGAATATTATCATTTTAAGCATTCTCAAAATGATCCACAGAAAATATGTATTATAGACACCTGGAGTGCATGTTAAAATTGCAGAGTTTTAGATTCCAAACTAAAGCTGTTGAAATAAAATCTATGAGAGTGGGATCTAGGAACTGGCATGTTAAACACAATTCCACATAAATCTTAGTCAAACTAAAGTTGGAGAACCATGGCCCTAAAGGGTGTGCTGTCATAGTCCAAAGAGTGGTTAGGGTTTTGGAAAGTATGGGTCAAAGTGTGGTTCTCCCTCACTTCTGTTGTACTTGAAGGGTCCCCTCCAGTTGACAGGGTAATAAGCAAGCACAGAAAGGAAATAAGGAAAACAAAAAGTGGATTTGGAAGGGGTTGGGGGGTGAGGAAGGAGATGGGAATTACTTCCAAACAAGAGGAATTAAATCAGTGTTAATGTAGTTTTTATAGAGACAAATGAGGTTATTTGGGACCTTAAAAAGAATGTAAAAATCAATCCAAAGATACAGAAATATTGTGTGATAAATATAAAATTAACATGTAGAAGTAGACAAATTAAAATTGTTATTATACACAGTTATTCCATAACTCTATCTATTTGCCTATTATGTACTAATTTATTGGTGCATTCAATTTAGGCTGTTTGCCTGTACCATTGTTCAATCAGAAAAAGAGGAATAGACAGCCATTAACATCCAATCCACTTACAAATGATCCAAGTATCAGTACTGCTTCTGACAGTTATGATTTCCCTCCTCTACCACCAGGTAAGAAAATAAGGGGAAAATTTTCAGAAAATAAGAATTAGGATTATAGAAAAATCACCGTTTTTATTTTATTATAATGGAAATAGAAAGTTTATTTTTTTTCTCCTTTCTCCTATCCAAATATAGGGATTACTTGGCTCTTTCTGAACATTCCAGTACAGTAGTTTGAGTTTCCTTGTCTACAAGGGTGGCTTAGCATTTAAATGGAGTATCTTAGATCTGGAGCCTTTATTCTAATGAAGTTGTAACCCACATTGTAAAGATTTGTTTTTTCTTTTTCAAGATATATGGATATTGTGACTTAGGCATGTGGTGATAAAGAATGGAGAAACTCAAATTGCCTCAGGAATTGGGATATGTGTACACATGAACACAGGATAAATGGGAGAAAATTTAGACCTGAGGAAGGGTAGAAGCCTACAATTTCTACTGCGTGGCTTTTTTCTCTTCTGATAGCGTTTTTGCCTCTCTTCACTTGTTGCTGTATTTCTCTCATCTAGTCGGCTTCCTTATAGCTGCATCTAGCCCATGACCTAAACTGTCCTTGCTGGAAGTTCACATAGCCTTTTAGTGTTAGTTCTCAGAGTCCACTGTTGACTGTCTTCTGTATCTGTTGATTAAATTCTAAAGATGGCCTTTGGTTCAGTGCATCTTTTTAAGTAAGGTCACTAAAATTCTGGTTTAGCTTTATGATTAGGCCTCTCATCTCTGCAACAATTAGCTTTGGTGGTGGGTGCTGAGAGGTCTTAATGTTTGCTGACTTTTTATTTCTCTTCAGAAGAAGGCACGGACAAGCAGGCATTCTGAAATATACTTGGTATATGCTGGTTATATACATTTATATATTTTTGAGGCTACTTTGAAAATCTTTAATAGGATCTTTTGCAACTAGAATTTTAAAATTTCTCTCCCCCCATATGTATTTGTTAATTTCATCCAGCATGTAATCATAGGCCTTAGTCTGCTTATAAATCTATAATTATTTTCTTTTCTTCCACATTTGAGGAATTCAAAGTAGGAATTTATATCATTTTCATTTTTATCAATGAAAGATAAAAGTTCACACAGATGTACATAAATGGGCATTTATCTGGTCTTCCTCTGCCATCTAGAAAAATTCTCTGACGTTTAAAATATTTTTTTTTAAATAGCATGAATGTTGGCCTTGAAAAATAACAACGGTTGGAGCTACTCCATAGGGAAATGTTCATCCACCTGAAGTACTGAACTGTCCAAGCTCTGAGCATGATTACTACCTGTCAGAGATGTAGTAAGATTCCTACATTGGGTGAGACGTAGGGCTAGATCAGTGTTCTTCAAATTTTTGTCTTGATCCATTAGTCTGGTTGGGAAATAATCTTTAAAGAAGGAAATAGAAGAGAATAGAGTAGAATAGAAAATGTCAGGGTGCATCACAGATGTAAGGATACAAGTTGATGTCACAGTTTTGTTATGTTCTCTCTCTTTTGTCTCTCTCTCTCTCATGCACAGCATGCATGTGTGTATGTGCCTATGTTCTGGGCTGGGATGTACTTTTTGCTGTAGGTTGGGATCAAAAAAAATTAAGAAACATTGGTTACACTGAATTCATGCTACAAAGTAGAAGGTGTACCACACTAGAATTGATCATGGAAAAGATACAGATTAAACTCTTACCTTTGTTTAAAATACAACGGGAAAGAAAGACATCTATAAAAATTAATGGGGCAGGCGGTGACAAATTCCACAACAAAGTGTTGTTGAAGAACATATCCGCATCTCAAGTCCTTTTCTTCTTCAGGCTTTTAGTTACCCACCAACTAAATAGTATGAAATGATTATTTTTTTTAAAATGCTACCTATCTTACTTTTGTCTATGCTACTTGTATCTTTTGAGATTGGGCCTGGGAAGCTGTGAATCCAGAGTTGCCTCCTTTAATGAAAACAATGAACACAGGGTAGGTGGAAAAATACATACCAGTGACTGTATGGTGTCTGTTACTGACTGATGTTATACTTCATTGTATATTTTACATTTCTCAGTTTGGAAACAAGCTATTAATATTTAATAAGACGTGTTTCCTTGAAAGGCAAATACCACATTCAGTTTCTCATCCTCTGAGAAGTCAAGATTCCATGTCTAAGTCTATTCAATCAAATACTGAAAGAAGCAAGAGTCATTGGAGGTGAGTTTACTTAAGATTTTTCTTTCTTCCATTCCTTCTTCTCTTTCCCCTCTTTTTTTTCTCCTCCATTCCTTTCTCCTTCATCTCTTCTTCCTTTCTCAGGCAAAATTACATTTAGGAAATTTTTATACTTAATAGTAAGTAACCATGGCAGTATTAACTGTGTTTTATAAAAGAAGTTTAAAAATGCTATATAAAACTTTAAAAATAGGCAAATTTGTCAGTGCATATGTTTCCAAAGAATTCTTCATGTTAAAATGAAATTTCTGCCAATATTTATCACCATGCTATGGATCATTACTAATCATTACTAATTGACAGTATGTGAAGAGTCAGGAATAACTGTATTTTAGTGTTGGATATATTTAGGAATTGACAACCAAATAGAATGGTCAGTCTCACCCTAGTAAGACAGTCAGCTCCATGGTAAACAGAAGAGAGTAAGAAAGAAAGATGATGACCAAAATGCATATGCACAAGCAGTGGTAGGTGCTCAAGAAATGAAGATGACCATGAAGGAAGGTGGTGAGGATGCTTCTGGATCATTGCCATAAGAATCTAAGTTTAATTCCTAAATATTATGAAAAAATAAATAGATAGGAAAAGGACATGGATTATTTGTTGGGTTGGATTTGGTATTCTTGAGTCAATAGTAACTACTGAAGGAAATAATTTTGGGAACAAAGTATTAGAAAAACAACATCGAACGTATACCATGTATCAATCTTGTTTAGTGCTTTGATATGTTTTTTAGTCATCCTTACAACAATCCTTTAAAGTTAATATTACCTTCACTTTTATTAGAGATACCATATTTTTAAAGGGGAAAAGCTTTTAATAAAGTAGATATAAAATAAATAAAATTAGTTTTGATCATGCTAGTTTCCTCAGAACCAGTTAGTTATTTTCTGTAACCCAGGGCTTATTACCTAGGCCATTCAGTGGTTTGAGATGGTCCTTGGAGGGACAGTTTCAGCTGCAGGTGCTATAAGAAAATCCATTCTGACTGGCATTAGAGAATTAGGTAACACTGTATTCTGGACAGGCAGTCAGTATTAGATATTCCTATTTGAAATCATAGATAATCTGTCAGACAGTTGGAATGTAACAACAGAAAATCCAGGGGCAAAAAACATTTGAAAACCCAAGTAGGCAGCTGGTAATCTGCTGAAGCTCTTTTAGCTGGTTCTCTGCTTAAGTTTAGAATCTCTGCTTTACCTTCACATCCATGTAGCCCCAGTAAGAGCTTGTTCTTGAGATCCCATTGGACACCTAGATCCAAGGAGAAGGCTCCAAAGCAGACATTACTCTTCCCTTCTCAGAAGCCACTACAACTTAAGTGCCTTTCATGGTCTGGTTGGGATGTTGAGGACCTGACTGAGCTGGATTGGCTGCTGAAGCAGCATCTTTGTGTGGGTTCACCCGGGAAGGTCAAAGGACTGGTTCTTCCAGGACTTTTCCTAGACAAAAATGTGGGAGGAAGTTGCCAATGTGCTGTGTATCAATAAGGAGTTGTGAAGCGGAAAGAAATTTTTCTAAACTGAATAATAAACGTAATTTCTATAGCCATGAGAGAGGAAAGGCAAAATTTGGTTTCTCTTCTCTCTATTGAAAATAAAATTGCTATCATATGAAAAGGTGATCAATGTAGGAAAAATTTTATAGGCAGTTAATTAATAAAAATACTAGAAATATTTTTTTCCTGGATATTGTGATGTTTGTGATATTTATCACCTTTTAAAAGTTTGAAATTGTTCATGATTTCTTTCCTCATTATTTGCATACCTAATTTTGTACCTTATTTACTTAAGAAAGCTGCCCACAGTATACAAGCTTCAGGCCCCGTACAGTCTGGACTTGTGCCTGGTCACTAGGGAATCTGGACCTTTCTTTGGATTATTTTCTCTAACAAGGGATGAGTTGTATTATTTGCCCCCTGCTAATACTGGTGATATTTTCAGGAGAATTATTCAGAAATAAGAATTTGTGACCTGAACTAGTTTTTCCCTGTGGAACTCTTAACTGGTCTGCTTAGAAATTATACTTTTGATTTTGACCTCATTAACATCGTGTTCTCATCAGCTAATATAATTCATTTAGATTAATGTAGCTACTAAAATGTTGCAACAGATTCATAAATTGGGCTTTTAAGCTATGTAGTAAAAGTATAAAATTTCTAAACAAATAGTTATCTACACTGCCTGTATTTCTTCTTGTTGTGATTTAAAATCACCGATAAGCCATAGTTTAACTTGTTAAAATTTTACTTTGTAGAAAATTTAAAAATAAATGTATAAAGAAGCAGGCAAATGTCCTCAGAATCTTACCACTCAGAGACAACCACTGTCATATGAAAGCTTATATAGTTTAAAAATATACCTTATAGCACTGGACTCTGAGTTGGGAGGCTAGGATCCTCTGGGTTCCAGATAGACAGTAACATGCTGTCTAACTTCAGGCAAGTTACTTCCTCCCTCAGTTTCGTCACCTAAAAAGAGAGGTATAATGTATTGTAGGGTTGTTGTGATAATGTATTTGGAATTTCCAACTAGTCAGTAGTACAAAGTACTTTATAAATCACAATTTTTCACTATTAATTTTTTAAAAGAAAAAGTATATAGAAACAAAAACTAATATTAATTAAAAAAAAAAAAACCTATTACAGCTACAAGGATGGCAACAAAAATACCAGCTGGAAAACTTGGGCTGGAAATGATGTTAGGCCTCAGTGCAAAAGAACAAACCTGGTGGCAAATGATGGAATAAATTCTTGTCCAAGGAGTTGGGGAGTTCAACAAGGGAAACCATTAAGAATATCAGAACCGCCTAATTCATCTCACCAAAGAGAAGCCGAAGTACTTAGACAAACACATTCGTCAAAAATACCTGGCTCCACAATGAGAGGTCTAGACAAAAACAGTGCGTTACAGGCGTTTAAGCCTAATTTTCAACAAAATCAATTTAAGAAGAAAATGTTGGATGATATTCCAGAAAACACTCTCAAGGTAAACTTTTTAATATGGATCATTTGCATTTAAAAATGAGATAGATAAATATTTAGATTACAAAGATAAGAGCATTTAAAATCAATCTCATGGCATGCATTACATGTTTAACACAAATATCTAATCCCATTGGCGTAGCTGAATGTTTGTTTCCAAAATACTTCCTTAGAGATTGAATGGCTGCTCCTTCTCATAGTTGCCTTAGAGTGTCCTACTGGGTCCTGAATTTCACTGCTGACTGATTATTGAGATGATGAGAGTTTATCCATTACTTAACAGAAATTCTGCCATTTCTTCATGTGTCAGTCTAAGTTTTTTGTAACAGGGGTCAGCAAACTCTTTTTGTAAATGGCCAGATAGTAAATATTTTTTTTACTTTATAGGTCATATTGTTTCTCTTAGGTATACCACTCAACTCTACCATTGTAGCTTAAAAGCAGCCATAGACAATACATAAATGAACAGGCTTGGCTGTGCTCCAATAAAGGTTTACGAAAGCAGACAATAGGTTAGATTTGGACTTCAGGCCAGAGTTTATTTTACCTTTCCAACTTCACATTCTATAATCTACAAATTCTCTTATATACTGGCCATTTCAGACCCTTCACAATTCTCTGAACATGATATAGACTCTAATAGGACTCTGCTTTGGTTTATATTTTTCCTTATACCTGTACATCAGCCTTACTTCCTCCTCTCACCACTCCTTGCTCTAATTGCTCTTTGTGAATATCTTTTATATATTTTGTGTTCTGGTTGTTCACTACTTTCCTTCCCTTGTTCCCTGGCCCAATAGATTCTTTACTCTCCACTCTTCTCTGTGCTCTGGAAGGCTGAGTTGTCCTGCATAGCGCAGCTTCCTGAGGTCCCTAGGCTAGCTCTTGTTAGGGGTCAGCCACTGGAAGTCACTGGCAGGAAATCAGAGGGTGGAGAGAGAGGCAGGGTTTTCCAGTTTTCTCCCTGTTTAAATGTTGTGTTGTAGGCAGTAGCTGTCCCTAAATGATACAGCTCTTCCACGAGTCCAGCTTTCACAGGTGTGGTAATTTTATTTCTTCCCCTTGTCCTTTCAGCTTAGTAACGACAGAAGTCTCTTATTGTTGTTAGTCCTTGAGGGCTTACGTACCCTGTGTTTGTTCTGCCCATACACATGTAAGAAGTCTTTTCAACAAGCCGTTTGGGGTAAATTTTTTTTGGGGGGGCTAGAAATCTGACTAATGTAGCGTGTGCTACATATGCTATATAAGGCTTTCAGCCTTATGTTTCCTTGTACAAAAGAGTGATATGATATAGTTACCTTAGTAACAGTTGTTCATTATGGCAGTAGCTCTCAATGGGAGGCATTCGTATCTTGGTTAGGAAGGGGAGGAGGAGGGAAGGTAATTGCAGTTAGGAAAAAAAAAGTCCCATCAAGTGTTCTTTGATGTGCCCCCACCCTTACAAGGGAAAGTGCCTTCTTCCCTCCCCCCAAAATTATTACCTTAACATACTGTATTCCTAGTTGATCTTTAAAAATGCGAAACACATTCTCATCTTAGGGCCTTTATACTTTGCTATTCCCTCAATCCTCACTTAACAACCTATTTAAAATAATAATTCCTTGAGAGCTTGTTTGGAGGTTCGCAAGTAATGAATCATGGAACTTTACATCAAAAACTAGGGATGTACTGTATGGTGACTAATACAATATAATAATAAAAAAATTAAAAATAATAATTCCTGTTTCTCTTTATCCTTTTACCCTGTTTTTTTTTTATTCATAGGATGTATCAATTCCTGACATTCCTTTATGTATTTATTTGTTTATTTTCTGAATCCTCCATTAGAGGGCAAAATCTGTGAGATAGCTTGTCTGTTTTGTTCAGTGTTGTTTCCTCATTAGCTGTATTTGGCACCTAGTAAATGCCAGTAAGTACTTTTGGAATGATTGAGTGAATGTGTCTGGCTCCCCTCTTAGAGTGTGAACACATTAGGGAAAGGAACTGTGTTTTACTCACCTGTGTTTATCAGAGGATTGGCACACGATGCTTTAAAAATATTCAGTGAATGAGTGAATGTTCATACAAATAATTCTCTTCTTGGTTAATTGTCTCCAATTACATCCTAGTTTCTTCTCCTGTAAAGTGCTAATGAGGTCTTTAATTTAGGGGAATAACTATACTAAAATTTTCAATATTTTTAATATATTTTATACATTTTATACATAAGAACCTAAAATCTTTACATGGAAAGTGAAAGAGTATGATGAAAAAAATGAAATGTTTTTGTAATGCTATGTTTTTATTTTTCAAAAGGAAGGCTCATTGTATCAGTTAAAGCTTAAGGAAAAAGATAATTCTTTAAGAATTATATCTGCAGTTATTGAAAGCATGAAGTACTGGCATGAACATGCACAGAAAACTGTGCTTCTTTTTGAAATATTGGGTAGGTATAGTACTTCAGAAAACCTCAGTAATACTGTTTGGACAATAGTTTTGAATGTCTATAGGAATACCTAGGGGATCTTAAAAATAAAATTTGCAAAAGGAGATTATGGTTTATTAGGATTTTCTTCACTTCCTGGATTTGTTATTGATTTGTGTGACTTAAGATGTATTTGGTTATTTATGGTAGTAGTCTTCTGATTCATAATGTTAAAACGGGAAAGATTGTTACAGGGGCTCTGACTTAACCCCTGAGTTGGATAGGGCCAGAAATTTTGTTTTCCGTAGTATAAAACAGTTTCAGAGATATTGTTCCCTCTTAAGATGTTGTCTTTATTATTGTATAAATAAAACTTGAAGAGCTAGTTGTAGGAATATTTATTTAAATATTACTTCCCACTGTTAAACTTTATTTGCATTTTACCAGCACTGATTTTCCCCATTTTAATGTTGCTTAGCTGTTCTTGATTCAGCTGTTACACCTGGTCCATATTATTCAAAGACTTTCCTTATGAGAGATGGGAAAAATACTCTGCCTTGTGTATTTTACGAAATAGTGAGTATTTGTTTAAATATTCTTTGTAAAGCCTATGCCAACAAAACATACAAATGCAGGCTATAATTCCATTGTAGTAGAAATTCTGTTAACAATTTGGTAGTACTTTCAACATTTTGTTTGATTTTAGTTCTGACTTTAAAGTTCATTTGTGCAGCTAATACAGATAACTTACTATGTGCCAGGTGCTGTGCTAGATACAAGGGATACAAAGTGGAATATAAGTGCTAAACAGCTTTTTCTGTCAAAGAGTTTATTATAATCTCAGAAAGAGTTACATAAATGTTACACTGTGGTATGATAAATGGTAGGGTAGAGTGTGTACAGTGTGCTCTAAAGGTAGATAGGAGGGATGGGACAGATCAGAGGAAGATTTTTGAAGAATGTAGTAACCTATCTTATCTTACACATTTAAAGAGTAATAAATGAAGCCAAAGTGTGTTGGGGGAGGGGAGAGGTGGAAGGAATGCATTCTTAGATGAGAAGGCAGCATATGGAAGGACATGAAGCTGAGAACATGGATTGTAGAGGAAACTGCAAGTAGTTTATAATCACCAGAGTATGGAAGGATAGTGGTTCTGAAGTTGGAGGAAGGCAAGGAGTGGGCCGGGATATAGGAAAGACTCTTGGTGACAGAGAAGACTGTGGGTGACAAAGGAGGCTGGAGACTTTGTAAGAGTTACATACTTTGTAGAAGAGTTTGGTATTAATTGTGAAATTGTCCTAAATTCTGAAATCAGACTTGGATTCCAATTTTACTCCACCATTTACTAGCTTTATGACCTTGAGTAAGCTGCTTAAATTTCCTTAATTTTTTCATCTGTAAAATGGGGAGACTAATTCCTATATTGAAAGGTTGTTTTGGAGATAAGATAATAAAATATATGAATGTACATCTCCTGACACATAGTAGATGATCAATAAATAGTAATTATATTATTAATTTCTATAATATCGTTAATGCTTATTTTTTCTAGTCTGTTAAGTTTAAAAATCTTTTATTGAAGTATAACATATACCTAAAAGTGTACAAATCATAATCATACAGTTCTGTGAAGTACCTATGAAATATCACAAAGTGAACATTACCAAGGCTAAGATAGGGGACATTGCTGTCACCCTATGCATCCTGTGTCTTCTCATTCACTACCTCCTGTCTCCTACCTAAAAGCAACTACTATCCTGACTTTTAATATCACAAATTAATTCTGTTTATTTTTGAACCTTATATATATGGTATGTCTTTTATGTCTTTCCCTCAACACAATGTTTGTAAGATTCATTTATGTTGTTTCATGTAGCTATAGTCCATTTATTTATATTTCCGTGTACAAAAAGCTAAAACAGTTTCTATTTTGTTGGTGGCATCCATGTTTCCAGATTTTTTGCTGTTATGAATAATGTTCTATGAATATTATTGTATGTCTCGTGCATATGCACACATTTCTGTTGAGCATATACCTAGAAGTAAAATCACTGCATCATAGTGCATGTGTATGTTCCAATATAGTAGTTATTTACTAAAGAATTTTCCAGAGGTTTGTGCTAATTTACACTCTCACAGTGTAGACAAGTTATAGATTTTCTGCATTCTTAACAACACTTAGTACTGTCAGTCTTTTTTATTTCAGCTATGTGGGTGTTAAGTGTTATCTTACTTTTCTACAGTTCCCTGATGACTAATGAGGTCGAACACTATATATTTCCTGGCCACTTAGATACCTTCTTCTGTAAAGTCTATTCAGCTCTCTTGTTCTTTTTTTCTATTGAATTATTGTATTGTCCTTACTGATTTATCAGAGGTTTTTCTTTGCGTGACTATTTTGGGTACAAGTTATTCATCCATTATTTGTATTGCAATTTTTTTCTCATACTCCATAGTTTGCTTTTTCAGTCTTAATGATGGCTTTTGGGGAGCAGAAATTCTTCTTTTTAATATAGTCTTTTTAGCAATTATCAATACTACCTTTTATAGCTAGTGCTTTTTATGACCATTTGGTGAAAAATTCCAGAATACTTACCTTTAATTAATGATTGAGAGGGTTTGATGCTGGCTGGTGTTTTTCCATTTTACTGGTTCCATTAAAAGCATAGCCCTTTTGGGTCCCAACCCTAAGCCAGGGGTGAGGGTATGAGTGGTGACCAGAATCTCCTTTCTTTGGGAACCTCTGATTCCATTTTTTTTAAAAGATTTTATTTATTTTGACAGAGAGAGACAGCCAGCGAGAGAGGGAACACAAGCAGGGGGAGTGGGAGAGGAAGAAGCAGCCTCCTATCAAAGAAGCCTGATGTGGGGCTTGATCCCAGAACGCCGGGATCACGCCCTGAGCTGAAGGCAGAAGCTTAATGACTGTGCCACCCAGGCACCCCCCTGATTCCATTTTTTATCTCCCAGTCCTAGGAGCCTGTCAAAAGCTCTGCTCAGTTTCTTAGACTCTCAAGTGTCTTGACTATTCTTGACAGATAATCTCAAGAAGAAACATCCCTAAATGTCAAGCCCCACTTTGGACTCCTGTCCTCTCCCAGATGGGAGTCTCTCTACTTCCTCACTGCATTGGTATCTCTCTAGTGTCTATAAGGAGACTTAAAAATATTTCATCCAGCTCTTTTAGTTGTTCTTAGCTAGAGAGTTGGTCTGAACTACCTGTCTGCTGTCTACTGGAAGTGGAACTCTAGCAGTCTAATAAAGTGAATAATTGATGTGCTATTACACTGGGAGTAATTCAGTCTTAAGAAGCAACAGCTCATCAAATTGTAAAAAGCCCTACCCAAGTGAAAGTTTTTCCTCTGTGACAGGGCACCCATATATGCCTAGCTCTCATGGTCTTACAAGCAGTGGGGCCCTAAATCAGGTGAGGGAATTACAGCTTTTGGGGTTATTCATATTTAGTTGGTTATATAATTAGTTTTAAAAAACTGAAATTCAGATGAAGTAAAAAATAACTTCTTTGATATTTATTTTTTCAAAAACAGGATCGTGAACTTCCAAGACTGATCAGAGGCCGAGTTCATAGGTGTGTTGGAAACTATGACCAGAAAAAGAATATTTTCAAATGTGTTTCTGTTAGACCAGCATCTGTTTCTGAACAAAAAACTTTCCAAGCATTTGTTAAAATTGTAGATACTGAGATGAGGTATTATACTGATATAATGAATGAAATTTGAATAGTGGTAAGGGAAGTTTAAGTAGTATAGTTTAAAGCATTTTCCTATTATTGTTTAAATGATCATCTCCATGGTTATAGCTACTGTTCTTTTGTATTTCACTTGTTGAATTAAAATATTTCAATCCTTTTAAATGTGGAAAGAGTTTTTTTTAATGAAAATGGTACATTTGCTAAAATTAAACAACCATTTCTAATAACAATGCTCAAAATAATGGCAATAAATGCTTCTTTAATGTGATATAATAATATATTTCAGTCAGCCCAAAAGCCAACATCAAGCTTAATGGGGAAATATAGAGACATTCCCACTAAAATCAGGAATAAGACAAGGGTGCCCACTGTCAGTACTGTTATTAAGCATTATGCTGGAGCTGCTAGTCTATAGTTCATTTAATTATTTCAAATATTTAGTGAGCATATGTAATATATATATGTATGTATTTATATATAATTTGCATTTAATTCTCTGTTTCCTTATATCTGTGCTTCTAAAATGCATCTGCACTCTGGTCTTTCTTTTCTACATCCTCTCCCTGCCCTCAGTTTTAAGATCTCAATTTCTTACCACTCTATGAAACAAACAAGTGGAGGAGAGCGATAGTCTCCAGCTTCAAAAACAGTCAAGATGGAGGAATCCCTTGGAAGGTTCATGAAAGGAGGGTGCAGAAAATGATAGCAGGTTCTTTTTTGGCTTTGCAGTTACTGCCTTATACCAAAGATTCAGTTGTAATGCCAGTTGGGAGATCACAGCCAGAAAGATTGGTGTACACGCCTATAGATATGGTATATACTTTGAACCAGGAACCCATATATAGTGCTCTTTCTTCCATAGCCATGATTTATGAGTCTGGGAATTAAGAGGTGGTAGCAGGACTGACTTTTGTTATTAGACCAAATGATATACTCAAAAAATTTTTGCTTCTTACCCCAACAATTTTAGGCTGCTAGTTTAGAGATCTTACTTTCTGCTGTCATCTAGGGTGCCCAAAATGCAGACAGAATCTTATTTGCTAGTAGTTTATTTGGGACTGTTCTCTCACAGGAAGAGACAGAGGGGTGTAAATAGTGAAGACAGGAGAACCAATAACTGGGGTGGCTTACTAAGTTGGCCAGTACTGATGTGAATAAGGCTTGTGAAATGCATCATAGAACCATCCACCTTAGCTCCCACCACTTGCTTTTTTAAGGGTTGGCACATGGGTCCTGAACTTCCTTACATTTTCAGGTGTGTATGTATCAGTATTAAACTGGCTACCATGATATTCTACTCCATGGAAGCAGAAAAACCCTATGACAGAATGTAATAAGCAGGTGGAGCAGGGCTGAGGCAATACAGTTAGATTGTATCTCTGTGAAGCTGGTTGAAGTCTGCAGAACTGGTTAATGCAGCTGCCGCTGGAATAAAAGAAGATGTCTGAGAGAATCTGAAGTGGTGCACAAGAAGTTTCCGGTATGGCTCCTAAGGAATGTTTCTATCAGGATTGCTGTAATCGTTCTATTCTACGGGAAGCTGAGACTGCCTCTTGGCCATTTTATGTTTTTTGTGTTACTGAACCAACAGGCAAAGAAAAGAGTTACCATACTGTCTGGGGTAATACAATCCAATTTAACAATAGAAAAATTGTATATCTCTACACAATGAGGAAAGACCATGCCTGATACCAGGAAGTTCTTTGGAGGACTACTTAATAAAAGTTAATGGAAAACTACAGCAACCCAATAAAGACATTAACACTGAGGATTGTGACTCCCAGGGAATGAAAGTTGAATGTAAAGAAGCCATCTAGCTGAAGTGATACACATAGAGGAAATATGGAAGAAGGAGTTATAAATATTAGCTATGGCTTTATGATCAATACGGAGTAAGAAATAGCTGGAAACTAGGAGGTAATCTGACACATGTGGAGAGTGGTGGCAGGGTGCTATTAAGGTTTCCTGCAGAGGTAAGAAGCTAAACATACCTCAATGAAATGAAAATCTAGGTTTCTTTTCTATCTCTGCATGAAGAAGAATTGAAAATAATCTGGGAGAATTCTCTCTGATTCCAGGACTTTCTATGCATCTGCATGTGGTTGGGTCACAGAGATCTAATCTCTGTTAGCTGCAGGTTTATCTCTCGCCTTGAGTATGTTTATGAGAAACTGGGTTGTAGTGAGAGATTATGCCACCCTGGAATCTTTCCAAAATATGTGTCTTTCATGGCACTTTGTTCAAAGACTACTTACGACTTATTCTTGCCCACAAAGTAAAGCCTCTTACACTGTAAGATATTTTAGGATATTCACAGCCTGGTCCCTGTTCCTTTCTATGGCTTCTCCAACCATCCTCCTTCACTTCCCAAAAATGTAGGCTCCAGCCCCACAGGACTACTGTATATTCCCTAAACTGGCAGCGATTAAGCATCGCTATATGAACTTCTCTCCTTCCCCACTTCCCCCAAAGTATAGTCAGGTGTGATCAGTGATATAATCAGTCACTGCTCCAGGACTCAGAGCATTTGTCCTAAGGGTCCTGGGTAATTTCTGTGTCTTTAATGAGTTCCTTTAAGATCTAGACTCCTCTGGGATCCAGGGCCTCTTGGGCCCAGGGAAGCATAGAATGGGAGATGTGAGAAGGGATGTTGCAGACACAGGTGACTACAGAGGCTGTCACTTCACACATCTCAGGAAATAAAGGGAAACAGGACCTTAGGTTAGTGTACTGGAGTCACCCTCAGACACACTGGGTAAGTTGGGCAGAGGGTGAATGAGCTGGTCCCTTAAGGGTCCTTCCAACCCAAGGGTCTTGCTTTCCCAGGTTGTTTGATGTTCTGCAGGATAGTTCTTCAGGTATGATAACCTTCCTCTTCTTCCCCTCCCTGCCTCCCGAGACTTCCCCACATTCTAGAAATATTTTGACTGGTGTTCACCAGTTACATTTAGTCTTTTTTAAATTATGGCATTCATAAATAATACTATATAAGGGCTCAAGTGTAGAAATTACCTTTATTTCTTCCTTTTCTCCCCAAATTACTAAATATCGAGACCCATCAGATATATTTTTTTACAGCAATATCACTGAATCCTGTGGATACAACACAAGGAAATAGTGATGGTGTGGGTGTATACTGGGTTGTCTGTTTAGGTTAAAGAGTAGTGTAGTTGAAGTTCAAATTTTTCCATGAGTTAGAGGTTATGTCAGGAAATTCTGTAATAAAGTGTCGAAAAGTAGTAAGGTTTTGTTCTAAGATGATTTAGTAGAATTAGATATTCTAGTAGGAGTTTGCCGTCTCTAGAGTTGAAAGAATGCATGTCTCAGGCTGAAGCACAGCCAATAAATATTTATGAAACATTGGCTGTATCCAGGCACTGTGCCAGGTGCTGACACTTCTGCAGTCATGAGGGCAGACATGGCCTTTCCTGCATGTTTACAACCCAGTAGGGAGAACGGCTGTAAACAGTTCCCTGGGCATTTAATGCTTTAGGGACAAGTACAGGATGCTGGGGAAACATAGTAGCAGGTTCTCACCTGGTCTGGGGAGGGGGGACAGGAGAGATGTAGCTGAGTAAGTGACATGTAATATGGCTGAAGGGTAAGTAGGAGCAAACCAGGTGAAGAGGGGGGAAGATGCTAGGTGGGGGGACAGCAAGTGGAAAAGGTTGGAGGCAAGAAATTGTGCCTTTCAAGTCCAGCATTTCTGGAGAGGTGAATGTGAGTGTCACTATGGGGCCAGGTGAATCTGTGGAAGTCAGCAAGGGGCAGATCTTGAAGCAACTTTTGTGCAATTCCTTTGGAGGGAATTTTGCCTTTATCTTGAGAGCAATGAGAATCTGTGAAGACTTTAGGGAGAATGATGATCAAATGTTCATCTTAGAATGCCACAGTGTGAATGAAGGATATTGAAGGAGAGAGTGTTCAAGTGTGGAAGCAGGGAGATGAGTGAAGAGAGAAGAGGCTGTCGCAATAGTACAGACAAGACATGATGTCAGCCCAGCCAGGATAGTGATGGTTGAGGTAATGAGTGGATGAATGAGAAAGAGGTTTAATGTGGCAGAGTCTTTAGGATGTTTTGACAGATTAGATATTGAGGGAAAGGAGGGGACTAAAGAAACCTCTCAGGTGTATGACTTGCGCCTGGATTTCTTCTGAGATGTGAGAGACTTGGAGGCGCAGATTGGGAGAGGGGCAGGGTGAGATCATGAGTTTTATTTGTGATCTGTTGAACCGAAGATGCTTGTGATTTTATATGAAGAGATAATCACTAAGCAATTAACGATACAGTTTCTGAAGGTGATAGAGATTTATCAATGAGATTTAGATGGTAATTTATGCCATTGGAATAGGCCATTTGTTTAGGGCTGCATAGGTAGCATTGTAAGAGAGCAGTATTTAGGAAAAAGCCTAAGGAACACCAATATATAAGCTGCTGTTATGGAAGACACCAATCACAGTTACTGAGAATGAAGGGCTGAGAACCAAGATGATCACACAGAAGATAAGAGATGAGAGTGTTTCAGAAGGGAGGGGAAAGTCAATATGGTTAAATGGTGATGAATGAGAAATGAAAAAAGTCTGAAAGTGATTGAATTTAGTGATTTGTTATATTTGTGGTTACAGAATGTTGTGGATAATGAGGGTGAAATCAATTATTGCAGAACAACTTACCATGTATCATAGATATATGTTCATTTTTATTCGGGTTTATAATGGACAGTATTATTTCCTCCTAAGGATACTGGACACAGAGCATGACAAGAAAGAATCAAACTGTCATCTCAGAATTTGTCCTCATGGGCCTGCCCATTGATCCAGATCAGCGATACCTGTTCTATGCCCTGTTCCTGGCCATGTATGTTACCACTGTCCTGGGGAACCTTCTCATCATCGTCCTCATTTGCCTGGACTCCCACCTCCACACACCCATGTATTTGTTTCTCAGCAATTTGTCTTTCTCTGATATCTGCTTCTCTTCTGTGACCATTCCCAACTTGTTGCAAACCATGCAGAGCCAAGACTCATCCATCCCCTATGCTGGCTGCCTGACCCAGATGTATTTCTTCCTGTTTTTTGCAGATCTGGAGAGCTTCCTCCTGGTGGCTATGGCCTATGACCGCTATGTGGCCATCTGCTTCCCCCTGCACTACACCACCATCATGAGCCCCAAGCTTTGTCTCTCCCTGGTGGTGCTTTCCTGGGTGCTGACCATGTTCCATGCTATGTTACACACTCTGCTCATGGCCGGATTGTGGTTCTGTGCAGATAACACAATCCCCCACTTTTTCTGTGATATGTCTGCTCTGCTGAAGCTGGCCTGCTCTGACACTCAAGTTAATGAGTTGGTGATATTTATCATGGGAGGGCTCGTTCTTGTCATCCCATTCCTGCTCATCATCATGTCTTATGCACAGATTGTGTCATCCATCCTCAAGGTTCCTTCTGCCAGGGGCATCCGCAAAGCCTGCTCCACCTGTGGCTCCCACCTCTCTGTGGTATCTCTCTTCTATGGGACAGTTATTGGTCTCTACTTGTGCCCATCCACGAATAATTCTACTGTTAAGGAGACTGTCATGGCTGTGATGTACACTGTGGTCACCCCCATGCTGAACCCCTGCATCTACAGCCTGAGGAACAGAGACATGAAGGGAGCCCTGGGGAGAGTTCTTTTCAAGAAGAAAATTCCTTTCCCTGTATAATGGTAAAGCTGGGGATTTTTACATAATTTTATCAAGTAGATACAGTGATACTAAATAAGAATATTGACTCAGGCTTTTTCTTCACTATGAAATTTTCTGTTAAAATGATATACTAAATAATTCTTCAATACATCAAAGAAATGGAGTTATGTAGTTGCTCTCAGAAAGGGGGATCTCAGTGACCTGCCAACAAGGTCTTTCTCTTTGTTATTCCCAGGAGACTCTAAAGAAACTTTATTTTTTAACTTTTAATTGATCTTTCTGTCTCCAGTTGTTTAAGAACTAATATATCATGTGTCCATTTTTTTTTAACCAAAACTCTGTTTCAAATAATACCCTGCTCTCCCAGGTCAATATTTTTTTTGAGGAGCTATAAGAATTTTAATATACTGCTGAAAATGTACATATTTCTATAACCAATACGAAAAACATTTTGTTGATATTCAGGAAACTTGAAAAAAGCCACACTCTGTAACTCAGCAGTTTTTATCCTCGTTATGTAACCCAGGAAATCTCACACACATTTGTAAAAACAAACACATAAAAGGATTTCTAACATTTTTGGGGAAAATAAAAAAGAACTTACAGACTAATGCGACATGTTGTTTGTGGATTTTATATCTATTAACCTATCTATATATTTTTTAATATTATTTTTTATTATATTATGTTAGTCACCATACAGTACATCCCTAGTT